>NC_139023.1:130955243-131555243 GCF_964662115.1 Mustela nivalis | reverse complement strand
CCTTTGGCACTTTGGGACCGTGAGGGCTAAGCCTGGATTTACTTTTAAAATTTGAAAAAACTGCTTAATTTAAAAGCCAAAATATTTTAAATCTGCCTTGAAAACCTTCAAAAACACTTGACGAGGAACAAATTGTCCTCCTTTAACCCAAATTGAGATTGGATATAAAACAGCAAAATTTTTTGTATTGTAATAACAATAGTGGAGAGAAAAAAAATTCATGCGTTTTTAATGGTTGTTCTTTTAAACTAAATAAGTCTGCTGCCCGACAGCTCTTTCACTTTTAAAAAAAAATTTTTTTTAAAGAATTTATTTATTTATTCGACAGACAGAGATCACAAGTAGGCAGAGAGGCAGGCAGAGAGAGAGGAGGAAGCAGGCTCCCTGCTGAGCAGAGAGCCCTATGCAGGGCTCGATCCCAGGACCCTGAGATCATGAACTGAGCCAAAAGCAGAGGCTTAACCCACTGAGCCACTCGGGTACCACCCTGCTCTTTTACTTTTCTATCACCTGTAATGACAAAGAAATTAAAAAAAAAAAAAAATCAGAGTCTCGGTATTTAAAACTTTAACACCCTGGATTACCCATCGCCATCTCTAATTTGGGAGAGCAATCCTCCCTCTGCCTTATCTTTACACACTCTAAAAAATGCTCCAGTATACTATTTGTGCGTTGCGGGGTGGGGGGTGAGGCGGGGACACAGAAACACAGACCAGGAAAACACAACCGTTTATACTGGTAGAGAGACTGTAGGTGCAGATCAGTTTTTAATGGAAGTACAGCTGACAGAATATGTTTAACATGTACAGCAGCGTGATTAGACAATTCTGTGATTTCAAAATGCTCGCACAGTTAAGGGCAGTTACCCTCTGTCACCACACAAAGCTATTACTGGCCTGTAGTAATCCCACGCTGCACTTGTCATCCCCGTGACTTCTTGTAAGTGGGACTCGATGCCTCCCCTCACCTGCTCCTGCTTTCCTCCCATCCCTCCCCTCTGGCAACCACAGTTTGTTCTCTGTATTCATCAGTCTATTTCTGGCTTTTGTTTGTTTAGTTTTGTTTTTTAGATTCCACATATAATTGAAATCCTATGGCAGGTGCAAATTTTAGCCTTGCCCCAGAACTATTTAAATGCGTATACCGCAAGGGACTGACATAACAATTTTTTTTTTTTTTTCATATAACTGACTCACTTGTGAGCCTCTGCATATCTCCAGGGCAAGGGTCTTGCTTCGTTATTCAGGGAGCATTTAGTATTGCTAGAGGTTCAGAGAACTGCTGCCAGCTCTGGCTGACCCCAGCAGATGACGACTGTGGCTGGTGCTATATTCTTTGACTGTTAACATCTGCTTCGAGGAGGTCTTCAAAATCACTTCCCAGCAATGCATACAATGTGTTCCTTTGAGCCCTGCTGGTTAAGCATTCCTTTTTATATGTAATTATATGTGCTGTTACTGTTAAGCCAAATATGATAAACACTGACTTAAGCTCCTTGTTAGAAGGCCAGGGTCTAGTTCTTCCTTGGTCATGGACCACTTACCTTGAATGAAATAACCACTCTGACACTCAAATTTCTCATTTGTAAACCTAAGTTGGACTGAATACCCTTCAAAGGTTCTTTCTGAGCCATTTTTCAAAGACACCAAGAACTTGACCTTGCATCAAATAAACTGAAACACTGAGTTTATACAAACACTGCACATATATATTTGCATAATTTAAATATATTTATATATTTTTGTTATATATATTCATATTTGTATATATTTGTGTATTTGTATCTTTACTCATGGTGAATATTACCATTAAAACAAGCTAAGAAACATGTTACAAATATGTGAAACAGTTTTTTTTTTTTTTTAATAATTTATGCAACCAAAGAGAAGCAACCAGGACAAAAGGAGAAAACCACCCCCCCACCCAGCCCTACCACTCATACACACCCTTACACAAACACATTTTATAACTCTGCATAACCTAAACACCCAGCCAAAAATATCCCAACTTACCGATGAGATGCATTTTCTAAATATATATTGTCCCTGCAGCTGATAAATGAGACACGTTCTCTTCTGCTGCTTAAGTCTTTTTAGACACAGCACACTCCCGGTGTCTCCAGTTACATGATGTGCTATACGTAAGGTAGGCAGAATACTCTGAGAGTCTCAATTTAAAAGATGGAGGAGAGTGTGGAGATCACTGTTTTAAAGATGAGGAAGTAATTTGCCTCATTTGCAGCTTTACTATAAACACCCACCTGGGAGCTTATGGTTTACCCAATTTGACTTAAAGAGAAAAGAAAGAAAGATGTTACAGGTGACCCTGCATGTGTTCCTCCAGTGGAGAGAGCTGGGAAATATATTTTATGAGAAACAATATAGCTAGACAAGAAATGAGTTTGAGTCAAAAGTAGATCCATCCCAGTTTACAAACCATTGCTCTTGTACTCTGAAAGTGTGGCATCAATATTCCCTAACAAATAATACACACAGTTCCACTTCAACATTTCAGGACCTTTTCGTTGATTTTCAGTGAGATTTCCGACCTTTTCTCTGTGAAGGGAATTCCCAGCTGGGAAGGATGCCCAGCGCCACAGGGTGAGGAGCTGGAGTGCAGACTAAATACCGCGGCCTGTCTGGCAGCTGACTGGACTTTCTTTTCCCCTCGTTCTGGAGATTTTCATTGCCTGGAGTCCAGATGGGACATCCAAAGGTTGAAGCCCATCCAAGTCAGAAAGGTCCTAGTTGTAGGCACCAGGGAAAGCTTTGCTCTTGATCTACAACTCAGAGCAGCCAAAGATATGTAGCATTTAAATCACTCAGCAACAATAACCTGCATTTACACAGCACCTTCTACGTCAAGAACTATTCATTTAATCCACACTAACAGCCTGCTGAGGTAAATACTACCACTACCTTCATTTTTAACTCATCAGTTATCTTCTGCCGTATCACAAACTATCCCCAAACTTAACTGACTTCAAACCACACGCATGTATTGCAGTCCGAATTCTGCAGACTGGCTGAATGTTTCTCCTGGCCAGGGCCTGCCCGGCTGCTCTCCGAGGGTTCACCTCTGTGTCTGCCAGGAGCTGGCATGTGGGTTGGCTGCTGTATCATCAGCAGGGCCGCCTCTACCTGTCTCGCAGTGGGCACGCTGTTGGCCAGATGATACAAATAACTGAGCTGTGTTTTTCATCACACAAGACTTGATGGTCCTGCCTTCTTTACATGGCTCTTCGTGTTTAAGAGTAGCAAGAGAGGAAACCACACACACAATGGGGAACAACTGGGAAGTGTCTGATGTGTTGTATTTGCTATTGTCCTACTGGCCCAAACAAGTCATGTGCCATGTGCGGCCACAGCCAGAGTCAAGGAGAGCGGGGGATGGGAACCAAAGGACCCAGTTACAGGGAGGCAAGAGCCAAATGGGAGTATTTCTGAACAAGCTACCAACGATGAGCAAACTGAGACCAAAGAGAATACCAGATAACAGGCTCTCCATACCTCAAGGAAATAAAACAACGATCTGAATTAGGATGAAGATGTAAAGACTGATGTGGCTGATTGTTAGGCATTAAACCCATAATCCTTGGGGCCCCTGGGGTGGCTCAGTCTGTTGAGCATCTGACTCTTGAACTCCGCTCAGGTCTTACTCTCAGAATTGTGGTTAAGTTTGACTCCCATGTTGGGCTATCTAAAACAAACAAACAAACAAAGACCATAATCCTCAGGAATGAGTGGCGATTTTACATAGGAAAAGTCTTTGAGAAGCCATTAACTGTAATAAGGGATACCCTGTTGGGGTTTGGTCTGCAAAGCAATTAAGTAAACGTTTCAATTATTTGGGATATAGGTATTTCTTAGTCAGGAAGGAGGGGGTTTCTGGGAATGAAGATGAAGTAATAGTGATTGTAAATGAGATAAAAGACAGTTTATCAATAAGCTATAGTCTCAGGTTCCTGAGGGGAAAGTGCCCTTAAATAGTCCCAATCCATGTCTCCTCACCCAATGGAGAATGCAATGAGGAATATCGGAAAGAATTTTTTTATGTGAAAAAACAATTTACAAATTGCACTCTTTCATTCATTTTTATTTTTTATTCAAATTCTAGAAATAATTACTTTATCTGGTATTCCCAAGTTTTCCTCTCTGGCTTCCTAGAAGAATCTTGCACAGACTCAGAATCCCAAGAGCCTATGATGAGCTGAAAGCTGCATTTGCTTTTTTATGCCTGACAGAGTTTTACTTGCTCTTTAAATAAACTTCCCTACAACTGAGGGCTGGTTTCTGGGGCTCTGGTAGCAGTGCACATTCAGGCAGATATAATGTGGCATTTTGATTCATCTAACTCTACTTTATGAAGTCTTCATTATCATATCACAGGTCAAATCTACAGACCCATCTTAAGCCTTTCACAGAAAACCTATTAGCATGCTGATTGTCTGGGGAAGATAGTGCAGCCCTCCAGGACCGCATCACATACACGCAATTAGAGAAAGGAGGCCTGGAAGAATTTCTATTTAAAGAATTTAAAGAATTTATTTAAAGAATTTATCTTTCTATTTAAAGAATATCTTTCTTTCTATTTAAAGAATTTCTATCTTTCTATTTAAAGAATTTATCTATAGATCTATTAGTCAAATCTAATATTTGACTCTATTTAATAGAGTCAAATTTACCTATTTATCTATTATGAGGGATGAGAAAAGACTTCCATTTCCTTAGGAAATAGTTGTGGACAAGGATGCCTGGGTGGTTCAGTTGGTTAAGCGCCTGCCTTCAGCTCAGCGTCCTGGGAGTCCTGGGATCGAGCTCTGTGTTGGGCTTCCTGCTCAGTGGGGAGTCTGTTTCTCTCTCTTCCTCTGCCTGCCACTCCCCCTGCTTTCTCTCTCTCTCTCTCTCTCTCTCTCTCTCTCTCTCCCCGACAAATAAAATCTGGAAGGAAAGAAGGAAGAAAGAAAAGTGGTTGTGGGCAGAAAACCTACTCCTCTAAGCTCCTTCAATTCCCGCCCAAGAATTTCTAAGCAGTGTTTCCCGTTAACGTTTAGGAGGAGGCGATGTAGATAGTTAATTCCTAAACTTACAGAAACTCCTGAAGAAAGATCCCAAGCACAAAGAAAGAAGTACATACAGTCCTTGGGTTTCAGAGAAATGAACAGATGGGAGAATGGCTTCAAGTTGGATTTTCCAAATTCCTCTTCCAACCTGGGCCAGTATAAACACCTCTGTGCTCTTGGCATTTCCAAGGTCAGGTTCCAACTTCAAATATGTATCAGTGAGGACAAAGAACTCCTTCTTTACACAAAGGATCCACAAGGAACAAGATTGTGTGCCTTCTCTTTCCTACCACCCTTCCTTATTGTGAACATTCCTTCTTCTGTACAGAAGACAGCATAGAACTAGTCCAACAAGGTTGAGTATGAAGACAATTTGCTGATTCTCAATAATAAGGAAGTAAACATACCTTACCAATGGAAACATTCTCAGAAATCCACTTAGCCCCATGTGTTAGCATCTCTTCTCATGGCATCCTTATAGTGCGTTTTCCAAGATAAAATCTTATACCTGCTCAATAATATCTTTATAGAGAACAAAAATCTTGCCCACTTAGCCAGAGGCAAAGAGAAAGATCAGACTGTCTCTGAGAGAAGATGGTCATGTGAAAAATGGGTTTGCACCCAAATAGCTTCTGGATGTGGGGTGGGGAGATACTCCATACTCTAAACTTTGTTTAGAATATATATATGGGAATATATGGAGGGCTTTGACTTCCCAAACATATGAAGGAAGAATGACTAGGGGAGAAGAAACTGACTCAGAGAACGTTGTGAAAGAAAGTGGAAGAATCAGACTGAAGAACCAGACTGTCTTCCAGAAATGACAGAGAAAATGGCTAGTTACTCCTGGCCCAGATTGTCAGGTATATTCTGGATTCTCGTCATGATTTCAGGAAGGAGAGTTGAGTCTTCAGATCATAACACCCATGAAACATAGCTTTGTGGACAAGTGAAGAAAGGCTGGCACCTCCAGTTATATTGAAAAGACTGAGGCAAAGCAATCCAACTTGGAACTTCAAAAGCTTTCTTTCAGCCTTGAAATAGCTACTGAGCGAGGCACTGTGGAAAACAAAGACCAACTGGACATAAATTCTGTGCTTCTCGAGATTATGGGGTAGCAAAGCAAAAATAACTTATTAGAAAGTTAACTCGTGCCATAGGTAGAAGAAATAACTTGAAACTGGAAAAGTGCTAAAATTTATTTCCAGCTGGAAAATGTTGCTGAGCTGGGTTTTGTAGACCTGCAGAAACAAGGAAGCAAAACCACAGGGAAGAAATATCATGGACAAAGCCACAGAAATGGAAAACCTCCAGGCACTTACTGAGAACAGCCAGTAGTGTGATTTAGCAGACAGAGGGGAAAGTTAGACGTCATGCATGGATACATCTCCCCCCAAAATGGGAGAAAAAGTACATGTTTCCTCCAGCTTGCCTGTGGTTAATAAATTCCAAATACATAGAAACTACTGATCAAGAGAGTAGCCAAGAACAAAAATCCTTCTAAATTTGGAGAACTCTAAGATAACTAATTTGCGTATTGAATCCTCCCTGAAAATTTCCTACTAAAGAAGTTTAAGTGATTATCTTCCCCAAGAATTCTCAACCTCAGCACTATTGACATTTTGGACTGGGTAATTCTTTGTTGGGGAGTGCTGTCCTACACACTGCAGGATGTTTACACAGCATCTCTGGCATCTATTTACTAGAAGTCGGTAGCACCCTAGCCCAACACAAGATGTAACAATAACCAATATCTCCAGACATTACCACATGTCCCCTGAGGAAAAACCAGTGATCTGACAACCACGACCCTTGGGAATCACGAGTCTACCCTGAATCTGTATGTCAGATGATCGTTCTTGCATAAGTGGAGCTGAGGAAGGAGCTAAACAAGCCCTAGTATCTCTTTTCTTACAGAAGCTTAAAGCAAATACAGCTGTTAAAAAATATAGGTGGGACATTTCCTAGAACTCTATTCATTGTTGTAAGGAAAAGTAAATAAAACCCAAAGTAGAATCATAAGACTTTGAAAAATTGGGATTTCTAACCAACACTTCCCAGTCCAACATACTGAACCAAGCCTTTCACAGGAATGGAAACAGCCATCCTCCACACCATCTTGGTGTTGGCAAGAGATGGACTCTTGACAATCGTGTATTTAATATTCCTAGCTATGTGTGGCCTAAATATTGTTAGAGTTAAGAAACTCCTGTGCAAGTTTTAAAAATTGTGAGAGCCAATTTCTAGTTATGATGGTACAAATTAAAAAAAAATTGATATCTGAAAAAGTGGTGGTTTTTAGTGACAAAAAGATTTATGAAACAAAAACCACTAAAGTACTACATTTTATGCATGTCTTTATTAATTCCTTCTCTCTCTGGCGAAATGTGGCAGCTTCTTTCATTTTTTTTTCCTTTTAATTTTAAAGGGAATGAGGGTGGGGAGGGGCATCTGTATGTACAATCCTACAGAAGTGCCTATTACTTTACCTTCTTAAAAACATTAGTATGTTCACTCTCTTTTCTTAAAGATTTAGCTCTAAGGAATAAATGTCAAAATAAGTATCAACAGTCCAATATCATCTGATAACCATGGTAGGTACTTGATGCTACCAAAAAAAAAAAAAAAAAGTTCATTATAGTAATAGGTACAGAGTTTCTTCATGTACAATTTTTTCCTTTTTTTTTTTCATGTACAATTTTAACAGTATGTTTAAGAGTTTAAAGCAATTAAGCAAGTTGGGTTATAATTTTTATTGCCTGTTAACAATACATCCCGTATCCACAAAAGTTAGCAGGCAGGCATGGTCTTTTGAAGGAGTCATAGAAAAAAATTACCAAACCCACTGATAATGACTTGGTGATAACATTCTCTCTTTTTTTACTTCAAAGGTGTCCTTGAATGGCCATTTTGGACAAAACTCGTTGTGGTGGCTATTGGCTTCACGGGAGGTCTTGTCTTCATGTATGTACAGTGTAAAGTCTACGTTCAGTTATGGCGCAGGCTGAAGGCTTACAACCGAGTGATCTTTGTGCAAAATTGCCCAGACACTGCCAAAAAGCAGGAGAAGAACTTCTCATGTAACGTAAACACGGACATCAAGGATGCCGTGGTAGTGCCTGTATCACAAACAGGTACCAATTCACTGCCATCTGCAGAGGGCAGCCCCCCGGAGGTTATACCAGTGTGACAGGACCAGTGGGGAGTTTCTTCACTGAAGAATATCTTTCTAGCCCTTAGCCACTACACATGACAGAAGTGATCCTGAAGTATTCACTCTCTTTATCTTCTTTCTCCAACTGACTCATTTTTCCTTACTTGGCTCAAAAAGGGGACCAAAAGACCACCAAATGACCAGGATCCCATGAAGCAGTCCAAAGTGTGATACGGAAATGTGAAGTTTGTTAGAGAGTGATTTCTAAGACAATTAAGAACCAATGGAGCAAGGAATGCTCTTAGGCAGTGACGAAAGCCTAAATGGACCCGCATCTTCATAGGAGCAGGATCAAGTTTAAGAATACAGACTTGAATTGCAATGTGTATTTCTTCTAAGGCCTCGTAATGTTAACTATCTCATCTGGAAATAAGAAACATAGTTGGTTTTAAGCTTGAATTTGTCTGCATTGTCCTTAAGTCATATCTGAAGCAAACTTGGAGGATGCATATTTTGATATTCATACTTTGACAGCTAACAGATTTTTATGGCTATAGTGGAGTCCAGTTGTTTTAACAGATGCATGTTTTTAAAATAGATGCAATACACATTTGAAGGTATTAATACTTAGAATTACGTTCAAATCATGAACAGAAGATTTGCAGTTTTGGGGTGTAATTAGTGCTGTTAAATACCCACAGAAGCTGAAATCAACTATCAGGTCCTGCATTTTATCTGGTCCCCATAAAACAGTGTTGTCCAACAGAAATGAAATGTGAGCCCACAAATGCAGGCCACATGCATACATTTAAAATGATCCAGTAGCACCATTAGAAAAAGTAAAAATAAGTAAGTGAAATTAATTTTTATATTTCACTTAACACTTTATATCAAATTATTTCAATGTCATGAATATTAAAAATTAAATATTTCACATCCTTTTTCATAAACCAAAATTCAAAATCCAGTATGTATTTTATCTTTATGGTATATCTTAATTTGAATTAATCATATTGTTTAGCACAGCCCTAAAATTAGAAGCACAGCCTCTGCTTCATTTAACAGTTGAATATTTCAAAACAGCAGCTCAATTCATTCTTTTATTCAAAGGCTCACAAATGTTATAGTTTTAAAAGCACTAAATTAATTAATTAAAATTTTAATTAATTAAAAGCACTAAATGTATCAAATGAAATAACCTGGTTGGTTAGAGAGCTGAACTTACCATTTCTCTAGAGGGTGAAAAAATGAAAGTATAGAAAGATATAATGATCTACCTGTGGCAAAGCTCTGAAATTAACTTGTTTGCTACTATGAAGCACATAAGATAAGGAAGCAAAAAATATTTTTGGTAAGTCGAATGTGGAGGGTTTTTTTTTTTTTTAAATCCACATGTGGTATCAATTTGATAGATGAGTAGTTTTGACTAAGCATTTGGACTATTTTAAAAAGCTGACAGTATTTCCCTTCCTCAGCTGGGAAGTAAAGATATTCAACAGATTCTGTGATAAGTAATAAACTGAGTTGTTTAGGTTTGGCAGTTCAGTTGATTATTGTGTTCTTTGCATATTCATGTAAAACTGAAGCGTGAATGATATTGTAGTGAGCTAGATTAATGATTATAGAGTTTGTGACCCGTCAAAGAAAGATGTCTCACATTTAAAAAGGTGACTTATTTTTGTTAGCTGTTGTATTTATTATTGTGAAAAGGCAGTCACGATGGCCATAAGAACCAAAGCATGGGTATCACATTGCACAAACCCGGGTATCACATTGATGCACTTTGTAATTATCAGTGTGCTTGTTCCTCACGGATTATCATAGAAAAAAGGAGAAGAAAATAACCTTTTAATGAGGAGAAAGATATGAATATTAGTAGTGGCTGACACTGAGTCCAAATAGTCCCAATTCCTAGAAATAAAGAAAAGGTAAACAATGTCAACTTTGTGTGTGTGTGTGTGTGTGTGTGTGTGCGTGATTTTACGTGTGTACATGAGAAAAACATTAAGGGTTTTGGCCAGTCAGGAAACAAAAGGTTTAAAACTCATCTTTCTTAAAACTTGTTGTGGAGGGTATGGACTTAACGCACATGAAAAACAAAGCTGAAGTAACTAAAGAGAACCATAATAATTTCTGCACAAATAAGAAGGACCTCTTGTAATAATAAAATATCTTTGAACCTTAAACAAACTAAACTTTGTATTAATTTCTTAAATTTCCATTTCAAAAGTTTAAGATAAATACTCATGAATAACTAAACTTTGAGTGATTTGACCATGGCACCTTACCCAAAAGATTAACCTTGATACGATTTTTGTTTATTTTCCTAAGCTTTTTTTTTTTTTACTAATCCATGTTTCCCAGAGCGTAACAACAGAAGTGTGTTGTTTACAATATTCTGGGGGGGAGAGGGAAAAAGGGGTAATCTGTCACCAGCAAGCAATGAAATCTTGATTTCCCTTTTGTTTGCTCTGGAAGGAAAAGGATTATTGACCTTAATTACCACCAAAAATACTGTTTAAATTCTAAGACCTAAATAAGCAAGATAAGTAAGTGCATAGCTCATTTCTCAGTGGAAGATGATTGGCTAAAGAAGGCTTGTTTATTAATGGCTGCACTAACATTAAGAAAACATTTCTAGAATGAAAAGTAAAGATAAGCATTACTGTCTTAACCCTAAAATATGATATGGTATTTTAATACCATACCTAAATTCTCAATATTAACATGTACAGGCTTTGACCTTCTTGTAATGAGAAAATAACATAGCTCTCTAAGAGGTTCAGTCAGCTTTTTATTCTGCTATTCTTCTGAACTTTATAAACCCTGAACTCCTGAATTTAAATCTTTTAACAAGTTTTCCTGCAATAGTTGTTTATGGTTCAAACAATCGGGAATAACGATGTGCATTTAAAACCCAATATTGATTTCCTTTTCTATTCTGTGTGGCAACTGCCCTTTCAATGAAAGGATTTGGCTTTGTGACAATACTTTGTGGACTGGACATACCCTTCAAAAACTACCCTCTAGAAGGACAATTTTTTTTTTAAGCATGTTTACCTGCTCACGTAAGAAGTAAAATGGAAGTGAATCAAAGGACTGAAATCAAAGAATGAACAACGCAATTCTGTTAAAAACCCTGGCTTTTTATAGTCATGCATCTGATAATATCAATACCATAAACCACAGACATTTATGCTGTTAATTTTTAAAAGAACTCTCACTTTCATTGTATCAAAGATCGAATTGAAAAGAAGTGAAATCCCAGTATTTTTTTAATAAAGTCCAAAAGGCAATTAAGCTTAACACAAGCAAAACAAAAATGAAAAATAAAAAAAAAAAAAATCAAAGCAAAAATGATCCAATCTACATGGGATACAGCAATGGAGAAACTGAAGATAGGTATATACTGAAGGAGTCTCTCAAAATGCCCCAGGATTAAATCTCACTCTGAACTGCTATTACGTGATTACTGTCCCAGACAGCCGCATTTACCTTGTTTTGCAAAAAGTCCTTAGGTACCCCTAAAAACATCGGTTTGGCTGGAAAATTAGCTCATTAGAGCAATGACATCATTAAGATACTCTCATTGTCAAGGGGGTGTGGTGGGAAAGATTCCTGACAGTTTACCTTTCCCTACCTTGGCAATCAATATTTTGGAACAAAGTAGAGCTCTTTACACTTATTATCATTATTGTAGTTGTTATGTAATAATTGTATAGGACTTTAATTAAGAAAGATGAAAAACCTTTTTTCTTTCCTTAAGTCAGCCCAAAGGTGCTATTTTACATATCAATACAGCTCAAAGGAAGTACTGTTATTTTGGGCTGCAGTGTTTCCTCCAAATCTGAAGAAAGCCCATTTTGAAATTGGAAATTGCATTAAAACAAACAAGGAAAAATTATTTTAACTGTGTGCAATTTTTGAGATTGAGCATTTGTACTTTTTTGGTTTTACCTAATTCTCTTGCATTAACAATTTACTGTTTTGTGAATAATGTGTACTAAGACAAATTAAGGAAAATAATTATCTGTGAAAGACTTTGTATATTAAACAAGTGACCTAAACTTGTTGTTGTGGTTTCTATACTCTTTGCCTAATTTACCAGCATTTCTGCAGATATGTATGTGCAACATTCAAAAAAAACTTGGGTTCTTAAGATTTTATAATAGTCTGTGTTTTTAAGCAGGGTGTGAAGATATTACTATTACATTAAAGCCAACATAGGCTGACCAACCCTGATACAGAAAGGAATAAAGAGATGCATTAAGAAGGGAATACTTTAACTCAGGGAAAGGACAAGGCAGGCAGAGTCAACAGTAACCAAAGTCTTTAATGGCAAGTGGCAAGGTTCAGCTACTGAAGAAACAGCAAGCCCTTGCTAGAGTCTGACAGTTTATTACTTACAGAGAGAGCAAAGGAAAGGCAAATTGCCATAAGTCTTGTCCCAAGGGAAGACACAAAAAGAAGGCAGGATAGATAAAAGATACAATAATGTGACATAAGGAGTGGGGCACCCTGGTGCTGAGCTGCTGATTCTCTAAGCAACTCTGTGGCCTGCAGCCACTCCCTAAAGGGACTCACAGTGGAAAGTCTCATAATTCATCAAAGTCCAGAGGCAATGACAAACTGTCTCACATCCTCCTTGAAAGATAGGGAGACAAACATGAAGTGGCCCATGGAAGCTCCTGCATGCCCCATACCCTTGAGTTCCAGAGAGATCACAGGGCACTCATTCTAAAGCTCAGGTTGGCCTGAATCACACTTGGCCAAAGTAGATAAAAAACAAGGTCATCAGGTTTCAGCAGAGCTGTTCCACCGTAGAAACCAGCTTGGCAATTCTAGGAATGGACAAAGGTCTGTGATCTCAAGTGCAGTACACGGGCAAGTGGGAACCAGCTGAGGTTGGAGAAGCAGTCAGGAATCAAATCATTTCAGGTTTCTTTGCCACGGTAGGGAACGTGAATTTTATTTGAAGTGTGACAGATATCAAGGTAAGTTCACCAATTTTAACAAATCTGCCCTTCTGCATGGGGAAATGTCAATGATGTGTGAAGCTGTATGCTTGTAGGAGCAGGGCGTGGAATCTCTTTACCTTCTCAATTTTGAAGCGAACTTAAACCTGCACTAATTAAAACCTCACAAAAAGGGTGGTTAGAAACAGTTATACCCATCAAATAAACAAACCATGAAGAAAGTGAGAATGATACTGTAACAGTATGAACAAAGGAGTAGCATACTTTAGTGTTACATTTCCAGAAATCCACAAGCAGCTCTGGAGAATGGATTAAAAGGTGCAAGGATGGTGGCATGAGGGCCAGTGAGGAAGCAAATGCACACAGCACAGGCCAAGACAGGGAGGTGGCCAGACATGGGCTGATGTGATTCTCTTTTTGGAAACAGAACCAGAAATATTAACTAAATTAGATTGAGGAGGGTTTGTAAAAAAGAAAGAGAAGAATCAAGGATGACTTACAGGCAGTTTTCTGGCTTGAGAAATTAGGTGAAGAACTTGGGAGAGATTCAATGTTCCTGAGGAGACATAGGGAGTAAGATCCAAAACCAAGTAGGAGTATTTGCCTTTAAAAGGAGAAAAGTTGCTACACCCATGAAATAGAAAGAAAAGAAAATGATAGTTTGTATTTTCTCAATGATGTATATAAAGAGCTGAATATTGAAGAGGTAAATATTAAAAGTTGAGCTACAACATATGGAAAAAGGTAGTGAAAGAATTATCTTAAAGTTGTAAAGGGAACTTATTACAGAAACAGTAAAATTGCTCATCAGTACTGAGAATCCACTTGCGATGTGCAAACAGGAACAGAAAAACCTGTCTGATGTTCTCCAGCCAAATTGAGCTGCTTGGGAACAACAGGTATGAGGAAGACAGATAACTGAGCGCTATTCAGTTGGAGTTTTGAAAGAGGAATACTATGTAGCCCGGGGCAGGATGCAGGGAGGCAACTATTATATCGGAACCTCAACAAAACAAGCTGAACACAGGAGATCGGTGGTGCACAATGAAAGAATGAGGTCAAAGTGTGGAACTTCAGCAATGGAGGGTGATGGGAGATAGTGAACCCAGAACAGAAGGGCCCATCAAGTTTATGAGTTTCAGGAGCTGATAAGGATCTGGATGTGACCACAGAGAGGCCTCTGATGTGACAGAGAAAAAAACCCGGAAAGGTAAAGCTCACAGTGTTAGATTTGTTACCCACAAGGCTTCTGGAATCAGTGACAGGATTGAAATAGAAGAGAAGAAAACTAAGCCAAGAGCTAAAGTCGAGGAATGGGCAGAAGGTTCCTCTGGGAGGTAAGATAATAAGGAAAGGGAGACAATGATAGAACTTAAAAGAACTGAGAAAGGGTAGTCAAAGAGGATACCTTTCTATCTCCCATTCTTGGTAGGTGGTGCAAGGGATGCAGGAGTAGAAAAAGCTTTTTTTTTTAAAGTGAACAGAGTCCTCAAGAGATGCCTATGGCGGTGAGGCAAAGAAGTGACTAAGATATTAGGAAAGAGACCATCAACCCCAGAGTTACCTGCTCTGAGCTTAGCCCACACACATGGAGTTCGGCTGGTCAGCAAACTATGGCAAGCAGGCCACATCCAGCCTGCGGCCCACTCTGTGTATGACCATACACAGAACGACCTTTACATCTGTAATGGGTGGTAAAACACACACAAATACGCAACAGAAATTTCATCTGGGCTGTGGTGACTAGAATATTTACTATCTTGGCTCTTCACAAAAAAAACTTTACCAGCCTCCAATTTGCACAGAACTGCCAAGAAAGTGAGCTGCTTTTACTCTGTTCCATGGTCATGGCCTATAGAAGCTATCTTACAAAAACATACTACTGACTGGAAAACAATCTATGTAAGGCAGCAAAAGCCATCACTACAGAAAAAACATGTTCTACAGAAAATGATTAAGGATACCACTTAAAAGCATTATTCTCTTAGGCTACTCTGGTCCAGCCAGGAGTAATATGGCTGTTACTGCCACATTATTATTATATACAATGATATATAATAAAGTATGATTAGGAACTACATTATCCTAAATGGTAAAGTCAAGTCATTCATTCAACAAGTATCTACCTATTCTGGTTCCAAACAGTGTGTTTTGTTGTCTCTTTTGCTTTACGGCATAGGGAAACCAGGGACAAATGTCTGAGGGGGAGGATGATCTGCCATATTCAGAAGTTAGTTTTCTAACAGTGTGCCTTTTTAAATATCAGACAGGATAAAACAGTTCCTATTCTCCTTACTGTAATTTAAAATTCAGTTTTCATAGCCATTTTGAAACAAAAAAAGGACACATTCCACTGACTAAAGAGATAGAAACTTCTATAACCATAAAACCATACTTCTATTGAGTACTAAAGAAAAGCAAATCAGCATCAGTTAAAACACTGAAAATGAAATAATCAGAACTTTAAGAAGTAAAATTATGAAAATAAATTTTATCTTTAATTTTCAACAATAAAAAACTAGTAACATTATAAATAAATTATTAAGTCTTAATTGATATCTAGTTAACTTCTTTCAGCATTAATGTATATTTATTTTCTTGAAAATATGCAAATACATTTACATTGTATCCTTTAGAAAACAGCCTAAAAGATAACTGCATTTAACAAGTTCTATGAAGAACACTCTAACACATCCATGTCTTTCATGATACTTTAAATACCAAACTATGTCATTTAGCCTCTTAGAAGAGTAAGTAACACAAATAAATAACACAATTGCAATAATTGATTCTCTAATCATTAGTTGTTTCCACAATTAAAATCCATCATCTTTCATGAGAAAACAGAAAGTAATCCAGTTAACCAGAAATTATTTATCCCCTTTGTCAAAAGATAACAGATTAAGTGTGGGAGGCCAACATCATGAAAATAGTCAGCATTTTTTTACTTTATTGTTTAACACTGGCTTAAAGATAATAAAAATAATCTATCTTTTTCCTTGTATATTTCCTAAATATACAATATGTATACTGTATACAAGGAAATACAAGGAAATATGTATCACATTTCCTTGTCTATTTCCCAAAAATACAATCTATCATTTTCTTTATTTTACTAGGAAAGAAAATTGGTGTGATGTTCAAGAGGAAGATTAGTGAAACACTATTACCAAAAGTCAATTTTGCTACCATCATTGCTCAAGAAGTATCCATAGGACCCTTTCAGCAAACATGCTGCTGTAGAAGCCCCAGAATGTGAGATCAGGGGATCCAAGGTAAACATGAGGGAAAAGATGAAAACATTTTTGTCATTATTCATATCACTCCCCCTGCCCATGAAATTTGATTAAATGGATCTAAGATTGTGCTTTTATCTCACTATATCTATTTAAGCAACTTAATGTAAATGAAAAGCAACATTCATTTCTAACTGATAATCACAACAGTGTTTTTGAAACTGCAAATGGGATTCTCATGATCAAAGAAGCTACATAGTGAATTCTTGTATCTACAGTTACTTAACATAATCAGGTCAAATATAACTTGAGGCTCTCATATTATTTACTTTTACTTCAAACAAAGGACAATTAGGCCACTGCTGTCATCTCCTCATCTGAATCACTTGATTCATCTTTTAGTTCCAGTTCCCCTAAATCTGTATCTACAGCTGTAACAGTTTTCTTCTTGCACTTCTTGGGGACCGCATCATTAGCACAAATTTTTCTCATTTTAATGTTTGGCAATTTCTTCAGATCGAAATCCCATTCCCTAAATAAATAAAAGAGACAGTATTTAGAGAGGGTGACTGGGATGCAAGATGGTGAAGCAGTCAATATTTAAAACTCTGAAAGCAGCAGAACAAAGCTTATAAATTCATTATAGATTCAAATGCCCTACAAACAAACAATATATGCTTTAGGAAAAAAAAAGTCCCAAGAAGTAAGGCTTGCTTTGTTCACACATATTGCATCTTCTCATTAACCTACAATAGCAATAACTGCACAGACATTCCTACATATCCCAAACTTCCAATTTAATATATGAGTATTAGGCAGAATTGACAAGGAGGCTCTATGCCATTATTTATTCTCCCCAACCTGAACACTCCAGCGGGCCATACAGTATCAAGAACCTCAAAACCAGTAACTATATCATACCCGCAAATCTCCAAAGTGCAGTCGGAAATTATTTTTCTTTTCACAATTGGCAGGAAGTCAAAGTTTCAGTAACCAAAAACATGTTATTGTTACAAAAGAAATCATCTTTCCACCTCTGAATTAACTAGTTCTTGACAGCTTAAGCTTTTCTCTGGTATCAATTCCCAGGAACCATCTTTTCTAAAAGAGGGTGCTACGAACAGTCTAGGGTTAGAACTCTGAGCCATTGAGCCTGTTGCTGTTAGTTTATCTTTTTAAAAAATACAAACTGGGGAGGAAGAGTGTGACCAAGTTCTTTTAAGTATTATATTAAGGTATTTAAAAGTACCATGTCACTATCATTTTAGTGTACATCAGGTGTTTCAAATAAACACAAATTAGGAAAACTATTATTTAATAAAAGAGAAGTTCAGGTTAAAATAAACCACTGATTTTTTTTTTTTTTTTAGCTCTAATGTCTAAGTTCAAAAGGTTAGAAAACTTATGTCTCATGTATTTCACATGCAGCCACAAGGAATTATAGAGAGAAACAGACTTACCTAAAAGTTCTCAGATTACCAGCATTTATAATGTCTGGAATCTCTGGGGAAGAAAATAATTCATATCCATTAAGCAGTGTTCTTTAAATCATAACATTTTATAGTTTCCTTATTTATTATCTCAGATATAATGAATAAGTGACAGAGAGCAAGAAAATCCAAAGCCAAAACAAAATCTCAAAGCACTGCTATAATGCTATATGAAAAGTAAGTTTTACAAGTATAAAGGGTTTAGTTTAAGAGGTGATTTAAGAGAAATGCTATTAAATAATAAATTCTAGCACAGAATCGGTAAAATAAAATAAACCATTACTGAGATAAACCCTGTCCTTTTAATCTATGAAAGGCACCTGGCAATTTCTAATATCAATCCCATGAAATAATATGCTAGATTTTTAAATATATTTTCTTGGTGAAAAGTACATTTTCTTTTAAAAAAGATTTTATTTATTTGAGAGAGAGAGAGTAAGTGAGTGAGAGAGAACATGAGAGGGGAGAAGGTCAGAGGGAGAAGCAGACTCCCCATGGAGCTGGGAGCCATGTGAAAAAAAATTTTTAACAAACTATAATCAGTAGATGCTCAAAGCAACTCAATAAATCTTAAACCATCTTTAATTTAAAAAAAAAAGGGGCATTTAACAGTTCCTCACCATGATTATGAAGTTTACCATAAAACAACATGCATGATCATAGTTATCAGTAAAACACAAAAGGCATGTATAAAGAACTGGAACATTGCTGCAAAGAATATGGCCAATGCAGTAAAATAGTAATTAAAATCCAGAATTTTAACTGTCCCTCAGAACAACTTGCTTAAAATATAACCTATGAGAAATTATAGTAGTTACCAAGCATGCTTAGATCTAACCTTAAGGAAAACATGTACTGGCAACAGGCCTCTGGGGGAGAGGACGAGAGACGTCCTTGAGGCCGAGCAGCTGGGGATGCCCAGCTCACTCGGGGTGCAATGCTGCCTGCTTCATTTTTCCGTTATTTCCCCTTGCCTAGAAAGCATCAGCAGTCAGTCAGACAATCCTTTAGTTTGGGCTTGCTCACTATAGGTCATGTACTACATGACCAGACATATTTTGCCTTTCTTCTTACGTATCTGCAAGACTCATAAAAACTACTATGTGTAATCTACTCTGCCTTCTTTGTTGGTTGTTACCGACTTTCTAATAAATATGAGACTGAGGAGTTGTTCAGGGTGACAGTCTTTTCTACTGTCACCCCCTGCTCCCATTCTCTTGCAGTTGACTTGTTTGTGCCTCATTCTTCTCCCATGTGCCGTCAGGAGGCAGCACAAAATCAACGAATGAAAAAGATAAAATAAAAAGGCTTAACACAGCTATATGCTGATTAAGCCTACAGTTTCAGAAAATATGAGTATGAGGGGGTCCAGTGTTTAAAAGGTATAAATTAAACACCATTAAAAAAAAAATCCTAATAAAATGAGTCAGAAGTAGTTATACCACAATGGGGTGAGGAAGGGGAGGTGTCAGAATCTAGTTTTCTCTAAACCTGCAGAATTCAGTAACAATTGGCCTATGTTAATTGTCAGAGATCACAACGCTTTCACCAGACACACTCCCTGACTCTGAAAGAAACACTGTGACACAGCTGAAGAACGCTGGATCGGTTTCTGTGCTGGCTAGCTCAATCACCAGTAAGTACCTGCTCGACCTTGACCATGTTCTGTTAATTCATCTGCCTGGCACGTAGTGAACAGACTCTAGGAGGAAAGAGCAGTAGCACAGAGACCAACTAGGAGGCTGTTACAATGTACAGATCAAACAATGGTGGCTTGGATTAGGGAGGTGGTAGTGGTAGCAGTTTTAAGTTATCAGATGCAAAATACATTTTACCGATGAGCTGGGTGGAGTGTGAAAGTCTACAAGTTTCTAGCCTAAGAAACGGGGCAGATGGTGACGCTGCTGTATGACATACAGATCGTGTGGGAGCAAGTTTTAGGAGAAAAGCTGGACTTTGCTTTGGGAAATGTCAGGTCTGAGATGCCTAGAAGACATTCAAGTAGAGATTTTGATAAACCCCAGTTTGATAATGTAAGTCTGGATTTCTAGAGACACGTTAGGGTCGACAGATACAGATTTCAAAGTTCTCACCATTTAAGTGGCATTTAAAACCACAGACTGAGTGAAATGAACTAGGAATTGGTACACGTAGAAAATAAGAAGTAGTCCAAGGATGGGGACCTTGGCCAATACTTAGTTTGTGAAGATAAGGAGTCAACTAAAGACAATGAACTAGAAAGAAAACAAGGGAAGGGCTGGGTATTCTTTACCAAATGAAAAGTATGATAAGAAAATGAAGTCATCAGTGTGCCTGGGTGGCTAGGTGGGTTAAAGCCTCTGCCTTTGGCTCAGGTCATGATTCCAGGGTCCTGGGATCAAGCCCCATATCGGATTCTCTGCTCAGCAGGGAGCCTGCTTCCCCCACCCTCTGCCTGACTCTCTCCCTACTTGTGATCTGTCAAATAAATAAACAAAATCTTTAAAAAAAAAAAAGAAAAGAAAAAGAAAAGTCATCATCTGTATCAAATGCCATAGAAAAGCTGACCGAGAATCAATGCCCAGTATAGCAACTGTTCGCCTTAGCAACGTAGAGGTCATCAGTGACCACTACTTGTTGGGCGATGTTCCAGAGAAAACACAACAGGAGGAGATGGGAGAGAGCTATGAACATAAACAAATTTTATGTTCTTACAAGGTAACTATCCAGTGAAAGGGACACAGACAGTAGTGCTTGAAGCTCCCCCAAACTTCCTGTATTAGGTTGTGTCAGGCACTTTGATAAATGAAACCTCATGTAACTTTTAAACAACTGGGGATGTAGGTATACTATTTATTTATTTATTTCAATTTTTAAATTGAAGAAAACAAAACCTGGTGGAGTGGGGAGGGTTAAATAACTTGTCCTGTTAAACAGTAAGCTCTAAGGGTTTAAATCACATCTACCTAATACTACAGCTCTTTTCCATTTTTTCTTTTCAGTGAAGAAGTTCACTTCTTAGAAATGATGAAGAGAAACTGCCAACTACTTCAGAGTTTCTAGTGTTACTACTATAGTGTAAGTGGCTGACACCAAGCTTCTGATGGTCTAGACATCCGTATCAAAGACACCCTTCTCAAATAAAAATATTGCCAGCTATATAACACACTACCAGCAAAACTAGATAAGAAACCAGGCCACCCTGACCCATTAAAGTCCCCTTTTAGAAAGTCCTAGTAACCTAGTAAATCGCCACTCAAGTGACCCCACTTTTCCCTTCTCATGCTCTAACTCCCAGTTATGTTTTTAATTCACCAATAAAGAATGAACCTGTGAAACCCTAGGCACTTTACCTTCACACTCTGATAAAGGTAGAGCCCCAGGTCCACACACACTCTTCTTCTCCACCCTCAACTTCCCTGTGTGGCCTCAGGCATGCTATGGACCCTCCAGGCCTTTTGAATAAAGAAGCTTGGGTTTTGTTTTGTTTTTGTTTTCTTCAAATTCCCCTGATGGTTGTTATTGGGCACATCCTGCAATCATAACCACCACAGGGCTGTGCTAGCCAGAAAAGTGGTTCTGGTTGGGGAAATACCTACAGGGGCTCAACAATATATTAACGGACCAGGTGAATGCCTCAGGCATTTCTAGCTGACAGAATTGCTATCAACAGGCTGGGACCAACACAATAGTTACAGGATATTTCCTTTACGGTCCTATACTTGTGTTGTTAACATCAGAATTTAAAAACCTAATTTGCTACTAAATATTTCATTTGTACTGTACTTATCAAGCAAATCCACATACTACAAATGCTGTAACATGGACCTGAAACGGAATGTGAATGAAGTAATGTTCAGGGTCATGGCAAACTTAAGAATATATGACGAAGTCTAAAAGGGAAAGCTGTTACTCCAATGAAGCAGATTATGTTACCAGACCATTTGATTTTTTTTTAAAAGCCAGAAATCTACATGTTTCATGTGAAATTGCTAGATTTTCCTAGACTGACAATTAACAAGCCAATCAAATACCATTTGCAGGCCATGTTGCCTCTGGGTCCTCACCTGTTCATGGGTTTTGCAAGCCTTAACTACCCTAAGTGCTTTTTCTTAAGATAGTGTTGGTAAACTAACAACCTACTTGTCTTTAAGAATGGTAAGAAATGCTTCAGTGCTAAGAATTAATGTTCGATTTCTAGTTCTTCAAGAATGACTACAACAAGGATAGCTTGGTCCTTCAAAAATCAGAAAGAGGGGCACCTGGGTGGCTCAGTGGGTTAAAGCCTCTGCCTTCAGTTCAAGTCATGATCACAGGGTCCTGGGATCGAGCCCCACATTGGGCTCTCTGCTCAGCAGGGAGCCTGCTTCCCTCTCTCTCTGCCTGCCTCTCTGCCTACTTGTGATCTCTGTCAAATAAATAAATAAAATCTTTAAAAAAAAATTAGAAAGATAAGAAGGGCACAGCACCTACTCTAAAGAAACATAGCTGTAGTTAGAGATGGGCAAGTGGTAACTCCACAATAAAGCAAATCAGGAATGTGCCAGAGGGAGATGAAAATTTTATTGTCAAGGTAGAAAGATATGACATCATTTTCACAAGTGACAGTTCTGAGAATGTAAGAAAAAAAAGAAATTAATAAATTTGACATACAAAAGAAAGGAAATCAAAAAGAAATTCAATCTAAACTAAATAAATAGAATAAATAAAATTAAACCTTTGAAAAGAATTACAAATCTGATATGGCTATGAATTTAGAAAGAATAAAAGAAAATCACAGAGAACACACCAAGGCCATATCCTTCATACTGTTGTCGTTCACGCTCCATTGTCTGCTTGATGACTGTCTCCCGGGAATAGTGCCGCCTTCCCTGCCTGTCTTTGATGCTGTTATGTAATTCAATCTGTTCTAGTTCACTGCTGAATCGATTTAAATACCTGAGAAATAAGAATGCAATTTGAGTTACAGGTCTATACATTTGGCTTATATGACTTCATTTAAAACAAACCCCAGCCTTCACCTATCCTTGAAATTTTTGTATACTTCTAAGTTCTTCATGTCCTCAGACTTCAGACTGTCCCTGGATAACCTGTGTCCAAAATTTCAGCAACCAGATCACTGTCTGCTATTCAATATCTCCTGAATTCCAGATCCTCATATTCAACCACCTCCTAGAACTCTCCATTTGGATGTCCCATGGAAGCTTAACCCCTCAAAAGTGCTTGTGCCCACCACTGCCCCCCCCCCCCCACAAACCTGTTCCATTTCTTTGGCTCTCTACGTCAGGAAATAGTACAACCATCTCCCCATCCGCCCAAGTGAACAACATTCATGTCCTCCTTGATTCCACTTTCTCCCTTTTATGCCATACATAAGTTTTCACTAATGATTTAGACTTTCTATCTTCTTAATATTTCTGGAATCTTCATTTCTTTTCACCATACTGCTAAAAAACATGCATATGCCAGCATCATCTCTTGCCCAGATTGCTCCATCAGCCTCCCAAATGTGTCCTGGTCAAAGCCATGTACCCTCAGGCCATCACCATTCTCACTATGGTGACATTTCTAAGGTTTAAATATGATCATCTCAGGTACCTACTATAAAAAGCCTATGGCTCCCAATGTCCTTTGAAAAGGTCCAAACTCTTACAGTGATACTTGAGGTCCTTGGTGAACAATACTTGTCACAATGCCCTCCTTGAGCCTATTATTTTGATGATATTTAATGTCTGGCAGATCACTAAATATGTCACTCTTAACTCTGAAGCTGTTCTCTCTGCCTAAAGGCTCTTCAAGAACTAACTTACCTCAATCTGCTAACCTTTACTCTTCAGAAGTCATTTTGATAATATTTCCATAAGAAGCCTTTCCTGATCCTAAGAAACTGGGTTAAGTAACACTATGAGGCTCAGAAATGTTATAAACCTACTAGAGTGGCTAAACCAGGATGTGACTCTAATACCTTTTTGATAACAACGCCCATTTACTCCTCTATAAATCCAGAACAACAATCTGTCACTTGAAGAACCAGGTTGGAGAATTCCCCTTTCTGACCCTTTGCTCATAAAGAGCCCAGTGTTTACCTTTCAATTAATTCACAAGCATCTTTCTTTGAATATCCTACTTTTTGGGGATCAAGATGACTTTGAAACCACTGCAGTTTTTCACCTATAATACCAAGTACAAAGATAGGTTAACACCATAAATCGTCACTTAAGCAATGAGTATTCATTGTACTTTCCAACATCAATGTGTTTAAAATAGCATCAAAATTTATGTCAATGTTAAATATAAAGGCTTATGTGGGCTCAAAGCTAATTAAACCAGTCAGAAAGCAAAGTGTCACATTTTAATTTGGGAGACAGGGGTGGGAGAGATGCCTTTTAGTATATATTTGTTATCTAATAAGGATGTGTAGAAAGAAAGAAAGAAAGGAAGAAAGAAAGAAAGAAAGAAAGAAATCTTAACAGAACATGAAGTTCTAAGTATTTAAAAAGCAGGCTATATATTAAGAGCTTTATAATCTTATAAGGATTATAACATTATTATTCCTATTCACACATAAGAAAGGTTAAGTGGCCTGTCCAGGGCTTCAAATTAGTAAATATGTTAATGATGCAAGATCTGTCAGATACTGTGCAAAGAGTAAATCTGACCATCAGGGTCACTTTCAGTTAGATTTTTCAAATATTACAGATCAAGAAATGGCCCTACCTTAGATATGGATGACCTACTTAGAAATACTATTCTATTATCTGTGAAAGCATAAGAGATCAGTGCTCAAGAAAAGCCGAAGACTAAACAAAACAAACAAACAAACAAAGCCTGAGTCACTTTTTTTTTTTTTTAAGAGATTTTATTTATTTATTTGAGAGTGAGTGAGCAAGAGAGAACGCACGCAGGGAGAGGGAGAAGCAGACTCCCCCTTCCCGCTGAGCAGAAAGCCTGACATGGAGCTTGATCCCAGTACCCTGAGATCAGGACCTGAGCTGAAGGCGGATGCTTAATAGACTGAGCCACCCAGGCACCCCCTAAGAGTCCCTATTTTGAAATCAGGCTTGTAAGTAAAAATTTACTAACAATCCTGCTCCTCTCACCCCCCAGAAATAATTGTGACACTGAGATACAGACTGAGGATGCATGTATCCACATCACTAAATTTCTGTTTCCAAAACACTTAGGCCATAATCCTTCCTAATTCTAATGGTTAGGGATCTAGAATTAAACTTCAGAGATAGATAAATAGATAGAAAGACAGATAGATGTAGGTAGGTAAATATAAACTAGTTTCTGAAAAACAGCTAGATATTATTAACAAGAGTTAATGATTGATTTTTGTTTTAATTAAGAGTTAATGATTGACTTTAAGAGTTAATGATTGATTCTAAGAGTTAATGATTGATTTTACTTTGTTTTAATTAAGCTTAGTAAAGAAAATTCCCTAAAAGAATCAAAAGAAAAACAGGCACAGAACAGAACTTCACTATAATTTAGTCAGAGTGTCAAATGAGTAAATCTGCTTACCAATAAGATTGAGACGCAACGCCTTTTCATTCTTCAATCTTAAAAGAAAAGGTGCATGTGTTAGAAAATTTCCAAAAAAAATTTTTAAATCTATCAAAAACAAAAAAACAAAAACTGCCCACAAAACTTTAATTCAAGGATCACTCTTTTCTACATATGAAATTAATTTTGTTAGTGCAGAAACACTGAACACCATGCTATTCTTCTAAGTAACTGGAACAAAATGTTACTATAAACTTTTCTTTGGGTTTTCAGTGACTAATGACTAAAAGACACCTATAGAACAAATCAGTTTTGAAAACACAAAAAAGTTTGACTGGATTATGAATGTTCAGGTGGGTAATAGTTGTGCACAAAAGAGTAATGAATACTTTCTAGAAGATGGAGGGCAACTACCAAGACCAAAATGCCTAGTATCACCTTTTAAACTTCAACAGGAACAAAACAGCATGTTTACTTTTCATAATTGAAAGAATAATAATAAGGAAAAAGAACTCATTTATTCTCAGAAAACAGTCTAGGTAATACATGATTCCCATTATTGGCATTCTAAATATTAATTCAGAAGACAACTCTGGACAGCTAGTTTTTGCTACACTTTAGGCTACTCACTAGATACAGCAATGAACAAGAAAATCTACTGTCCCTGACTAACAAAGCAGACAAGATTTACCCTCCCACTTTAACCAACTAGAAAACTGGAGAAATAAAATGAAGCCCTTTTTAATAAAAAATTTCAGGTACAGAATGGGGAGATATTCACAATACAAATAACTAACAGAAGACTTGCATTCAGATTATACAAACACTTCTTACAACTTAAAAAGACTACTTAATACCAAAATGGGCAAAAGATTTTAACAGATTTTTCACCATATCAAAGACATAGAAATAATTAGTAAGTGCATATAAAGATACTTGAATATCATTAGTTATCAAAATGTAAAGATTAAATCAAACTAAGATACTATCATCCAACCACTAGAATTTAAAAACTGATAATACAGCAAGTTTGAGAGGATATGGAGAGAAAATAACTCTCATACACTGGTGGTGAAAATATTAAATGATACTATCGCTTTGGATAAAGCAATTTTTTACATACTTAAACATGAACCTATCATATGACCAGCAATTCTTATAAACTTAATTTCATATAAACATAATTTTCTTATGTGTTTTAACATACAATCACCATATGACCCAGCAATTCCAGTTCTAGGAACTGAAAAATGAAAATAAGTGTCCAAATACTGTACGTGAACATTCATGGCAGCTTTATTCGTTAATAGCAGAGGCTGATAAATTTCTTCTTAAATGGCCAGAGAAATGTGGTCAGTCTCTATCACAACTACTGATTTCTGTCATCGTAGCCTAAAAGCACCAACACACAATACAAAAGGAATGGGCACAGCTAGCTGCTTTCCACTAAAACTTTCTAATAAAAATTGGGGCTGGACTCTTAGTTTGCAGACCCCAATAACAGCCCAGTACTGTAAATAATCCAAATGAACATCATAGGTAAATGAATAAACAAAGTGCAGATCCATACAATTGAATACTACTCAGTAATAAGAAAGACAACTAATATGTGAAATATATGAATATGGGTAAATTTCATAAACATTATGCTAAGAAGTTGGCACAAAAAATTACATATAATCACTTCATTTATATAAAACATTAGGAAAAACGATTCATAACACCTACAAACCCAACAGGAGATCAAAGAGAAGAGCAGCAATTCTAGAAACAGAAAATTGACCACTTTCTGAAAGGTAGAACATGTGGAGAAGTCAATCTGAAGCAAAGGGAAGAAAGACTGTGGAGGAGGGGCCAGCTCCCGAGCAAGCGGTGGAGCAATAGAGCACAAAATTTGAACATTTAAAAGTATGCTCCGCTAAGGGACATCACTCCAAAGGCGAAGCAGGGATGGAGCCCTTTGGGAGACAATACAGTCTCAGGTACCGCAGGGTCACAGAAGATCAGGGCTGAGTGTAGCAGAGTTCGCAGGTATCAGAACAGGAAAGCTGGCTACAGAGTCAGAGCCAAGGAGTGAGCTATCAGCTTGGGTTACCTTAAACTGTGATCCCTGGCACAATCAGGCCACTGCTCTTTGAGTAGGGACCCCACAATTGGCAGATCTGGAAAAACCCAGCTTCCTTCTCTGGAGGCAGGAATCTGCTAGGTTTGGAGATTCCAAATGGGGCTATGTGTCAGAAAGAGAGAAGCTCGGTCACAGGCTGGGTGAGCTTGGAGCGGGGCTGGAAGCCAGGAAGACAGGAGTGATTGAGTGCTTTTCTCCAAGGATGCACTGAGTAGGGGGCCCCACCTCTCCACTCTTCCGGGCCAGAGATTTCGGCCTTGGGCAAAGATATTTGAGAATCACTATAACAGGCCCCTCCCCCAGAAGATCAGCAAGAACATCCAGCCAAGACCAAGCTTACTGATCAAGGAGAACAGCAGAATTCCAGAGGAGGGGAAAGCATGGAGTTCATGGCTTTCTCCCCATGATTCTTTAGTCTTGCAAAGTTAGATAATTTTTAAAATTTTTTTCTTATTTTAATTATTTTTGCTTTTCCTCTTTCCATGTTTTATTAACTAGTTGAACATTACCTTCCTTAAAAAAAAAACTTTTTAAATCTTCATTATTATAGTCATATTTTATCCTTCATTGTATCTAACTTTATTTTTTGAATACATATAGGGTGTTTTCTTCTAAAAAATTTTTGGGATACAATTTCTTCTAATAGATCAAAATATACCCTAAATCTAGCACAGGGCTTTGTTCTAGTCTCCAGCCTGAGCAAATTCCCTCCACTTTCTTTTTCCAACCAACTTATCAATTCTTTTTTTAGAATCTTTCTAAAATTTTCATCCTTACAGTCGTATTTCATCCCTTCATTGTGTTTAGCCTTATTTTAGTATATATATAAGTTTTTCTTTCTTTAAAATTCTGGAAGGTAGTTTCTTCCAGGAGACCAAAATACACCCAAAATCAAATGGGTAACTCTGTTCTATTCACCAGTCTAAAACATGTATTATTTCTTAAACTTCTTTTTACATCCTTTTTTCTCCCCCCAATTTAGGGTCTCTTCTGATTTGCTTAATGTACATTTTTCTGGGGTCTTTGTCACTCTTTTAGTGTTTTATTCTCTCGTTCATATATTCTTAATCTGGATAAAATAACAAGGTGGAAAAACTCACCACAAAAAAAAGAACAAGAAGCAGTAGCAAAGGCTAGGGACCTCATCAATACGGACATTGGTAAAATGTCAGATCTACGGTTCAGAATGACGATTCTCAAGGTGCTAACTGGGCTCGAAAAAGGCATGGAAGATATTAGGGAACCCTGTCTGAAGAAACAAAAGCTCTTTCTGTAGAAATAAAAGAACTAAAATCTAACCAAGTTGAAATTAAAAAAAGCTGTTAATAAAGTGCAATAAAAAAATGGAGGCTCTTACTGCTAGGATAAATGAGGGCAGAAGAGAGAATTGGTGATATAAAAGACCAAATAATGGAGAATAAAGAAGCTGAGCAAAAGAGAGACAAACAACTACTGGACCACAAGGGGAGAATTCGAGAGGTAAATGATACCATAAGATGAAAAAATATTAGAATAATTGGGATTCCAGAAGAAGAAGAAAAAGAGAGGGGGGCAGAAGGTATATTGGAGCAAATTATTGTAGAGAATTTCCCCAGTATGGCAAAGGGAACAAGCATCAACATCCAGGAGGCACAGAGCACCCGCCTCAAAATCAACAAAAATAGGTCCACACCCCATCATCTAAGAGTAAAACTTACAAGGCTTAGTGACAAAGAGAAAATCCTGAAGGCAGTCTGGGACAAGAAGTCTGTAACATACAATGGTAAAAATATTATTGGCAGCATACTATTCCACAGAGACCTAGCAGGCCAGAAAGAACTGGCATGATATATTCAGAACACGAGATGAGAAAAACATGCAGCCAAGAATACTATATCCAGCTAAGCTATCATTGAAAATAGAAGGAGAGATTAAAAAGCTTACAGGACAAACAAAAAGTAAAAGAATTTGTACACACCAAACCAGCCCTACAGGAATATCTCTTCTAAGCAAAGAGAGAGCCTTAAAGTAGTAGACCCGAAAGGAACAGAGACAATATACAGAAACAGTCACCTTACAGGCAATACAATGGCACTAAATTCATATCTTTCAATAATTACCCCGAATGTAAATGGGCTAAATGCCCCAATCAAAAGACACAGGGTATCAGAATGGATAAAGAAACAAAACCCATCAATATGCTGTCCATAAGAAACTCATTTTAGACCCAAAGACAACTCCAGATTTAAAGTAAGGTAGTGGAAAACAATTTACTATGCTAATGGGACATCAAAAGAAAGCTGGGGTGGCAATCTTTTTATCAGATCAATTCGATTTTAAGCCAAAGACTATAATAAGTGATGAGGAAGGACACTATATCATACTCAAAGGGTCTGTCCAACAAGAAGATCGAATAATTTTAAATATCTATGCCCCAACATGGGAGCAGCCTACCATATAAATGAATTAATAACAAAATCAAAGAAACACATCAACAATTATAAAATAATGGTAAGGGACTTTAACACCTCCCTCACTGAAACAGATCATCCAAGCAAAAGATCAACAAGGAAATAAAGGCTTTATATGACACACTGAACCGATGGACATAACAGATATATTCAAAGCATTCCATCCCAAAGCAACAGAATACACATTATTCTCTAGTGCACATGGAACATTCTCCAGAACAGATCACATCCTGGGTTACAAATCAGGTCTCAACCAGTACCAAAAGATTGGGATCATTTCCTGCATATTTTCAGACCACAATGCTCTGAAGCTTGAACTCAATCACAAGAGGAAAGTTGGAAAGAACTCAAACACAAGGAGGCTAAAGAGCATCCTACTAAACAATGAATGGATCAACCAGGAAATTAAAGAAGAGTTGAAAAAAATTCACGGAAACAAACAATAATGAAAACACAACTGTTCAAAATCTGTGGGACAAGCAAAGGCAGTCCTGAGAGGAAAATATATAGCGATACAAGCCTTTCTCAAGAAACAAGAACGGTCTCAAATACGCAACCTTAACCCTACATCTAAAGGAGCTGAAGAACAGCAAAGAAAGCCTAAACCCAGTAGAAGAAGAGAAATAATAAAGATCAGAGCAGAAATCAATGAAACAGAAACCAAAAAATACCAAACAAACAAACAGTAGAACAAATCAATGAAACAAGGAGCTGATTCTTTGAAAGAATTAATAAGACTGATAAACCCCTGGCCACACTTACCAAAAAGAAAAGAGAAAGGACCCAAATAAATAAAATCATGAATTAAAGAAGGGAGATCACAACCAACATGAAAAAAATACAAACAATTATAGACCATATTATGAGCAACAATATGCTAGCAAATTTGACAATCTGGAAGAAATGGATGCATTCCTAGAGATCTATAAACTACCAAAACTGAACCAGGAAGAAATAGAAAACCTGAAGAGACTCATAACCAGTAAGGAGATTGAAACAGTCATCAAAAATCTCCCAATAAACAAGAGCCCAGGGAGTTCTACCAAACATTTAAAGAAGAATTAATACCTAGTCTCCTGAAACTTTTCCAAAAAACAGAAATGGCAGGAAAACTTCCAAACTCATTTTATGAGGCCCCCATGACCTTGATCCCAAAACCAGACAAAGACCCCATCAAAAGAGAATTACAGACCAATATTCTTGATGAACACAAGATGTGAAAATTTTCACCAAAATACTAGCCAATTCAACAGTACATTAAAAGGATTATTCACCACGACCAAGTGGGATTTATTCCAGGGTTGCAAGGTTGGTTCAACATCTGCAAATCAATGTGATACAATATATTAATAAAAGAAAGAACAAGAACCATATGATACTCTCTGTAGATGCTGAAAAAGCATTTGACAAAGTACAGCATCCTTTCTTAATCAAAACTCTTCAATGTGTAGCGATAGAGGGTACATACATCAATAACATCAAAGCCATCTATGAAAAAAACCCACAGCAAATATCATTCTCAATGGAGAAAAACTAAGAGCTTTTCCACTAAGGTCAGGAGCACAGCAGGGATGTCCCTTATCACCACTGCTTTTCAACATAATAGTGGAAGTCCTAGCCTCAGCAATCAGACAACAAAAAGAAACTAAAGGCATCCAAATTGGACAAGAAGAAGTCAAACTCTCACTCTTTGCAGATGATATGATACTTTACATGGAAAACCCAAAGACTCTACTCCAAATCTGCCAGAACTTGTATAGAAATTCAGTAAAGTGTCGGTAAAAAATCAATGCACAGAAATCAGTTGCATTTCTATACACCATTAACAAGACAGAAGAAAGAGAAATTAAGGAATCAGTCCCACTTACAATTGCACCCAAAACCATAAGATACTTAGGAATAAACCTAATCAAAGAGGTAAAGAATCTGTACTCAGAAAACTATAAAGTACTCATGAAAGAAACTGAGGAAGACAAAAAGAAATGGAACAATGTTCCATGCTCACGGATCAGAAGAACAAATATTGTGAAAATGTCTATGCTACCTAAAGCAATCTACACGTTTAATGTAATCCCTATCAAAATACCATCAATTTTTTTCAAAGAAATGGAACAAATAATCCTAAAATTTATACAGAACCAGAAAAGACCTTACATAGCCAGAGTGATGTTAAAAAAGAAAGCCAAAGTTGGTGGCATCACAATTCCAGACTTTGAGCTCTATTACAAAGCTGTCATCATCAAGACAGCATGGTACTGGCACAAAAACAGACACATAGCTCAATGGAACAGAATAGAGAGCCCAGAAATAGACCCTCACCTCTCTGGTCAACAATCTTTGACAAAGCAAGAAAGAATGTCCAATGGAAAAAGACAGTCTCTTCAACAAATGGTGTTGGGAAAATTGGACAGCCACATGCAGAAAAATGAAACTGGACCATTTCCTTATACCACACACAAAAATAGATTCAAAATGGATGAAAGACCTCAATGTGAGAAAGGAATCCATCAAAATCCTTGAGGAGAACTCAGGCAGCAACCTCTTTGACTTCAGCTGTAGCAACTTCTTCCTAGAAACATCACCAAAGGCAAGGGAAGCAAGGGTAAAAATGAACTATTGGGATTTCATCAAGATCAAAAGCTTTTGCACAGCAAAGGAAAGTCAATAAAACCAAATGACAATTGACAGAATGGGCAAGGAGATTCGGAAATGAAATATCAGATAAAGGGCTAGTCTTCAAAATTTATAATGAACTTACCAAACCCAACACCCAAAGAACAAATTAATCCAATCAGGAAATGGGCAGAGGACATGAACAGATATTTCTGCAAAGAAGACATCCAGATGGTCAAAAGACACATGAAAAAGTGCTCCACATCACTCAGCATCAGGAAAATGCAAATCAAAACCACAATGAGATACCACCTCGCACCAGTCAGAATGGATAAAATTAACAAATTAACAAGTCAGGAAATGAGAGATGCCAGTAAGGATGCGGAAAAGGGGGAACCCTCTTACACTGACTGGTGGGAATGCAAGCTGGTGTAGCCACTCTGGAAAACAGCATGGAGGGTCCTCAAAAAGTTGAAAATAGAGCTACCTTATGATCCAGCAATTGCACTACTGGGTATTTACCCTAAAGATACAAATGTAGTGATCCCAAGGGACTCGTGCATCCAAATGTTTACAGCAGCAATGTCCACAGTAGCCTAACTATGAAAAGAACCTAGATGTCCATCAAAAGATGAATGGATAAAGAAGATGTGGTGTATTCACACACACACACACACACACACACACAAACACACACACAACGGAATACTATGCAGCCATCAAAAGAAATGAAATCTTGCCATTTGCAATGACATGGATGGAACTAGAGGGTTATTATGCTGAGCTAAATAAGTCAATCAGAGAAAGAAAATTACATATGATCTCCTTGATATGAGGTATTTGAGAGGCAAAGTGGGGGGTTTGGGGGCAGGGAAAGAAAAAAATGAAACAAGAGGGGATCAGGAGGGAGACAAACTATAAGAGACCCTTAATCTCACAAAACAAACTGAGGGTTGGTGGGGGAGGGGGGTAGGAAGAGGGTGGTTGGCTTATGGACATTGGGGAGGGTATTTGCTATGGTAAGTGCTGTGAAGTGTGTAAGCCTGACGATTCACAGACCTGTACCCCTGAGGCTAATAATACATTATGTTTAATTAAAAATTTTTTTATAAATCAGAAAAGACAAATCTCATCTATCAAAATAAAAAGAAAATCAGGGGTTGCCTGAGGCTAAGAGTAAAGGGTGAGCAATGACTGAAAAGATGCACAAGGAAATCCTTTGGAAGGATGAAAATGGCACTATACGCTAATCATGGTTGGTTAGACTAATGTATTGTGAAAAGTCCAATCTGTACACTGAAAATATGACCATTTTACTGAATGTTATTTATACCTCAAAGTTGACTTCAAAAAACAGAAAATGCTCATAATAAGGGAGAAAAAATTCATTCCTTTCAATTAAGCCTAGACAAAAGAATCTAGTCAGAAGTCAGGTTGCAATAATCCTGAATGAACTCAATGGGGCCTGAACTAGAATGGTTATCAGTTGGGATCAGAAAAGCAAAGCGATTAATTAATTGAGATTAATTCTGTAAAGTAGTTTCTTAGATTTTTACCCATTATGCTTAGTTTCTCTCTGTCAATTTTCCATATTAAGACATTTTCTTTTAGTATCCAGAGTTCTTTGTAGTATACAAAGTAGGACATACTGTATGCGTGACAGTACATACCAACAAAGTATTGCTATGCTGAGAAATCATAAAATAAAGCAAAAAATAACACACAACTGCCATTTGCTGGGGTAGCCGGGTGGCTCAGATGGTTGAGCATCTGACTCTTGATTTTTGGCTCAGGTCATGGGATAGAGCCCCACAACAGGCTTCCTGCTTAGCAGGGAGTCTGCTTCTCCTGTCCTCCTCCTGTTCCTCCTCCTGCTCCTCCTCCTACTCATGCGCACATGCACTCTCTCTCAAATAAATAAACTTAAAAAAAAAAAAAAAAAAAGCCATGTGCTCTCTGTAAATTGCACATCCCTTGAAACGCACTAGTCTCCGAAACATACTAGTTTCTTTTAATATGAATAAAAGCAATATTCCACATAGTCCTCAGTCAGAGCATTCAAATACTGAAGAAAGACACGTTTGTGCTCTCATTATGTTGCTATTCACTCCTGCAGTATCTTTAAGTAATCAGAACCTAACAATAAGAGGCAATTTGATTAACCTACCGGGTCTGCTTTTGTATCCCCAACCACTAGTCAAAGGCACTACAACATAAATATCCTCCCTGATCTCCCCACCTACCTGTAACCTCCCTAAAAAGGAAACTTAGGAAGTGGTAGAGTCCTCAGTTCTATATAAAAGTATAGAAACTGGGTACTCTAAGCTACCTGGCTACCTTTGTTCCTTAGAAAACCACATATTTTTGGTAGGCAGATAGTTCACAAAAGGTGACAGTGTCTAAAATGGTCCCCTCACTGATTCTTATGTCTTAATAGTCATGGTGATCCTTGTGTGTGGCAGGCTAGACCTAGAGACTTATAACAAATAAAATAGCACAACAGTGATAAATATCATTCTGCAATTAAGTTTCAAAGACTTCTTCTGTCCTGGCCATCCTCTCTTGTTCTATTTCAGAGCCTCTGCTCTGTCGGAACCAAGCTACCATATTGTGAGTAGCCTATGGAGAGGCTCATATAGCAAGGAACTGATGCTCCAGCCACCAAGCAGCCATGACTTGAGGTCTGCCAACAGCCACATAAGTAAGCTAGGAAGCACCTTTCCCTATTAAGCTCTGAGATGAATGCACGCCCAGTCATCATTTTAACACAGATTTGTGAGAGACTTTGAGTCAGAAGCAGTTAAGTGGCACTGGAATTCTTGACCAAAGAACTTTCAAACTGCTCTGATGCCATAGAATTTCTTATGAAGCAGTAGGTAAATAAAGCAAGTTAAATTCAAGTTCAAGTTAAATACTGCTGGTTATCTTTTCTATCATCTTGCTCATCGCTGTCCCAAGAGTCTCAGTATCTTGTCACAACCATCTCTCCAAAATATGCAACTCAGCATTTCTGTCTTGCTGGAAGTACTATTCTAGTGCAGAAAGATCAGCAGTATTTTAAGATGCTGTTTGTGTTTATGCCATTTAAATGAAATATGACTCATGGTCAATGATGCAGCTACTCAAAAAACTGACATCTATGACAGCCATCTAAGCCTGTTCATAAAATACACTAGACATACTAAAACTGTGTTTACTTCTGGAGCATAACGGTTACAGTGATGACTCCTTTAAAATAAATGAGAAAATTTTGTTTAGAACATCGCTCAAGTAGAAAAAAAATTAAGTAATACCTTTCAACTCTGTATGATAAAAATGGAGGCTTGGCCAAAAATGGAACCTCCTGAGAATAAGTTATACAGGAATTACCATGTTGTTCAGTTTTATCCTTCCATAATTCTTTCACAATGTTGATTCTGTAAATCAGTGCATAAAATCCTGAAAACATACAGAGACTGTAGGCTCACTGACACAAGCACTTAAGAGTGAACCAAAGAATTTAGTCAAATTCTAAAGCAGTATTTCCCAAAGTATTGCCATGAATAACACTAGCACTATATATAAGCTGAGTTTTTAGATCTCACACAGAATTAAATCATCTTTAAACAAGCTACTTTCCCCCCTTTTCTTTTGATCATCTCTAATTACATTAAGAAGAATACTTAGTTTAATGTTTACTTAATAAGTCTTCCAACCTTTGCCAAATCTTTTCAGCAAGGATAAAGCAAGCATGCCTCAGGCTCAGACCATACAGGTAAGGAAACAGTATTTGTTTGTTTTTAATACAGATCAAATGTCTCCTTTAAAAAAAAAAATACATAAGGGAAATAGATTCTAAAAGAATATTAAGTAAATAATACCACAGTCAGTGGTTCTCATAGTGTGGTCCCTGAACCCAACAGCCAATACCATTAACATTATCTGAAACTCATTAGAAAGCAAAATTTTGACATTGTCCCAGATGTTCTGATGGAGAATTTTAGGGGAAAGAACAACTGTTTTAAGATGCCCTACAGGTATATCTCGTGTACACCTAATACTTTTGTGAAATACTAGTAAAGACAGTAATCAAAAACTGCAAAAGCAGGGAAGTAGTAACCTTGTCAATAGACAAAGCAAAATTCAGGAAAATGATACATAAATTACTTGAAGTTTGAAAATTACTGTTTTAAAGTGATGCTATCGGGCGCCTGGGTGGCTCAGTGGGTTAAGCCGCTGCCTTCGGCTCAGGTCATGATCTCAGGGTCCTGGGATCGAGTCCCGCATCGGGCTCTCTGCTCAGCAGGGAGCCTGCTTCCTCCTCTCTGTCTGCCTGCCTCTCTGCCTATTTGTGATCTCTGTCAAATAAATAAATAAAATCTTTAAAAAAAAATAAATAAATAAAAAACTAAAGTGATGCTATCATCCTAATTAACCTTTATGGGAAAAAAAAAAAAGAAAGAAAGTTTGATTATACTATCATAGAACTTGTCTATTTTCTTCCAGAAAACTTCTAGCCAAATCATTGTGGAACAGCTAATCTTTACTAAATATGCCTTTATATTATTATATATATATTATATTATATATATAACATTATATATTATATATTTTATATATATTATATATTATATAATATATAATTATTATTATATATTATATAATTAATATATAACAATGAACGTGCTGGTTTCAATCAGTTAGTAGAAAAATATATCTACCATTTATTTATTAAAATGGAAGTCTATTTTAAAATAGCTAACATGATGATTTTTGCCTTTGTAACTTCATTTTAAGTAATTCTTTATTTGTCACTCCAGCAGCTACTGGGAACTCTCACAGGCCAAAGATTGAGGGAAGAATAGGCAAATTATAGTGTGGGCTGCTGACCAGAAAGGGGACATTAAGGGACAGGAAGAAGACAAGAAAGGGCATTATATACACATTTTGTATTCCTAAGAAGAAAATTTTGCTATGAATTCTTCACATCAAGAACAAAAACCAACATCCACAATGGCTTAAGGACCTATGAAAATCCACTTTTCCACAAAAACAGAGAATACTAACAAAATTTGTCAAAATCAACTTTTCCAGAAGTATGAAAATTAAACAAAGCCTTGCAAGAATCTGTGGAGCATTCTCAAGAAAAACAGCCCAATCTCCATAAGAACAACAAACCTGTGAATGTGCCTAATCCATCACCCCTTTATCAACTTCACAACAGTGCTGAAAACCAATGGACTAGCAAATCTCTTGGCAGTTGTAAAAGCCATCTTCCTAACGGCCACTAGAGACATCAGATTTGGAGTTCCCCAAAACCTTCACACCCAGAAAATTGCTACCATTTGACCTGACAGGCAGCATGCTGAGAAGCTTGAAGTTACTTTGTCCTTAGATAATCTGACTCAGACAGAGCTCTCTGTAGGAAGAGCTCTATCTCCAAGTTTTTTCTTGAAAATAATCAGAGCAATTAACTAACATAGCAGCTGCCTTAGTGGTATTACCAGCTGGGGGCTAACAAAAGGTGGACTAAAAAAATTTAAAGGAAAACTGGGAAATGGAATGTGCACAGTGGACTTGAAAGCAAGCCCCAACATACTCCTGGGAATCTAGAATGCCGTATATACATTAATGACTATGTTCATGCTAAGGAGAGACCTGAACAGGCCCTATTCTCTCACCTCTGGCTAACCTTGAGGCTCTATGCAAACAAGAAATGAAGTCTAAGTAAACTGCATCCTGGTGTGTCTAAGTCATGCTCAACAGATTCAAAGAGCCCCTCAGCAAAGGCCAAGAGACTTATTAGCTAGAGGCATTTAAAGAACCCTCTGTTCCAACATTAGCTGACCACCAACTGAGCAAAAACATCAATGGCCACACACAACAAACAGACTTTACAAAATCAGTCTAGGAAAGTCATGAAGCAAACAATTCAAGAGCAAACCTAATTGGGTCTAGGGGCTAGAGATGTCTATTTAACAGAGTTGTCAACACTGTAATATTGAAAATGTACAGTTTTCAACCACAAATTATGAGACATACAGCAAAAAAGGAAAGGTGTGGTCCATATTCGGGGATTAAAAATAGCAGTCAACAAAAACCTCCTAAGGAAGCCCAGACAGTTGGACCTATTTGACAAGGACTTGAATTCAGCTATAATAAACATATACAAAGAATTAAAGAAAACTGTATCTAAAAATTTCAAGGAAATTATGAGACCAATGTTACACCAAACAGAGAGTATCAATAAAGAGAAAGAAATTACAATGATGAGTCAAGTAGAAATTCTGGAGTTGAAAGATGTAACAACAAGAATGAAAAATTTACTAGAAAGATTCAACAGCAGTTTTTTGCTGGCAGAAAAAAGAACCCATAAACGTAACAGCAAGTTAGCTGAAATTATCCAATCTGAGCAACAAAAAGTGAAAAGGAAAGAAAGATAAATGAAGAGTCTCAGAGACCCATGGGACACTACTAAGAACACTATAATGGGAGTCACAGAAGGAAAGGAAAGGACAGAAAAGATAGGTATTTGGAAAAATAATGGCTAAAAACTTCCCAATTTTAAAAGAAACATTGAGCTACACACACAAGAAGCTTAACAAATTCCATGTAGGATGAAATCCATGTAGGATAAACTCAGAGATCCACACCTACTAGACGTACCTGTCAAACTATTCAAAGACAAAGAACAACTTTACAGTGTCAGAAGTGACTCACTGCATTCAGTAAGATAAACAGCTGAATTCTCCTTAGAAACCACACAGGCCAGAAGGCTGAGGGATGACATATTTAAAGTGCTGAACAGAAAGACTGAAAAAAGAATTCTATATTCTAAAGTTTCCTTCAAAACTAAAGGCAAAATGAAGGCATTCTCAGATAAAACTTAGCAAATCTCTGACTTTCAAACCTACCTTATAAGAAATAATAAAGGGAGTCCTACAGGCTAAAATGGAAGCACAGTGAATAGCAATTTGAACCCACATGAAGAAATAAGGGGCACCAGTAAAAAAAAAAAAAAAAAAAAGTACAGGTAAACATAAAAGACAGTATAAATGTATTTTTGTGTATATTCTCATAAGACAACTGTATAAAAACAATCACTGTAAAATTGTGTTTGTATTGTGTATAAAGATGTAATTTCTTAACAATAATAGTACAAAGGAGGGAGAAGGGAGCCACAAGGAAGAAAAATCTTTGGTATACTATTGAAATTTACTTGAAATTAATCTGAAATAAGACTGTTTTAAGATTTAGTTGTAATTTTCAGAGCAACAACTAAGAAAATAACAAAAAAATATAGTGATCTCTACTTTACTAAATTATTTGCAAATTACTAAATCAAATTACTAGATCAATTCTCAGCTCTCATGTTAATCAAGAGCTAATGACATAGCTTGATCACCACCTTCTCTTTGAAACACAATCTTCTTTCTCCTCTTCCTCAGTCTCACTTGGTAGATCCTTTTTCCAGCCTCTAAATGATGGAGGCCTCTGGGATCAATCCTTGGCTCCTTTCTCTTTTCTAGCTACATTTACTCATTAGATGATCTTCTCTCATCTCATCACGTACCGTCCCATCTAGAAACTGGTGACTCCCAAATCTGGGTTGCATCCCTAATCAATCCTCTGAACACCAGACCCAACATATCCAACTTCCCATTTTGTATCTCCTTCTATATATCTAATAGACAACTAAGTACTTTAACCTATATGTCCAACATTTATCTACATAGGTCCTGCCTTCACATCTTTTAGCTCTCTGCTCCAATATGAACTTCTCCATATAAGCTACACATGATTATTCTATATAGAATAGAACCCATAATTCTTTTTCCTTTTTCTTCATTATGTTCATCACAACCTACTGAAGTGTACGTTTCTGCTTTAGGTAAGCGCTAGAAGAGCTGAATCCTTGTTCACTGTTTTATCTTCAGCGCACCGAACATACTTAATATTCCTTAAGGGGAGAAGGGAATACTGTTGAAAAATAAATGTGTTAACGGGCTTTACACCAATGCAATACAAATGATAAAAAGATACTTACTTTTCCTTTTTTTCTTGTTTGTGGGCCTCTCTTGTAATTTGAGCTGCTCTTCTACTATATGGATGGATGACTTTTTTTTCCCGTCCTACAATTTTTCCCTTTAGGGCTTTAGGCTAAAATTAGGAAGACACATGACATACACAGTCAGATATATAAGTGATTTCTGTTAAAAAATTTCTTTAGAAATAAATTTAAAAAACAGTAGTATAAGAAATACCAAAAGCCAGAAACACTACTCTAGGAATTAGGAGAACGCAGACCTGTTAAATGATTAGAATGGCATTTGTTTCCATTGCTGTAACAGAAATGATATATTCGAAACTACTCTTCAGTAATATAATAAAGAAAGGCACAGAATGGGTCAATAAACCCAGCTCTTCAACTTTTCTATCTTCAAAGTAGGTAAAAGAATGCATCTAGTGAGAAGACAAGAGTTAAAATTGTGTTACAATTCTATACGGATGGAACTGGAGGCTATTATGCTAGGAGAAATAAGTTAATCAGTCAAAGACAATTATCATATGATCTCACTGATATGAGGAATTTGAGAAACAAGACAGAGGATCATAGGGAAAGAGAAGACAAAATGAAACAAGACGAAACCAGAGAGGGAGACAAACCATAAGATTTTTAATCTCAGGAAACAAACAGGGTTGCTGGAATGGAGGTGGGTGAGAGGGATGGGGTGACTCGGTGATGGACATTGGGGAGGGTATGTGCTATGGTGAGTGCTGTGAATTGTTAAGACTGATGTATCACAGACTTGTAACCCTGAAACAAGTAATACATTATATGTTAATTTTAAAAATTGTGTTATAGTTTAAAAAGGTGGGGAGGTAGAAGGAACATAGGATGTTCATGGGAGCTTGACACTGTAGAAGTTGGACATGGAACAGAGTGAGCACTGAATCAAACAAAGTCAAAGTTGGGTTCACAGAAAAACAGGAATAGAAGAAAGAATACAAGCAGCACACCCCAAAAAGAACAAATTATTTTCCCCTTCAAACCTTATGCCAGTTAACAAGGTCACAATTCATTTAGTCCACTGAATTCGACATTTCAGTTAACTCTTTATTCCTACATAATTCTGTATTTTATCAGACCTGTTTTTTTTTTTAAAGATTTATTTATTTATTTGACAGAGAGAGATTACAAGTAGGCAGAGAGGCAGGCAGAGAGAGAGAGGAGGAAGCAGGCTCCCTGCTGAGCAGAGAGCCCGATGCGGGACTCGATCCCAGGACCCTGAGATCATGTCCTGAGCCGAAGGCAGCGGCTTAACCCACTGAGCCACCCAGGCACCCTATCAGACCTGTTTTTATTTTAGAATTAATTTGGCTTCCTATAAGAGAAGCCCAGAATAATAATGTACAGTAATCTGATAAAGTTTAGTTCTCTGATGTAAAACACAGGAGCTGGAGGCTCTGCTTCACAAAGTCCTGAGATCCAGACTCCTTCCACCTACTATTCTAAGGGTATAACCTCCTATATATCTATATAGTTCAAGATGACTTAATCCAAGTCTAAACTCTAACCACTGAGAAGTAGAAAAGAAAATCAAAAGGCATACCCCTTTCCTTTAAGAGCAAAATTTCAGAAGCTGGAGTCTTCCGTTTAGATACCATTCATCAAAATTTAATCACTGGGTTACGTAAGGGAGAGTAGTAAATATAATTGTTATCACAGAAAAACAAATACATTATTACAGAAAAAAAAGGTTCTATGGGGACACCTGGTGGTCTCTAACATACCTAATCCTCAAAAAGGCTTATAGAATCTTCTCTTCAAAACTACTGTTATTGCCTTAATTCAGCCTCATGATTTTTCATGATTAGAATGGCCTTTAGATTCTCACTCACATTCATGGAAGTTGCAGAGCTTATTTTCCTACAACATTTATTTAGTGAAGTCCTTCTCCCTTGCTAACGAGCTCACAGTGAGGTCCCAAGTCCTTAAGGCAGAAAACAATCTACCCCCAACGTACTTCTCCAGCATAACTCATTCTTCAAAACATCCTTCATCCCATTCTTACTGAAGTTCCTCCCCATTTCCAGAACACACCATGCTATTTCTTAACTTCTGAAGACTGAGGTTGTTACCTCTATCTGAAAAATCCTTTCCTTCCTTGTCTTTTCATAAAATACAACTCAAAGTCACTTCCACTGTAAAACTTCTGGCAGAATTAATTAAAATGACCACCAATTCCTCACTCACATATGTACTCATTCCTTCAACAAATATTTACTGAAATACGCCAATAAATATTTATTGCTTTCTTCTTGATACACCTAGGCAAGGTAACTGCCACTTTGAACCCAAGAAAGGCACTGGAAGGTGGTTATAGGGACAGAAAAATAATGTGAAACCATCATACAACAGTATAGGCATGCTTTGTTTTACTGTGCATTGCAGATATTGTGTGGGGGGGGTCTTGTTTTGTTTACAAACAAGGTTTGTGGCAACCCTGCATTAACCCAGTCTATCAATGCCACTTTTCCATTAGCATTTGCTTACTTAATGTCCCTATGTCACATTTTAGTAATCTTGCAATATTTCAAACTTCATTATTATCACTGTATTTGTTATGGAGGTCTGTGCTAAGTGATCTTTAATGTTATCCTTGTAATTTTTTGGGGTCGCCATGAACTGTATCCATATAAGCAAACTTCATCAATAAATGCTTTGTGTATCCCTACTACTCTCACTGACCAGCCAGCCATTCTCCCATCTATCTCCCTCTCCTCAGATCTATCTCCTGAAACAAAACAGTATATAACTTACACCAATTAATAACCCTACAATGGCTTCTATGTGTCCAAGTGAAAGGGAGAGTCATGCATCACCCGCTTTAAATAAAAACCTAGAGATTATTAAGCTTGATAAGGATGATAAGTACAAAGCTGAGATAGGCCAAAAAGTTAGGCCTTTCTCTTGTGCCAGTTAGCCAAGTTGTGAAGGCAAAGGAAAAGTTCTTGAAGGAAACTTAAAGTGCTATTCCAGTGAACACAGGAATGATAAGAAAGGAAAATATCCTCACTGCTCATAGTTTTGAGCAGTCTGGGTAGATCACATCAGCCACAACATTCCCTTGAGCCAAAGCTAGAACAAGGCCCACCTCTCTTCAATTCTATGAAGGACAAGAGAGATGAGAAAGCTAGAGAAAAAAATCTGAAGCTAACAGAGGTTGGTTTATGCAGTTTAAGGAAAGAGGCAGTCTCCATAACATAAAAGTGCAAAGCAAAGCAGCAAGTGCTGATACAGAAGCTGATACAGAAGTTATCCAGAAAAATCTAGCTAAGATAATTAATGAAGGTGACTACACTAAACAAGATTTTCAATGTACACAATACACCCTCCTACTGGAAGATGCCATCTAGGACTTTCACACCTAGAAATGAAGTCAATGCCTGGCTTCAAAACTTCAAAAATACACTGATTCTCTTGTTAGACGCTAATGCAGCTGGTAAATTTAAGCTGCAGCCGGTGTTCAATTACCATCCCTCAAATCCTAAGGCCCTTAAGAATTATGGGAGATCTACCTAGCCTGTGCTCTATAAATGGAACCACAAAGTCTGGTTGATAGCACATCTGTTTATAACACAGTTTTCTGAATATCTGAAGCTCAAGGTTGAGACCTATTGCTAAGAAAAAAAGACTCACTTTAAAATATGACTGTTCCTTAACAATGCACCTGGTCACCCAAGAGCTCCAATGGACATAAACAATGAGATTAATGTTGTTTTCATGCCTGCTAACACAATATCCATTTTGTAGCTCATGGATCAAGATTATGACATTCAAGTCTTATTAAAAAAAATTTTGATAAGGCTATAGCTGCCATATACAGTGATTCCTCAAACGAATCTGAGCAAAATAAATTCTTGAAAACCTTCAGAATAGGATCTACCATTCTGGATGCCATGAAGAACATTCACAATTCATGGGAAGAGGCCAAAATACAGTAAGAACAGGAGTTTAGAAGTTGATTCCAACCTTCATAAATGACTTCAAGGGTTTCAAGACTCTTAGGAAGGAGGAAGGGACTACAGATGTGGTAGACAGAGCAAGAGAATAGAACTGGAAGAACCTCAAGATATGACTGATTTTGCTGCAATCTCATGATGAAACTTGAATGGGTAAGGAGCTGCTTTTTACAGATGAACAAAAAAAGTGGTTTCTTGAGATGGAATCTACTTTTGATGAAGATGCTGTGAAGAATGTTAAAAATGATACCACAGGATTCAGAATATTAAATCAGCATAGTTGATAAAGCAGTGGCAGGGTTTGGGATGATGGATAACAATTCTGAAAGTTCTACCATGGATAAATGCTACCAAACAGCAATGCATTCTACAAAGAAATTATTTGTGAAAGGAATAGTCAATTGATGTGACAAACCTCATTACTGTCTCATTTTAAGAAATTATCACAGCCACCCCAATCTTCAGCAACTTCTACCCTCATTAGTCAGCAGCCTGATTGAGGCAAAAGCCCCTACCTGCAAGAAGAGTACAACTTGCTGTAAACTCAGATGATGGTTAGCATTTTTCAGAAATAAACTATTTTTTTAAGATTTTTTTTTTTTAAGATTTTATTTATTTGACACAGAGAGAGATCACAAGTAGGCAGAGACGCAGGCAGGGAGAGAGAAGGAAGCAGGCTCCCTGCTGAGCAGAGAGCCCACTGAGGGACTCGATCCCAGGACCTGAGATCGTGACCTGAGCCGAAGGCAGAGGCTTAGCGCATTGAGCCACCCAGGTGCCCTAGCAATAAACTATTTTTTTTTTTTTAAGATTTTATTTATTTATTTGACAGAGAGAAATCACAAGTAGATGGAGAGGCAGGCAGAGAGAGAGAGAGGAGGAAGCAGGCTCCCTGCCAAGCAGAGAGCCCGACGCGGGACTCGATCCCAGGACCCTGAGATCATGACCTGAGCCGAAGGCAGCGGCTTAACCCACTGAGCCACCCAGGCGCCCCCTAAACTATTTTTTAATTAAAGTATTTATACTGTTTTTTAGACAGATGCTACTGCACACTTAACAGTCCACAATATAGTATAAATATAACTTTTCAAGGCATTGACAAACCAAAAAAGTCATCAACTTGCTTTACTGTGATACTTGTTTTATTGGGGAAGTCTGGAACTATACCCACAGTATCTCTAAGATATGTCTGTATATGCATTCTTTTGTATTATTCTCTGCACATGTGGGGTGGGGGTGCAGGAAAAAAGGTATGATAAGGATATTTTGTACATGAAGTTTACCTAGCAAACATGAATCAATAAAAATGTTTCTGAACCCACGGTAGGTTGCCTCTAAGGTGTCTAAGAATGAATTCCATCTCTGGATATTCATGTCTTAAGTATAATCTCCCCTAGAGTGTGATTTATTTTTAATGAATAACATATGGCAAATGAAGGAACTCCAATCCTGTGATTAGGTTTTGTAAGGACTCTGGCTTCCCACCTTGCCTATTCTCTTTTGCTCTCTCACTAGGCTCACTCTGATAGAACACAACTGCCATGCAGTAAGCTGTCCCATGAAGAGGCCTATCTAACAAAGAAATGTGACAGGCCTCTAGTCTGTGGCAGTGAAGAACTGAGGTCCTGAGTCCAGTTGTCTACTAGGAGATAAACCCTACAAAGAACCATATGAGTGAGCTGGGAAGTGCATGTTTCCCAGTTGTGCCTTGGGATGAAACCACAGCCTCAGATTATACCTTAACTGTAACTTTGTGAGAGATCTTGGAGCACAGGATCCAGGTAAGCCATATGCCTCATTCTTGATTCACAGCAACTGTGAGGTAATTAATGCTGTTGTTTTAAGCCACTAAACTTTGGGACAACTTGTTACACAGAAAGAGAGAACTGATGAAGACAAAAACAAAGAAAATAATAAAGCCAAGTGTACCCTTTGTAAAGATATCTTTATTCCATATATCCTAACAAATAAAAAGCTTAAAAAAAAAAAAAAAAGAAAAAGAAAACCAAGTAAAGGTCAAAGAACCCCAAGAAAAAGAGATGCTCTCTGAGGCTGCTAAGAAACAGCTAAAGTTATAGAGGTGTAACACTGTTTCAGTAATATATCTAAGTCTATAAAAATATTTCCTTTAAAGATTTAAAAAGAATTTTCTTCAGAACAAGAAAAATTTTGATAACATTGGAGTATGAAAATGTCCTCATAGCTTAAGAAGTCTCAGGAAAGAACCTCCAAGACTTAGTAAAGAAGAAACAAAGAAATTGAATTTATATTCTGACTCAGCTGTAGTCTGTAATTCCTTGTATTATTCATGAAAAGGTTGCCTCAAGGCAGGATATGAATATATATAAGGAACAGAAATATGTACAATATAACCTGTTAAGTTTTAAAACATGTTCATATTTTTTCAATATATTAAAATAAAAAAGAAACGCTTCAACAACGAAAATTAAAGTAAAATCCTATCAATAAAATGTTAATGTATTAAACAGTCTAGTCAAGCTAAGTATCTCTTAACTGAAAAGCAATTAATCTCTATCAGTCAGGGATTCTCCAAATTTACTTGCAGAGCATTTGATGACTCATAGAATAGTATAGAATGTAAACATAAAACAAAACTGGGCATGAAGGAAAAAAGGTGCATTTGCTACAGAAGAATAATAGTTATATTTTAACTTTAAAAGAAAGCAAAAACAGCATTTCTTTTCATAAGTGTAACTAAGGATTTCTTTCCATAAGCATAAGTAATAAGTAAGGTATTGTTTTAAGTAACTATGCTTACTTTGAAAAGTTTCTGGTACCACAAAAATATTCCAGTCAGAAATTAGTATTAGTATTAGTAACCTACAACCTTTAGCAATCACTTCAGAAAATTCATTCTAAACTTCTTTGGATTCATAATTGAGAGTAACAGAAGAAAACACATAGTTTATTCAAACACAGAAACAGAAAGAGGTATTTCAGGGGCAATATGGTTCAAATATTCCTGCTAAAATCATAAATAATAAAAAGGAACTTTTCCTAAAAGACCATCAAGGTCAATATAGAATCCAGGGTCAACTAGAGACAAAAATGCCATTTAGACTACCCACTGCAACTAGAAACCTAGAAAAATAATCATTCCATCAAAGGCACTTAGGGTACATATAGGTACACAAATACTTAAAAAAAAAAAAGTATAAAACTAATCATCCCTGTAACTGAGAAAACTATAGGGTAATATTTTAAATGCCAAAATAAATATCAAAGTATGATATACTAAGTCACTAATGACAAGACAAAAATGAGATGGATTATTTAAGAGAAGCTGCGTTTTTCTTTTTTTTTGGGCAGTGAGTCTACCACGAAGAAATCCAGTGTATTTTCCCTGCTTTACAGATAAATATGACACCAGTGACAATCATTAGCTAGAGTTTTCAGTAGGAACTTAATGGTTCAACACATACTTCTTTCTAAACCACACCCAAGTCTCAAGAACCATTTCAAATTCAAGTTTACCTCCTCCTTGAAGATAGCCAAGAAGAACATTTCTGGACCTTAGAACCTTTCTCTTTTGGTAGCATTTGCCACGTAGTACCTAATATTAAACTGCACTGATGAGCCTTCTAATATTTACAAGTCATTTTTACTTGTGTTTTATATTCTCAACAGTGGCTCCTTAAATATTGTTAAAACATGTCTTATTAGATTGAAAATAATACTCTGAAAGAAGTAAAAAAGAAGTAGGATGATGCCCCAAGTCAACATTTGCTGAGTGCCCACTGTGAATTAAAAATATTAAAAATGGTCTTTAAAAGTGTGAATTATCTCATATAATTTTAATCGTTCATAAACAATGCTCTCCTTAAGAATACCTTAATTAATTTTCTAATGCAGACTTCAATTTTATCTTTCCTTCAAAAATCTAACAACAAGCTCTTGGTTGTTATCAAAAAGACAGATAGTAAGCGGTGAAGAGGATATGGAGAAAAGGGAACACTTGTGCACTGCTGATGGGAATGAAAACTGATATAGCCACTATGGAAAACAACAGAGAGGTTCCTCAAAAAATTAAAAATAGAACTACCATATGATCCAGCAATCCTACTTCTGAGTATATATCCAAGGAAACAAAATCACTATTTTGAAGTTGTAACTGCACCTCTCTTCATTGAAGCCTTTTTTATCATAGCCAAGACATGCGAACAACCTAAAGTGTCTTTTGACAAATGAAGAAAATGTGTTATATATACACAGTGGATTATCAAACAGTCATAAAAAAGGAAATCCCACTATTTGCAATAATATGGATGAAACCCAAAAGCATTATGCTGAGAGGTAAGTCACACAGAAAAAGACAAATATGGCATGATCTTACATATATGTGGAATCTATTTAAAAAAAACTTATAGGAAAAAACCATATAGAAATATGAAGCAGACTGGTGGTTGCCAGGGGATGGGGTTGAGAAATGTTTCAAGTTGGTCAGTGGGTACAAACTTCCAGTTACAAGACGAGTAAAGTTCTTGAGATCTAACCATACTGTATTGTATACTTGAAAGGTGCTAAGAGTAAATCTTAAAACTGGTATCTATGTGATGTGATCTATTAACTAAGCTTATTGTGGTAGTTATTTTAAAATATGTATGTATATCAAATCATAACACTGTACATCTTAAACTTATACTGTGTTCTAAGTCAATTATATCTCAATGCAGCTGGGGAAAAAAAACACCACCAAAATTTAGTATGTTGATTTGTTGTTTCAGCTTACATTTATAGGTGAGTCCAAGAGCACAAAAATCTTGTCATTAAAGAATATGTAGGTAGTCAGTAATAGTTAATGCCCACAGTAATATGCAAAGATAAATCGAGGGAGGATGATGGCATTTTTATGTCTTATAAATGTCTTTTAAATGTCTTATAATCTAACTTTGGAGAAAAATAAGCATGCTTAAACTTTATAATAGGCTTCTACAAAAAGGAATATAGCAGAGTGTCTGTGGTATAGTACATACCAAATTAATAATTTTTAGGTTGTTTCCCTAAAAACTTCACATTTCAGAATAAAGAAGTGTTGGGTGGGATGAATTAGTATGTTGGTTGAATTAACTTCTGATCAAAGAAAAAGGTATGAATTTGTAGAGCTCCAGGAGATGTTCAAAATAAGAAAAAATAAATAAGCAAAGTAACAAAAGCAGACAACTACAAGCTCTACTATATATTTAAAATTATTACTAAAGTTAATTTCAACAATTAAATTACATTTACCAGGTGCCAGACGTTAGGCTGAATGGCTTACACTTAATTTTCACAATTCTATGAGGCAGTTACTATCATTATCCCACTTTAATGGGTGGACAACTGAGACTTAGAGGGGTTAAGTAATTTCACCAAGATCAAAATTTAGCAAAGACGACTGTCAAACTTAGTTCTCTGGAACTCCATAACCCACATTCTAAACTGTACTGAAAGTAGTTTAGAGTAACTGATAGAAAAAACTGGAAAACCTCCAGTATCAAGCTGAGCTTAAATTCAAGAAAGGGCCACTAGCGATGTACCAGAAAACTGAAAACACATTTGCTGCCTTTTTAGCCTTTTTGGCAAATGTGCCAATTAAAACAGATTTTTATGCCACTCCTTTGATTCTTATGGCAAGGCAATCCCCTACTATACAGCCTGATAGATTGAAATTCTCATAGTCAAGGACAACTCCATTCAAATGCCAACCAATCCCCAATCTTATCTAATAGATATTTCAATGTTCCACTCTGAAATGGAAAAGCTATAAAAGAATTATCTTATAAAGGGCTGGAAAGAGCACAAGTGCAATGATAAGTGAAAAATACTAAATTTATACATATACAAACACTATGATCCAAAGGGAAAAAAAAAAAAAAAAAAAAAAAAGGCCTGTACGGATGTGAAAGGCAAAAATGTCAGGCACACAAAAAGAAAGAGAAAAAAGAACAAAGAGGACAAAAGACCTTGTGGCCAGAATATCATAACTTTTTACCAAATTATAAACTTTTTTACATTGTTGTTTTTATTAAAAATTGGTTGAAAATGAATATAAAGCATTTTCCTCGTCAAGAATCATTATTATAATCAATTTTAATCAATTTTTTTTTTAAATGCAAGAGAAAACATCCGTTTTTGAAATACAAGGTTAAGCGGCAGCTACAAAGAAAAACTAGGCAACTATAAATACAAAATTTCGATACTGTTTCCCTGCGGGCTCCCGAACGTTACAGATCCAAGGAAGGAAACAAACCATCTTTGAAAAGTTTTGCTTCTTACACGGGGTCATGGATAAACGAGAGTTCCTTACACGACTGATCTTTCTACTTCACTTCGTTCAGGAAGAGTAACCACTCTTTTGCATCTGGTCAATTTTTAACAAACCCAACAGAATAGTTCGAGCGCCCTGAAAGGAGTGGGGCGGGGGTGCGGAGGCAGGATGTGGGGAGCGAGCGCGTCCGCGGCCGTCGGCCGTAAGCCACCAAGAGACTGAGCCCGAGCAGTCTAGACGGGCAAGAGGTGGCACACCAATGCAGAGGTGACACTTTCCCAAGTCTTGCCGACCTTCCCGCCCCCACCCTACCCCCGCCCCATTCCTCCCGCCGCCCTCACACTGGTGAGGGGCAAGAAAATGGACACGGGGAAGGCTTCCTCCCGAGGGGCAGGGCGCTCTGGGAACGCTGCCGAACCCGGAAGTCCAACTCTATTAAAGATCCAGACGCTGGGCCAGGCGGCCACCTCGGGGCTGGCCTACCCTGCATCCCTCACCGCGGGGTACGAACCGGTAGAATCACTTAGCCCGGTCCCCTCTTCCAGCATCCCAAGAACCCCCCTTCCCTCCAGAGCGCCAAGCGGGTTCAGGGAAGCCGGGCGGGGGGGGGGGAGGGGGTGCCCACCATGGTGACGTCCTCACGGCCCTGCAGGACCCCGGCAGCCTAGACCACGGAACCACCACCAACCGCCACAACTCATAAAACGCGCGCAGCCTAAACACACGTGGCTGCGGGAGAAGACCGGGCGGACCGGGCCGGAAGGGGCGGGGGGAAGTACGTCTCTCTAAAAGGTCCCCGGGAAGCGACACCGAGTCTTTTTATCCCGTAGTGAACGTTTCAGCCCGGGACCAACCCGCGGCCTCCTGGCGGGTTTGCCAAACACGATGGGAGAGGGGGCCTGGGACGTGAGGGTGAAACTGGCCCAGTGTCCACATTGAGGCCCGGCATTTGAGCTGGGCTTACCGACGCTAGGCGCTCTTGGCTAGTGGAGTCCCAGGCCCGGGCGAGCATCTCCCGCATCATCTACCCTGACGCACAGCCCCCAGCTGAACAGCATCTTTCCACGAGGCGCTCCTTTGGGAGGTTCCTGCCTCGCAGTCGCTGGCCCCCTCGTCATTAGACTGTTAGGAGATGGACCACGTCCTAGGGTGGCAAAAGACCCTCTGCTCACCTCCGTTACCCTGAGCAAGGCTCTTCCCCCACTGGGTCTCAGTTGCCTCACCTGTTAAGGGCCCTTCTACATACCCAAGGCCCCTTCCAACCTAGGTTTTTGTTTGTTTGTTTGTTTAATTTTTTGTTTTTTTGTTTTTTTGTTTTGTTTTCTTCTCACAACGTAAGAGTCTGCGTTTTACCTGTGCTTGTTAGGATCCCACTGACCCTATATGCATTAAACAAATATTTGATTGTTTACTGTGTGCCAGACTTTGGGGATACTCCGAGGGTTAGGAAATAAATAAGTCAATAAATAAAACTAGTATTATTATTTCAAATAGTCTAACATTACTCTGAAGAAAATAAAGAGGGTGGGAGAGGCAGAAAAGTTGTTTTACACGTGGTTGTCTCTGAGATCCTCTTGAAAATGAGAGTGGAGCAGAGACTGATAATGAAGAAAAGAATTATTCAAGAGGCTTGTTATAGGGTGGTGACGCAGACTTTGGGGGGGGGTTGCTTATATAGCGGTAAGGATCACTGCTAAGGGGACTTGCAATGGGGGATACAGCTTGGGCAGGTGGGAATTTATAGCCAAGGAGCAGGATGAGGGGTGGTCGATGGAAAATTACTAAGAGGAGACATCGGGAGTAAGGGGGCATTCTGGCTAAACCAACCTAGCAAGATTTTTGGGATACAGTCCACAGTGATCAAATATCACCAGGAAGATGGTGGAGGATCAGGAACCTGATTAGATAAAGATATCGAGGTCAACCAGATGTGGAGGATTGGGGACTCTAGCTTGACTGACTTTCTTGCTACAATTGAACACTACAGAGAAGAACAGGAAATCCAAAATTCCAGGCCTAGATGAAAAAAAGAGTTTGGAGAGTCTGAGTAGAGTGTGGTGAGGAGAGAACTTGTCACTTGAATGAAAAGAGAGAAATAGGCATGGGAAGAAGCCACAGGCAGGATGAAAGTTCAGTGTGCCTGGATAGATATGTGCAGGTACATGAATTTCATCAATAAGTATACCCATTCAAAAAAATAGATGAAATTGTAAACAAGAATTTGTGACCAGACGATCCATGAATCCAGGGGCAAGACATTTTCATGTGGTTTTTAAGTGTGTGAAAATGCATTCTATGTGAATCTATACTAGGAAGGTCACCCTGGCAATATATACTATGGAGACATTAATCTATTAAAGGACTCCAATTAATCCAAAACATTTATACTTCACTGCTATGCTCTAAAAATTTCTTATGGTACAACTTATACCCTCTCTACCTTATTCCCTGAGTCCAGCCCAGTGCCAGTCAGCTTCCTGAGGACTATATTACTGCAATCCAGTAAGCACTCAATTCTTATTCTGGTTCTTTCAGCTATTGCTAATTGTTTAGCTAGTCACAAAATCTATGCCTGTGTGCTACCCCATTCCTAAATTTCAAATTGCTAACAACTCAACAAACCATATATCCTGAGATTTTTTTTTTCATTTTAATTTGGGTTTTGAAAACAAAAGACTTAATTTTCCCCCGTTCACATTCAATCTCTAAATGATATTACCTATGAGCAAGACATCATGCTCAAAATACTCTGTAGCAAATGTACAAGTGAGTTATACAAAGAAAGCTTACAAATAACAATGATGACTAACATTCGGTCATGATTTAATGTGATATACACCACTCTGGTAAACAGAATGAATTTCCCCCCTTCTCCTCCAATACAATGTCCCCATGACCCCATAACCACTGTGAATAGTTCAGAGACATCTTTAGAGAAAATCCCTGTGCTTTAACAAATACATTGAGTCAGTGTGTGTGTGTGTGTTTGTGCTTGTGTGTGTGCATATGAGTGTGTGTATGTATGTAGGGGCTAAGTAATGATTAGTATTAGATATTGATGCAATAAGAACACTTGTACAATTTATAGAGCAACCACTAAAATAATAGAAACAGGATATGTAACTTTGAATAAGACAGAAACAAATAGAGATTATAAATGGAATGATTAAAAAAATAGACAACTCTGGGATGCCTGGGTGGCTCAGTGGGTTAAGCCTCTGCCTTTGGCTCAGGTCACGATCCCAGGGTCCTAGGATTGAGCCCTGCATCGGGCTTTCTGCTTATCAGGGAGCCTGCTTCCTCCTCTCTCTCTGCCTGCCCCTCTGCCTATTTGTTATCTCTCTCTGTCAAATAAATAAATAAAATTTAAAAAAAAAAGACAACTCAAAGCAAGTAAATAAGGGAAAAAAGAAACAGAAGACATTAGGAAAAGTAGAAAACAAAAATATGGTGGTAGATTTAAATCCATGTAACAATAATTATGTACTAACTGTTCCCAATTAAAAAATAAACATTTCATACTGGATTAAAACATACAGCTGCATCCTGTGTTTGAGAGATACATCTAAAATATAAGGAAACAGAAAAAATAAAAAATGGAAAAACATATGCTAAGCAAATACTAGCTGAAAGAATGTTGGTATAAATATATGAATGTATATAAAATTTAAAAAAGTAGAGGTCACTTCGTAATGAGAAAAAGTAAAAAGTTTCCATTTTAAATTTATATTTACCTAGTACCATAGTCCCAAGTATATAATGGAAAACCTGATAAAATTTCAAGGAGTAGTAGAAAAACAAATTGCCTTGTTGGGAAATTATTTTTGTTCAATAATTAATTGAACAAGCTGATAAAATACTAAGAATGATTTGAAAGACTTTACCCCAACATAATTTGAACTAATGGATCTGTTCAGAATACTGCTTCCAGTGCTTGTAAGAACACGTATGTTTTCAAACATATGTTAAATAGTTATCAAAATTACCATACATTGGGCCAGAAAGCAAGTCTAGACAAATTTGAAAGGCCTGAAATCTAACAGAATGTGTTCTCTAACCACCATGCAATTAAACTAGAAATCAACAAGACGGTAGCTAGACAACTTCCTAGACAATTTCTGTATACTTAGAAATTAAGGATTATACTTCTAAATAAATCATATGTTAAAAAAAGAGATCATAATGGATATTACAAAATGCTTGGGGCTGAAAAAAATAACAAAATACTGCATATCCGAGTTTGTGGGATAAACCTGAAGCACTAATTAGCTCTTTATTTATTTATTTATTCATTTGACACAGAGAGATTACAAGTGGGCAGAGGGTCATGCAAAGAGAGAGGGGAAAGCAGGCTCCCCACTGAGCAGAGAGCCCAATGCGGGACTCAATCCCAGGACCCTGGGATCATGACCTGAGCTGAAGGCAGAGGTTTAACCCACTGAGCCACCCAGGCATCCCTGTAATTACCCTTTTTAGTGTAACTACTGGAGATTTAATGGAAATATGAGAGAAGAAGGAAGGCTGAAAATTACTGAACTAATCCATATCAAGAGGCCAAAAAAAAAAAAAAACCAACAAAAGAAATTCAAAGAAGAAATTAAAATAAAATAATGAGCAGAAATTATTGAAGTAGTATATATATACAGATATATGTGTGTGTATATATATATATTGAGACCAAGAAGTTCAAAATTTGTTTCCTTTTAAAGAACAATAAAGTTGATACATTCCTACAGGATCACTTAAAAAATCAGAACAGATACAATTAACCAATATCATAATTAAAGCATGCTGACATTACTTCATATTATGTAATATGTATTAAAACTTTTTAAACTTTATGGAATCTTCTAATGATTTCTTTTGCCTTTGTTCTTCAGTTTCACTATGGTTAAACACGGATAAATATCTAATCATGGTGTAAAAAATATAAAGGGAATTATGACCAAATAAACTTAAATAAGATGGGCAAAATCTTAGAAAAAAAATATAACCTATCAAAATGGATGCAGAGGAATAGAAAACTTTTCATAGTCCCATCATCATTTTTAAAAACGATATTCAAATATCTTCCCACATTAAAATTATAGGCTCAGTTTTTTTAGATTTTATAAATACATACAAACAGGGATAGAACAAGCACTTCCTTAATATGATAAAAATGTGCATTTATTAGTGGTGATAGTGGGCATGTTTGGATTTTGGAAAACCACTTTGACAATCTCTAAAACATTGAAATGCTCTAACCCAGCATTTTCATTCCCAAACATATACTTTAGGAACTCTGGCACATGCATTTCAGGATTTATAAACAAAGTATTTATAGCAGTATTTCTCATAATAGTCCAAATTAGGAAAAAATCTGGTTGTCCCTTAACAAAAGGCTAGGAAAATAATCTGTGGTAAATTCCATAGAACAGTGAAATGAGCAAACTATAGCTATGGTTAAACACGGATAAATATCTAATCATGGTGTAAAAAATATAGACAAAATGTTGGCTACAGTAAAATTCCATTTATAAAAAGTTCAAATGAGCTGCACTACATTTTTCATGGATACTTTCATAAGTGGCTAGTGATGTTTCATAACCTCAGTGGTGGATATCTTGGTGTTTGCATTATAATTTTTCTTTATGTACTCTATTATATTTTATGCATACTTTTGTCCATACACTATACTTTCACTGCAAAAGGTATTAAAACTTTTTAAAGTGCAAATAAATTATTACATTGTCTTTTGAATCCAGTATTACTAATAGGAAGTTTCATGTTGGTATAATTTTTGTTCATTTGTGAGTGGATTACTTTATGGAATCTTCTAATGATTTCTTTTGCCTTTGTTCTTCAGTTTCACTATAGTGTCTCAAGGTATTGGTATTTCCTTATATATATTGGTACTCCATGTTTCTTTCAATTTCCTTTTGGAATTTGTATTATCTGGATTGATAATTTTATTCTCCAGACCGTTTAGCCCTTCTTTTATATTTTCTATCTCTTTATTAATTTCTGCTGTCCCTGGGTGAGTTCCTATTTTGACCTTCCAACTTACTACTTTATCCTTTGATATAATCATCCTGCTATATGCTCCATCTATTGTCCTTTTCATTTCAACTTTTATTTTTTAGCATATGTCTTATATAATATATTTATCATATACACACACACATATATATTTTGTTTTTAAAGTAATTTCTTACCCTTTTGCTTTGTAACCATATTCTTTCTCAACCCATTGAGGAAATTGTGCTCATTTAAAATTATTGGTTTCAGGTGCCTAGGTGGCCCAGTCATTAAGCCTCTGCCTTTGGCTCAGGTCGTGATCACAGGGGCCTGAGATGGAGCCCTGCCTCAGGCTCCCTGCTCAGCGAGGAGTCCGCTTCTCCCTGCCTGCTTGCTCTTCCTGCGTGTACTCCTTCTCTCTGTCAAATAAATAAATAATCTTTTTTAAGAAATTGGTTCATCCATCCCAATAAGTGCACTTTATGTGGCATGTGTTGTTCAATTTAATTATTATTATTATTTTTAACATTCTTTTCAAGCAGTTGTACTCCTTCGGTGTGTCTTTTTCTTGAACCTGTGACATCACATTTCGCTGATGGAATCAGCTCTCCTGTCCTAGAATGTGTATTGAGTAAGTGTTGAAAGTAATACTCTCAACTTGTGTCTTCTTTGGAAAAGTTGAAGACAAGAGGCTCCAGTCTCAGAGGAGAGAGCTCCAGGGACAGCAGAACCTTTGTGGCCAAGAAGCACAAAGGTCCAAGGGCATCAACCAACATTCCTGTACCTGTTCTCATCAGCACCTTACTTTAGCTGGGCTCTATCTTCTCTGCTAGTGCCTCACGATACTGGGAGGCCACTGATGTTCCACGTTACTAAGGTGAAGTAAGAGAGACAGGAGCTAAAATTACACCCTCTCCAGATCCTCCCCAGCTGCCACAGATGTCCTCCTCCCAGGCGACTGTTGTGTTCTCTGCCTGCCTCCCACCCCATCATTTGCTAGTTCCCATCCTCCTCGGGATTCTCACAGTTGTGATTCTACTTCCAGCCGCCAATCCCTTCCTGTTTCTATCGTTTCGGGGGGTTGGTTTTGGAGTAGCCTGAGCTACTTTATCATTTTAGCCTACTTATATTTGGAAGTACTGATTATATTAGTAAAATTAGCCTTTTGTTAGATACATGATATAATTTTTCTCTTGACCTGTTTGCAACAATGTTTTCTGGGGAGAGATTACAAAATGTCTTTCAATAGGGAGTTGTTATGTAAATGGTTTAAGGATGGCCCCTGTATATGGGCCTTTTTGTTCACCTTCATAGCAGGCTGGGATCTGGTAAGGCAAAACCAGGTGGGGCCAAACTCAAATTTTTATGCATCCGATTCTTTGAAACACAGTTCAGAAAAAGAGATTTTTTTGTTTTTTTAACCATTTAGAGCCTCCTTGCTTGGCATATCCAAATATCACCGGATATCAGTTGACTATAAGTAAGATGAACTCTGGGGCTATAAAGACCCCAAGCTACTTTTGCCTTTCAGAGTTCTTAGAATCTCCCCACAAGCTGGTGATTGACATCTTCTAGACACACAGCTCCCTCTCCAAAACCTCTCTTTAATTCCCCTCTTCTTACTCTGAGTGGTGACCTTCACCATTGCCTTTAGAAGATGTCATGAGCTGAAGGACTCCTCTCCCAATGCAAATCTGTCAAAGCTGCTGCCAAATAAAGCTCTCTGTATGCTATTATCATCTCCTGGTCATATCATTGAACAATTATTTGCTGCTGTTTTAAAGAATGATTTCAGTCTATGTGTAACCTATGTGGAAAAATGTTGTATATATTGTTATTCATGCATAGAAAATATCCAGAAGGATACACAATAAATTGCTGGTAGTTAATGAGATTAAGATTAAGGTTGGAGAGGTGCCTGGGTGGCTCAGTTGGTTAAGGGACTGCCTTCAGCTCAGGTCATGATCCTGGAGTCCTGGGATCGAGTCCAGCATCAGGCTCTCTGCTCAGCAGGGAGTCTGTTTCTCCCTCTGACCCTTCCCTTTTTGTGTTCTCTCTCTCTCTCAAATAAATAAATAAAATCCTTAAAAACAAAGATTGAGGTTGGAGTGGCTCAGAAAATAAAATTTTACTCCATTCTACAGTATTTGAATTTTGAAAACAGTGTATTTTATAAATTTTGATGATTGAAAACAGCTGAATTTCATGCTTAAAGTGATCAAAGATTGTGGTGTCATTAGATATGTGTTAATGCAAATGAAATAAAAGGGCTAGTCATTAAGTCTAGGCTGCAAGTGTGAGAGTCCTAACCCCTGGTACCTCAGAATGTGACCGCATTGGGAAATAGAGCCATTGCAGATATAATTAGATAAGATGAGGTCACTACCAGAGAAGCGTGGGCCCCTAATTCAATATGACTCATCCCTGACAAAAAGATTAATTTGCATATGACATGCAAATTATGACACAGGGAGGATGCCGTGAGAATATGGGAATTATGCTGTTACAAAGCAGTATGGGTTGAATTGTGCCCCCACCAAAAGATATGTTGGAATGCTAACTCCAATGCAAATCTGTCAAAGCTGCTGCCAAATAAAGCTCTCTGGTGTGATCTTATTTGTAGATAGTCTTTTCAGAAGTAATCATGTCAAAATAAGATCATTAAGGTGGACCCTAGTCCAATATAATAAGTGTCTTTATAAAAAGGAGAAATTTGGACACAGAAATGTATAGAAGGAACAGGATATGAAGAGCCAGAGAGAGGAGATAACCATTTATCTACAAGCCAAGGAGAGAAGCCTGGAGTAGATCCTTTCCTCACTGCCCTCAGGGGAATCAACCCTACTCACACATTGATTTTGGACTTCTAGCCTCCAGAACTGTAAGACTGTAAATTTTTTGTTTAAGTTGTTCTGCTTCAGTAGACCCATCAAACACTTGCCAAAGCAGATCCACTGCTTTCTCCACTTCTTGTTCTCAGTCTTGTCAAATAATTCCATTTGCTTGCATTAGATGTAATGTTCAGGACCATATGTATATATTATGGCGCTAACAATACAAAGAACTCCTTACTTAAGTCCTTTATCAACTGACTTGTGTAGTGTTGCGATAGCTGCATCTTCCTTACATTTATTTTTTTCTACAAGTCTATCTTTCCTAACCCTATCAAAGCAATTTTCTAAAGTACTGCAATGACCAAGACATTCAGATGATGAAAATCTTTCTATTGTACCAGCCTTGACCCAAAAGCAAGAGAACAAAAGAAGACTGAGAAACAGTCCACTGGGCTCTGCTTCAGGGTATTTTCAAAAACAGGCTTCTTGCTTTCCCCCTCACTGTTTCTCAGCATGAATTTTTTTTCCTGTCTGATTAGAAATTCTCTTTTCTGCTCTCATAACTTTGTTCACTTCCTCTCTTCTTTACGCTAACCAAAATTCTACTCATTCTACAAAGTATAGGCCAAGGACTACTTCTCTGGTGACACCTTCCCTGGTTACTAACTGAGAGAATTTCTTTGTCCTGGTTTTACACTTGGCACCCATAAGCATCTACTGTAAGTATGTGTGTGCCTCCCTGTCTTCTCTATTAGGCTTAAATCCAGTATCTGGAGGACAAGAACCATCTTTGATTCACCTATAGAGCATTACATAAGCCTATTATCTATCAGGTATGCAATAAAGAGATGAATAAATTGTTACTTTTTAGTGAACAAAATCTGTTTTGGTTCTTAAGCATAGAAAGCACTGTTTTGAAGATGAACTGTTTTGAACTTGAAAACAATGTAAATAAACATTATTACAAGATTGTGTACATAGTACAGCCAAAGTTAAATATTAATATACAGTGGACATTTTGAATTATCTACCAATATCGGTTCTTCCTTTTTGTCTTAGTATTATAACCCCCAACCCTAAGTTTTGACAGAGCAATGGCTATAAAGCTACTTTTCCCGATATCCCTTAATGTTGGGTGTATCTAGCAAGTAAGTTTGCACCAATGGAATATGAGAAGTGAAATTTATAATTTCTGATCACTACCTGTAAAAGAAATTGATTACCTTTCTTTTCTCTTTGTTTGCTTGTTTGTTCTTTTCTATGGAGAAAGGAAGTGGACAGGACAATCTCCACCTTCCACTTTGCAGATGAGGCAATATGTGAAGGAATGATTGGTTAGATAGAAAGAAAGAACATGGGGCTCTGTAAGGCCCATTGTGCAGAGCTGCCTGACAAGGCTGACCTTCCACCGTCTTCTGAACATTTATACGTAGGAGAAATGAACTTAAATCTTCCTGGAGCTACTTCCTTTTTTGTATGGTTATTTTGTTACCATAGCCATATAACTTGAAAAATATACTACAATACAGTAATAAAAATTGAACATTTATTCTAAACAAAGACACTGAAATAACCTTCCTCATACATCATTCTCAATAGTTATTTTGATTTATTTGACTGAATTTCAATAAAGTATAATAGCCAGTGTTTATAATGATGACCATTAGTCATCAAAGAAAAGGTTAATGCTTCATGTACCCTTTATAAGAAAAAAGGTAGATATAGTTGATGTATTCTAGAGAGTTTAATTTAAAACCATTCAAATGGAAACTGTTTTGTGTGTCTAACAGCAGTTCTAAGTTTCTCTGGAAAATTCAAGTGACTGTAACAAAATGATTTTTTTAACAGTTCTTAACAAAGGAGATTTTATGAGACTGAGCTTTGGGGGACATATTTTTTAAATGACACCAAAGTGGTTTAATAACTGGTACAGATAGGAATCCCAAACTCCAAAGTCTTTGGGGTCAGAGTGGTAATGTCACTATGTGAAAGACAATAGAGAATGGAGAGTATCTGCCCCATACAAGCTATTAACATTCAAAACACTTTCAAATACCATTTGAAGTGATGACAGAGTAACTGGAATGAGACCCTCTAGCTATAAACAACTAGAAAACTAGACAAATTATACACAGCAAACTATATAAGTCTTCACACATTCGAAAACAGACAGTACAAGACTTTTAATCCTGAAGAAGAAACACAAATGAGGTGAGCCATATCATCTTCCGAGAGGCACTTTCCAGACAGCGTTACAGGGAAGACGATCTTACGCAGGGTAAGACAGACTTGTGAGGTAAGGGAAGAGAGGCTGGAGCTCCAGAGTGCTGAATTTTGGAGGGAGAATGCTTACAAGACGGAAACTGCCTGGAGAAAGACCTCCAGAAATCTTCAATTTCAGTATATTTGCTGCCAAAGCAAGCATCCTCCAGACATCTTCAAAGGGGTGTCCTTGTATAAGGTGGACTTCTACAAGGCCAGGCAAGTGAAAATTGGGAGTAATAAAAACATCTCCCAAGCTCACATAGGGCTGTGACACATCTGAGTCTTGACCAGCGAGAGTGGAGAATCCATGTTAATACTCAGGGCCTTCAGTGGAGAAACCTCAGAGAAGCTATGCTTTTGTGTTAGCTAAACTAACATCAGAGTGAAGCCTACTTTATGTCTGTCTGCCTTAATAAACTTAAAATTCTTAAGATCACCAAGCTACCTGATAGAACAAAATCCAACACTCTTTAAAAGACTTTAGCAAAGTAAAATCTAGCACTGCAAAATAATGTCCACCATTTACTACTACTATTAAATTACTAGCTATTTCAAAAAGCAGAACAGAAAAAAAAAATAATCAGTGAAACCAAATGAAGAGATAATAGGCTTAGCAGAGAAGCACATTATTTGCCCCCCAGCTTTACTGAGATATAATTGACAAAACTGTGTAAATTTAAGGTATACAATGTAATAATTTAATACACTGTATATAATGTGAAATGATTAGCACAGTAAGATTAATTAACACATCTTTCACTGCACCTAGTTATATTTCTCTGTGTGATGAAAGCTTTTAAAATATACTTTCTTAGCAACTTTCAATATAAAACACAGTGTTTTTGTTTTGTTTTGTTTTGTTTTTAAGATTTTATTTATTTATTTGCCAGAAAGAGAGCAAGAGTACAAGCAGGGAGAGCAGACAGAGGGAGAAGCAAGCTCCAGGCTGAGAAAGGAGTCCAATGCAGGACTTGATCCCAGGAACCTGGGATCATAAATTGAGCCAAAGGCAGACGCTTAACTAACTGAGCTAACTGTCCCAAAACACAGTTGATACAGTCCCAGAATTTATTCATCTAAGAAGTACTTCATATTTACTTTCCTAAATATGTTACTGCCTGCCTGCTTTCTCCCCAAAATAAAAGAACTCTTTAAACTATGGGAAATTATGCAAAAAGTATCACAGACAATAATAGTATCTGTCATAATTTTCAAAGCAATAATTCAAGTAAGTAGAGCACCAAGAATCTTCCTGCCTTAACATAAGAATCTTACCCTCACTTGCTCCATAGTCAACCTACTAAATTAACCAAATTCAAACAATGAAAGAAAAAAAGATGAAGTCAGCAAGTGTGTCTTCATGTAATTCCATTTTAACAACATTTAACAGTACAGGTAGGATATAAGTGAAACTTCAATGTTTCTAACCTCTAAATAATAACTCACTCTCACATAGCAAAAATATATATTTTCACAAATCAGTGTAGACCTCCTAAGTAATCAGTAATCTGTATGTATGTTTCATTTTCTCGACTGCAGCCCAGTAGAAATCATACTAGAATAGCAGTTCCTGCTATTTACATTTTCCCTCCACAGCTCTTTGTACAAGTGATCCTGCTAGGTTTTATTTTCATTTGAAATACACACTACTACAAATACTTGAAAAAAAAGTTTATGAATACACACTATTAAACAAATACCATGAAAAAAAGGTTATAGTGGAAAATTTAAACAAAGACAAAACAATACATTTAATTTATTTTTAACAGACTTTAAATCAGGGGTCAAACCCAGCAGACTCAAGATAGGTTTTTTTGTCCAAAAAGTGTTCACAATTTTTTTCAATTTTCAGTGTCTTTAAGTGGACTTGTATTCTCCAGTTTGTCATAAACCACTCTAATCCTCTTATTTTATATCCGACATTCATCTCCTATTTATGGTACCTCCTAGCACATTAGGCACTTGAGTTTGCCAATCCCTACTTCACATGAATAAGCCAAAATAAACACATAGTTTCTTCCTATTTTGCAGAAAACTTCCAAAATGACCTCTAAAATGAGCGATGAACTTTTTCCAAGACAACTAAATTTTTAACATGTTGTTTTAAAATTTTTTGGCAGGACTTTTGTCAGTAATAGCCTCTTCTAAATGGAGAAAATAGAACATGGTATCATTTCTTTGATTTATTTGACTAAATTGTATTCATAGCCACATTGGGTGATTTTGCCTAACCAAATTTTGTATACTTCCTGTTTACATGGTTATTTTCAATTGTATATTTTAAAATATATTTTAAAGGATTACACGCTTAAAGAAAGTATTAATAATTTATATGTGACTGTCTAAACTTCCCTTTAAAAGTCACAGAACATTTTTAAATGTTTTACAAGTAATTTATAAAATATTATTTTCTTTGTAGTATAAAAAACCCACACAATCTCATTGAATGACAAAGGGAAATTCCCTATTTAGGGTATTAAATCTCCAAGATGACATTCTTTTCTTAACAAAATTGACCTATACTTGTGTTAATAACTTTCTATTTAATACTTTGGGAAATAGTTGTGCAATACTTTAAATGAATGGAAAAACTGGGTAACTTGAAATGTTAAGAAGTTCCTAAATTTCCCATGCTTTTTTCGTGTGAACACTGCTTCATAGATCATTTTTATGCTATGTTGTTTACCAATTATTTGGATTTATTAGAGCTCTCCTCAGGCAAAATAATGGCGAGCTACCTTTGTTTTTATTATAACTGTTTTCCTGTCAGGACCTAGCAGCATGCTATCATGATGCTGTGAATACTTTTTTCTCCAATTCCCATATTTACTCTCAGCCCTAATCAAATGTTTTTATTTTCTCTTCCTTTATTTGTCTAAAAAAGATAAACAAACATTAATTTGCAACAAGCATGAGGAGCAATTAATCCAAGATGACCCTATCATACCATGACAGTTTACTCTACTATGTATCCTTAAAAATTAGAATGGTAGAATTAGTTCAAGTAACAAATAATATTTAGAACGTTTTTCTGAGATAGAATGTAAGAGAATATGAAAAGTAGCAAGACCACACTGAGTTAGTTGTGTATAGCCTGACTGAACATCGAAATGGTTTAGGAAGCTTTTAAAATTAGTGATACCTGTACCCATCACCAAGAAATTCTAATTTAATTTGTTTGAAATGCAGCCTGGACATGGGATTTTAAAAATCCCCAGATGATTCTAAACTACAGCCAATATTAAGAACCACCAGTCTGGGGCACCTGAGTGGCTCAGTTGTTAGGCATCTGCCTTCAGCTCCCTTATGGTCCCAGGGTCATGGGATTCAGCCCAGCATGGGACTCCTTGCTCAGCTGGAGGCCTGCTTCTTCCTCTCCTACTCCTCCTACTTGTATTCCCTCTCTTGCTGTCTCTCTGTCAAATAAATAAATAAAATCTTAAATAAAATAAAATAAAAAGAACCACCAGTCTTAAGTCTATCTGCAATTTATCTATTCTTAACTTCAACTAAATATTAGACTCAACAGGCACATTGGAAATATACAGCTTCCCAGACTCTACTCCCATAAATTCAAACTACTCATTTTAGGGTGGAACCCAAGCATAATTTTGCTTTCATTGTGGTTCTCTATGTCGTGATTTTGATGTCAAGTCAATATTAAGTACAATTGCTCAAGAATCAAGATGTTGACCTTCGCAACATGAAAAGGAATATACTGTTGATTTTTTATTTTTCTGATGTCATGCAATGACCCTTACCTGCTAGGAGAGTTCAATGTCACAAATTAAGTTTCATAACGAGTGTAGTTAAATTAGCTTTGTATTAAAAATTACTCATAGTGAGTTAGAGTATTTTAGGGTCTACTGGGAAAATTGCAGTAGTAGATACTCTAACATTGAGTAGTTTTACATTTGTTCTTCCTGCAAGTTTTGGTCAAATAAGGCATTGTGCTTCCACCTGTGAGCCAGAGCTAGAATTCTCAGTCGCTCTTTGTTAGCGAGAAAGTCTTTGTTAGCGTTAGTGTTGCCATATTGGTTAGATTGAAAGCGACTTTGGATCATTTCTACTAATGCTCAGCGAAGACTTTCTTTGTACTCTTGGATATATGCTGAATGCTTTAAAAGAAAAGCACAACCTCACAAATAGCCTCCTCTAGCACATGGAAGTAAGAAAGACTGCTTTTGAACTTACAACATGAGGAAAGGTGTAAAGAAATTTAATCATTTTTAATAATGTTAAACAGGCAAGTGACAAAATTAATCCAAAAAAAAAAAAAAAAAAGTCCATTCTATTGGGTGTGGAAGGACACAGCAGTGCGTGAAGGAGCGGAGGCGTACGGTGACCCCCCCGGGTGTCACACTGGGTCCCGAGGGACACAACGAAGCCTCTCGAGGCGCAGTGGCCGTTGGCAGAGCTCGTTCCCTGAAGGCGGCGGGACCAGGGCGCGGTGGTCGCACGACAGAACGGTGAAGGGTGCAGCAGCAGCTTTTGCTCTGAGGAAAGCAGGGGACCGCAGTCATGGCAGACGACTCCAAGCCCGACGGGAGCACCGTGCAGGTGCTGCGGGACGTGGCCAACCGCCTGCGGATCCACTCCATCAGGGCCACGTGTGCGTCCAGCTCCGGCCACCCCACTTCGTGCTGCAGCGCCGCGGAGATCATGGCGGTGCTCTTCTTCCACACCATGAGGTATAAACGCACAGACCCGGAGCACCCCGACAACGACCGATTCATCCTCTCCAAGGGCCATGCGGCCCCAATCCTCTACGCGGCTTGGGCGGAGTTGGGCACCATCGGCGAATCGGACTTGCTGAGCTTGAGGAAAATCCACTGTGACTTGGAGGGACATCCCACCCCCAGGCTGTCGTTTGTGGATGTGGCGACGGGATCCCTGGGGCAAGGATTAGGTGCCGCGTGCGGCATGGCGTACACTGGCAAGTACTTCGACAAGGCCAGCTACCGGGTGTTCTGCCTCCTGGGGGATGGCGAGTCCTCGGAAGGCTCCGTCTGGGAGGCTCTGGCCTTCGCTTCTCACTACAGTTTGGACAATCTGGTGGCAGTCTTCGACGTGAACCGCTTGGGACAAAGTGGAGTCACGCCCCTTGAGCACTGCACGGACATCTATCAGAATCGCTGTGAAGCCTTTGGGTGGAATACGTACTTAGTGGACGGGCATGATGTGGGGGCGTTATGCCAAGCGTTCTGGCGAGCAGCTCAGGTGAAGAGCAAGCCCACGGCCATAGTGGCGAAGACCTTCAAGGGCCGAGGTATTCCGAGTATCGAGAATGCGGAAGATTGGCATGGAAAGCCCGTGCCAAAAGAGAGAGTAGATGCGATCATCAAACTAATTGAGAGTCAGATACAGACCAACAGGAATCTCATGCCGAAACCTCCCGTGGAAGACTCACCTCCAGTCAACGTCAGGAATGTGAAAATGACCTGTCTGCCTGATTATGTGGCTGGAGACAGGGTAGCTACTAGGAAAGCATACGGTTTGGCATTGGCAAAGCTGGGCCATGCAAACGAAAGAGTTATTGTCTTGGCTGGTGACACAAAAAACTCCACCTTTTCCGAGATATTCAGTGAAGAACACCCTGAGCGTTTTATTGAGTGTTTTATCGCTGAACAAAACATGGTGAGTGTGGCACTAGGCTGTGCCACCCGTGGTCGAACCATTGCTTTTGTCAGTACCTTTGCTGCCTTTTTGACCCGAGCATTTGATCAGATACGAATGGGAGCCATATCTCAAACCAATATCAATTTTATTGGTTCCCACTGTGGGGTATCCACTGGTGAAGATGGGCCCTCCCAGATGGCCCTGGAAGATCTAGCCATGTTCCGAAGCATTCCCAATTGTACTGTTTTCTATCCAAGTGATGCTATCTCGACAGAGTATGCTGTTTATCTGGCTGCCAATACCAAAGGGATGTGCTTCATTCGGACCAGCCAACCAGAAACCGCAGTTATTTATACCCCACAAGAAAATTTTGAGATTGGACAGGCCAAGGTCATCCGCCAGAGCGTTAATGACAAAGTCACAGTTATTGGAGCTGGAGTCACTCTGCACGAAGCCTTAGCAGCTGCTGACAGTCTTTCTCAACAAGGTATCTCTATCCGTGTCATTGACCCATTTACCATTAAACCCCTGGATGCTGCCAACATCATCTCCAATGCAAAAGCTACAGGTGGCCAGGTTATCACAGTGGAGGATCACTACCGGGAAGGTGGCATTGGAGAAGCTGTATGTGCAGCTGTCTCTAGAGAGCCTGACATCCTGGTTCATCAGCTGGCAGTGTCAGAAGTGCCTCAATGTGGGAAACCTAGTGAATTACTGGATAAATTTGGAATCAGTGCTAGACACATCATAGCAGCTGTGAAAAATACTTTAATGAACTAAAATAGCTGATTTCTTAGAGTTAGTCTGTTGTCAGTCTTTGATCCCCAAACACTGGCATCTTTATATTATTACATTCATGGTTGTTACTAAACCATCACTTATATCTATATCATTATGCTTTTTTTTAAAGGAGACATTGAACAATTTTTTCATTCCTAATTCAGCACTTCAAGTCAACTACCTTTCTGTTAAACTGTCATCCTATATACAGATGTCATTCTCATTTTTTTAATGAAAGTAGGTTTTAACATTTTAAGTAACAAAGTAACAAAACAACCAACAACCACCTAAAACAGAGTTTTTTGTAAGAGCACAAATAACTGGATTGGGAATCAACATAGAGATAAGTTTCTTAAATGTGTGTAAGTTCCTTTTAAATGAAAAAAAAATGTGAATTGAATGGTATACTTCAATAGACCAGGTTTTGAAGCAATTTTCAGTTTTAATGTAATGCTGTCCTACCTGCAGCTTCCTGGGTAATGTTTGACTGCAGTTGCCTGGAGATTTCCTCTGATGTCTGCCTCATCTCTCCTCTGCAGTTTAAAAGCTGTACAGCTGCAGTAAAGGCTCTTATGATGTACTGTACTGCTTGCTATGACTGTTCCATAAAGAGATGAAAGCATCACTAGTCCTAATCTGCATGCTTCACTGTTTTGTGAGTTTTCAGAAATGTATTATCTTCTCAGTGAACAAAACATGGCTAATCTGATTGTATTCCTCTAAGGAGACTAGCATTGATGTAATAAAGCGTTTAAAAACAAAAAGCTTTATTTAGTTTGCTCCATGGACATGCGATTTCATTTCTCCTTGATAGTCTCTCTAGACCACAACAGAAAGAGGCCTGTCCCCTAACAGTAATCCTGGAAAAAGTTTGAGGCTGGAGGTAAATTACTAGAGAAAAATGTATGGGCTGAAAAGTCATATCTTAAATAGACTCCTTACTTTTAATTGTGAAAGCAAAAATTATCTGGCTGTAATACAAGAAAAAAAGTAACAGGTAAATAAAGATAGACCTGAGGTCCAAAACTAAATTTAAAATTACTCTGGTATATCAGGGGCACCTGGGTGGCTCTGTCAGTTAAGCATCCTACTCTTGATTTTGGATGAGTTAAGATCTCAGTGTGAGATCCAGCCGGGCCTCAGGGCTCTGCACTCAGCAGGAAGTCTGTTGAGATTCTCTGGGTCTCCCTCTCCGCCTTCCTCCCCCGCCACACACACACTTTCTCTCTCTCTGAAATAAGTAAGTAAATCTTTAACATTAGTCTGGTATATCAGGTAGTTATTTCTGTATTTTTATTGCTTTCATTAAATGGCCTCATTAAGTTCTTTGGAGGTATAACCAATTTGTCTCAGGAATTGTTCTAGAAGTATGGTAGAGACCAAAAAACACTAACCTGGGGATCAGAGAAATCAGGGCCTGCTCATTCTACTGGTGCTTTTTTTCTTTGTGCTGGTTCTGGTTTCTTCTTTTCAAAACTGATCATGGTAATTGCTCTATTTCATAAGATATATAAATTATTTTATAAAAATAAAAACAGTTGCTACAAGATCACTGTAGACATTTAAGAAACTACAAGTAAGAAAAAAAGTACCTCACTTATCTCACCAAAAAAATCCATTTAATTGTACTTCTAGCACACTATCACTAAAGATCTTCTGTACCGTCATTCCCATCTAGTAACATCAATCAAATATGACATATGTCTGTGAGTGTGGTGGTACTGAATAATAGTCTCCATCCTTAAACTTTTTCAAACCTTAGAGTTAATACCGATCCAGACACACAGCAAAACAAAGAAATTACCAATGCAATACTATTGTCATAATTCGCACATACAGGGAAAGAGCTTCAGCTTACGGCTTAAACATGGCTATGGGATGCACAATTATCTATTTCCAACCATACTGGCATAAACACACCTTTAGTAATGACACTAGACAGTTGTTGTTGTTATTTTATAATGACTAATGGGATCTCAAAGACCGCCAGAAATGTGTTTTGTAGGAAGGCAGGGAAGTCTTTATGAATCTTTCCTATAAGAGTTCTGTCTCGGGCACCTGGGTGGCTCAGTTGGTTAAGCAACTGCCTTCGGCTCAGGTCATGGTCCCGGAGTCCCAGGATCGAGTCCCGCATCGGGATCCCAGCTCCATGGGGAGTCTGCTTCTCCCTCTGACCTTCTGGGCCTCTCACGCTCTCTCTCACTGTCTTCTCTCAAATAAAAAAAAAAGAAAGAGTTCTGTCTCACCAGGCACCCATCAGTGGCTATCAGCTCTAGAGAAAAGACATAGGAGAGGAAAATTCCTTATCTCATGTCTACAGTTTTTCAGATAAGATGTAATCAAATCCAGTTTTATTATAATGAATGTTTTCTAGCCTTGAATCTGTCCTGAGATCTTGTAAGTCTCCATGGAAATCTTAATAGACAATCATCCTGCATGATGCTAACCCTGAACTGCTGAAGCTTGTGAGAATGGCAGGTTTTTTTTTTTTTAATAATTTATTTATTTATTTGACAGATAGAGATCATAGATAGGCAGAGAGACAGGCATAGAGAGAAGGGGGAAGCAGGCTCCCTGCTGAGCAGAGAGCCTGACGTGGGGCTTGATCCCAGGACCCTGAGATCATGACCCAGGACCCTGAGATCATGACCCGAGTGAAGGCAGAGGCTTAACCCACTGAGCCACCCAGGGACCCGAAGATGGCAGTTTTAATTTTGACAAACACCGTGATCATTCCTTTCACTCTGGTCTTCTGTTGCTTCATTTGCTTAGAAAAAGGCCTTTTATCAAGAGAGCCCTATAATGTTTCAGGGACAGCCGGGACTGCCAGCAGCTGCCTTGCTTATGGTTGTGCTCGCAAAGGCTGGCAGTCAGGCAGTTACCTGAGAGTGACACTGTTCATTCAGATGGCTTTCAGGTTATTCTCTAATTTCCATGACCTTCAGAGACAGTAAAAGAAGAAATCAGGAGGTTAAATTTTTATTTTACTTTACTTAAATACATCAAAGGCTCTTAAGCATCTGGGAGTTCAACTGAGGATCCTGTTTGGGAAAAAATTTTGTTTTTTAAAGAAAAAGAGAAGGGCTCAATAGCTCTGATTTTTAAGTTATAATACAGTAATAAGAGGTACTGACTGATAGTTACCACCAAGTTTACCGAACTGTACAGGAATTACTCTATTTTCCAGGGCCCAATCAGGGAGGTTCTGGTTTGGGGGGGTTGAGAAGTGTTGGTGGCCATTACTATCATGATATATAAGGGAGGCCCTAGAACATTACTGTGATGGGAAGAAAGCTGTTTTAATAACTGAAAATGAGAGGTGCCTAGGTGACTCAGTCAGTTAAGCATCCGACTCTTGATTTTGGCTCAGGTTATGATCTCAGGGGTCATGAGATGGAGCCCCATGTTGGGCTCTGCACTCAGCAGGAAGTCTACTTCCCCTCTCTCTGTCCCTCTACCCCTCCCCTGGCTCATGTGCTCTCTCTCAGATAAATAAATAAATTTTTAAAAAATAACTGAAAATGACTGAAAGTGTTATAAAATTAGAGACAACATTAAAGGTGCTTACATATAGTGGAAAGAGATAAAGGGAGTTTCAAAAGAATACAATTGATAGTTAATGAAAAAAATCATTTTATGATTCCATACACAAGAGTTGAGTCACCTTAATCAAACCAGTTATGAGAAGAAACATAATTCTTAATATTTTTATATAAATTTAATATTGAAATACTTTCCGTATCAAGCTCATTAAATAAAAAGAATTTATGAGGAAATTAAAACAAAATTTGTTTTTGTTTTTTTCTATCCCTTTAAAAAGTATTGAATGTAGGTAAATTTACTGTGGCTCTGAGTGGAAATTGGGCAGATCCCATGACATCCCTGTTTACACTTAGGTAATAATCTTATAATTATTTTCTTTTCTTTTTAAAATTTAAATTCAATTTAACATATAGTAAATTGTTAGTTGCAGGAGTAGAATTTAGTGATTCATCAGTTGCATACAATACCCAGGACTCTCTACATCACATGCCTCCTTATTGCCCATCACCAAGTTAACCCTCCCCCCTATCCACCCACCTCTCCAGCAACCCTCAGTTTGTCTCCTATAGTTAAAAGTCTCTTATGTTTTGTCTCCCTGTTTTCATTGGATTTTATTTTTCTTTCCTTTCCTATAGTTATTTTAAGTCATCAAAATCCAATCCAGAGTCAGTGGATTAAAATATATTCAGTTTAATTCAGTTCTTGTTTGCTTTACTTCATAAGCAAAGAGCTGTAGTTAGTAGCTGGCTACCTTCAGGGAATGGTGTGTTGTCTTTGGTTGGTTTCTTATCCCCCTTTCCCTCTCCCTGCCTCTTCAACTTACTAATTAGTGTTTTAGTCAAGAAAAGAGATGAGAGGGGAAGTGGCTCTTATTTGGCTGGAAGGCTGTGTTTCCAGAGTTTGAAAAGTGGTTAAAGCTGATGTAGTTTTGTTCATGTATCTTTATCTCACATGTGCAACTATTTTGAAATTTAGACAACTATATCACTAGGTCATAAATTGAGATAAATGCAAGCTGTTAAACCAAAATCTAACAAATACACATTTATTCGTAAGGAGGCAAGAAAGCAGTCATGCAATGTGTTGTTGTAAGCTTAATGCAGTCCCCCTCTCTATTGTTAGGTGCTTTTAGAAGCCCTGTGAATAAATGTTTGCTCCAAGTTGGGCATGAATGAGAGTGAAGTTCTAAATATTTGACAGACAGCATGACCTGGGTACCCACTGCTAAGAATGAATGCCAATCTAATCTTAAGATACCCTGCCAGAAGAACCATACTGCAAAGTATACTGATGATCAGCTCTAGAACCCATCAGAAATAGGGAGAAATAGCCAGTCATTTAGTTGGGTCAAGAATACTCTGAGAAATGGAAGACACAGGACTACGTAGAGCTCTAGACCTGGAATGTTACTCCTCCAAAAGATAAGACTGCTAAATTTTCCAGATTCTTATATCTCATACTGTCAAAGGGAGAGCAATATGCCTAAATTATCTAGCCCAACCCATTGTCTTAAAAACAATGTATCTCACCAGTGAAAAGTTATTTTAACAACCATATGTTATTAACAAGCACAATGTGGCATAGATCATGGATTAGGGTGCTTCAAAAGGAAACTAAGCATCCCGCGCACATAGGTGAAAATAAATGGACACACACATATGCAGATATAAACATTCACTTGTGTGTACATCGCACACTATTTATTCTAACATGTTTAAAAGAAAATTACCACAGGAAGGATAAATACTACTATATCCTTATTTCACTGATGAGAAAGCTAAAGTGCAGAGAGAGTATGTGTTCATGAATTGCTCAAGGTCACAGAGTTAGTATGCTGTGGTGTCTGATTTTTAGATTTACATATTTCATATAACTCTCATGATAATCTTGAAATATGCATTTTATTATTGTCCCCATTTTTTCCAATGAGGAAACTTACTCTCCAGAAAGAGAATGTCAGTTTTTTTGTTTCTAAATTTCGTTATACTTCTTTGTCTCATTTATGTTTGATTTTCCTCTCTGAATTATGTTTCTGATTGAAGTAGATTTTTTATTCAATTTAAATAATAATTTTATAAAAAAACAAAATATAACAAATAGCAACAGTGTGTTCCCATCTTTACCAGTATGACCAATTTCTGGGAAAATAAGAAACAGATGGAAGCAAGCACAAACCCCTGCATGAACACCCGCGTTTGTCATTGGTCCAGGAGACTGGACCACCTGTGCATCTAAGAAACACTCATGTACTCTTCCCTCAGTACCCAGATGTTGCTAAGCTGATCTTTTTTTTTGTCTCTTGGCCTTATAGATATCTGACTCTTTAGAATTGGGTTTGCTGCTCTATCCTTATGGCACCAGTGAAGCATTAAATCTCCCCTTTCTTTTATGTTTTTAATTTTTTTTGTTATTATGTTCAGTTAGCCAGATATAGTACATCATTAGTTTTTGATGTAGTGTTCAGTGATTCATTGGTTATATATAATACCCAGTGCACATCCCTACAGGGGCCCCCTTTAATACCCATCACTCAGTTACTCTATCCCCCCAACCCTCTCCCTTCTGTAACCCTCAGTTTGTTTCTCCAAGTCCAGTCTCCCATGGTTAGTCTCCCCCTCTGATTTCTTCCCGATCAGTTTTCCCTCCCTTCCTCTGTGGTCCTCAGCGCTATTCCTTATGTTCCACATATGAGTGAGGCTACATGATAATTACTTTTCTCTGCTTGACTCATTGTACTTAAAATATCCATTTCTATACAAAAGGTCTGACAGCAGAATAGAAAAATTCCCCTTGGCCCAAGTCAGGTATCCTTTGGAAACTACTGAGATATATATTAATCTATTCTTAAAACCCTAAAAATTATACTTTTATGTCAAATTTTTACCTGCACTAAATACTACTCCCTGAGCTATTCTGATAGTGTCTACTCTTTAGGTAAGAGATTGAAGCCAAATATATAATAGAGATTAATTACTTTAGCTCGACCAGCTATACAAGTGAATGGAAATAGAGGGGTTTGATTAATTGGTAGCTTTACTCTCTTTCTGGACAATCCAGGATGTTAGAATATTTTAACTCTTGTTTACATTGACTCTCACATAAATGGTATTGTTTTCATGCACTTTAAATTCTTCCATATACATTTTTCTTTAAAAAACTAATAAACTTTTTGATGTATATTATCTAATAAAAAAGTGCACAATTCCTAGTTGCACAGCTCAGTAAATTTTCACAAAGTGAAAACACTCCTCTAACTCATACTTGAATGAAAAATTATAGCAGCAATACCCAACCCACTTTCTTGTCCACTCCCCATGCATGGTTTCCACCTTTCACCTCAAAGTAACCACTATTTTAACTTCTTACTCCATAGATTACCTCTAGTACTTTTGGACTTTACTTAAATGGAATAATATAGTGTGCATTATTTTATATCTTGTTTCATGAACCTTGTGCTTACAGAATTTTCCATATCGTTACTTATGCTTGGTGTTCATTAAATTTCTCTGCTGGATGGTATTCCAAACCATGAATATACCACAGTATATTTATCTATTTAAATTACTGATGAACATTGGGTTTGCTTTTAGTTTGGAGCTATTACAAACAATGCTGCTATGAAAGTTATATAGTATTTTGGAAACACATGCATTTATTTATTCATTTATTTTAGTTTTTAATTTCTACCTCAGGATGTTTATCAATTGCATGGTATAATGATACCTCATACTTAAAGAAATAAAAGATAACCTGACTTTAATGAATACACTATTCTTACAACAGACAAGTGGATTTTCCTCCTTATTAAATTCTTATTTTAGGACATATCAGTTTGTACTCCTCATAAAAGGCACGACATTGAAAAAACAAAAAAGATGAGTTTTTTCCTTCTGCTTCCAAAATTCTTATCAGTCACCATAGATGATCATAAGCAGGGTTAAAAGTAAAAAATTAAGGTGTACAGCACATCATCACAAATCCCAGTTGAATTTTTTCTAAATGGCAAGTGAAAATTACTGCCAGATGATGAGGAATTTAAATTTTGAAGCAATCATATAATCAATCTGGCAACTTAACTTTGTAATTCAAACCTGGTAAAATAGCTTTGAGGTGAAAAATCCTAATAATTTAAATTTATGATGTGATGTGGAGATATATATATATATATTCATTTTAACACTTTATCTATATATATATATAGATAAAGTTTTATATATAGATAAAATATATATATATATATATATATATATTCACATTATACATTTGTGGTTTGTTTTTTCTCCTTCTCTTCTAAAAGCAATCACAAGAAAAACAGTTATTCATTTAAAAATTAGGAAGGGGCACCTGGGTGGCTCAGTGGGTTAAAGCTTCTACCTTTAGTTGAGTCATGATCTCAGGGTCCTGGGATCGAGCCCCCACGTCAGGCTCTCTGCTCAGCAGGTAGCCTGTTTCTCCCTCTCTCTCTGCCTGCTTCTCTGCTTACTTGTGATCTCTGTCTGTCAAATAAGTAAATAAAATCTTAAAAATTAGGAAATGAGCAAACCTTTTTGAAAATTTCAACAGTATGTTTCCTTTTATGGTATTATAATAAATGCTCTATAAAACTGTTAGCTTAGGTAAGAATAAGTCTGTTTTGAAAACAGCATTTATCATTGCCCAAATAGTTCAGAAAATGTAGATGATAAGATATTTAGCTTGGACTATAGTGAATAACTTTAAAATATGTTCCTCTAATTTTAAAAAAGCAAAGTAAGAGTCTGTCTACTGGCTAAATTATTGGACTTATTGCATAAGAACATTATTCAAGTTTTTTACAAGGAGAACTTCGGGTTCACATTAAACATTTCTAAAGTATGTGCTTTTTTTAAGCAGTACCGTCATGAGATGCATTTGTGATGTTATCCAGATTCAGATTAACAAGAAACTTGAAAAGGCCCTAACATTATTAATCCTTTCCTGAAAAGTACAGATATTAGGAGAATATTCTTGAAGTACAATGAAAACATCACCTGATTTCCAAGGCACACCATTAGTTTACCATCTAAAGTGGGATCTATTTGATGAACTGCATTCAGCTCTCAGAATATTTGCTGTAACTCAGAAAGAGGCAAATATTCACATAATATGTTAGCCTAGAGTCAAGAAAGGTATTTCAACTGAAATATGTCAATCCTTGCTCCTAAAATCACTTAGACATTAGTCATGTGATTTTTGAAAGAATTTCTGTATAGAAGGTTTTTTAGACAAACATACAGTGCTTAATTCTTTAGAAGGTTGGGTAAACTCAGTTCTCTTTTGTTCAGCAATGCGTCCTTTACACTACTTAAAGCTTACTCTCCAGCTCCCCTACCCAATGCTGGGATTCCATTAAGTCTTACTTTGTTGGTACTACATCAAGCCATTACATTACAAAAAACCTCTAGATCTCTAGGTTCCCATGTAATAGCTGCTGTCATTAGTTTTCCAGGAACGGGGGACTCCTTTCCAATAATTCTCAGGTTGATAAATTTAATTTTCTAACTATTCTCCACAAAAGGGCAGCAGATGAGTCAAAAAATTTGTTCAAAAATACCCAACCATGTGTTCCCTCAATGGGCAATTCCAGCAACTCCAACCATAACTAGACCAGGGGGAAAAGAAGAATGCTGCAGTCCACCAGAATCCATATAGGGACTGAGAAGAAATATCCTCTCACTAGTAGCAGCCGATGAAAGCTCATAACTTCTGCTCTGCGGTGGTCTCATGTTTTGTTCAGATGTATTGTAATAAAAGCTACACCGAAGCTTGGCATCATGCCAGTACTGTGACTCCATTCATCTTGAGAGGGTCCTAGAAAAGGATCCACATGAATTTATTTTTATTGGTTATATAAATCAGGGGTAGCTGCTTTGTCATTTGGCTGTATATACATGTTCATCTTTATCATATATGACAAATATTTTTCCATAAACAGTGTTCTATATTTTTGTTTACTCAATCTTTCAACCCTGTCTGCAGTGATTAATTATATTAACTTAAACTCTCATTTCAGAATATGAAAGTTCAGGTTGCACCCTGTTGTCATCAACATTTGGTTTTGTCTATAATCTTTATTTTAGTCCTCTTGGAATTGTCATTTAAGTGGTATTGCATGATGGTTTTAATTTGCATCTTCTGAATGAGGAATGAAGTTGAGTGTCTCCATATGTCTATTGGTCGTGTGAAAGTACTTGTTCAAGTTCTTTGCCTTTATATTGTTGACTTTAATGGACACTTTGCACATTTATTGGGTATATGTATTTCAAATATCTTCTCTCACTTTTTGAACTGTGATTTCATTCCATCAAGAGTTTCTTTGGATGAACAAAAGGCTCATTTTAATGTAGTCCTATTTATCATTATTTTCCCTTTCTAGTCAGTACTTTTTGTGTTATGTTTTAAAAATCTTTGACCTCCTCAAAACTACTGAAGATATTCTTTGTGTTTCTTTTTGCAAACTTTGTATTTTTATCTTCCACATACAGATCCACAACTCCTCTAGAGATTATTACTGTGTGGTGTGAGGTTAGGGGTCAAGATACAATTTTTTTTTTTTTTTAGATTTTATTTATGTGACACAGAGAGATCACAAGTAGGCAGAGAGGCAAGCAGAGAGAAAGAGAGAAAGAGAGAGAGAGAGAGAGGGAGGAAGAATCAGGCTCTCCACCCAGCAGAAAGCCCGATGCGGGACTTGATCCCAGGACCTGGAGATCATGACCTGAGCTGAAGGCAGAGGCTAAACCCACTGAACCACCCAAGCAGCCCTAAATACAATTTTTGACACAACTGCCCAGCACCATGAAAAAAAAAAAAAGACAAAACCCTAAAACATCCTTTCTTTGCTACATTGGAGTATTACCTTTCTCATATATCAGGTGACTATTCCTGGACAGGTTTGTGTCTGTCCCAGTGGTCTGTTTGTCTCTTCTTGTGGCCATGCTACATTGTCTTAATTATCATTGCTTTTTCATAAGTTCTAATATTTAGTAATTTGTATCTTCCATTTCCTTCACTTTTTATTTTCAAGATTGCCTTGGCTATTGTTGATCTTTTGGATTTCTGCATAAATTTTAAAACTAGATCATCAATTTCCACAAAAATTCAATTTCATGTTGACGCATTTATATCTGGATTATATTTGCTTTTAATATTTCACTTAAAACTATTACATTATTAAAAGTCCTTTAGGAAGATAAACTAAAGAGATCTCAATAATTTTAGAAAGTTAAGTTCATATTCTTCAAACTGTGATAGATGGACTTGCAGGAGTGGGTCTTGAAGACTTTCCAAGTGGAAAGTAAGCACAGGAAGATTTTAAATGAATCTATTTGCAAATTCTTAAATCCATGCTTTTGTTCCTAACATTGATCTGCTTGAGAATACTCCTGTGATTTTTTTTCCACTGTCTTCATTCATAATTGCCCCCTTCCCATTTTTCAAAAGAAAGCCATACTTTCCCCTATCTTACTGTTATCATCTATTGCTGGTTGTGAAATCTTCAGCATGCCAAACAAAGGAACATTCCAAAATATTGATTCTGGCACAGACTACTTTAATGCAGTCACCATGAGCCAGCAGTAGACCATTACAACTTTCTTTACCTTAGTGTTAATTTTCATAAGGGTAAATCCTGGAATTAGAAAGTACTTTAACCCATGTAAATATGTTTTGAATTCAAGATACATTGTGAATCAGAGTGGTGGCAATGATGACACTTGTTGAGCCAGTTCTTCCCTCCTATCCCTCAACGATTGTCAAAGCAGAGTTTCAGGAGAACAAGGTAATGAAAAACAGTAAGAAATACTGAAAATGGTAGCACTTTATTTCATCCAGTTTACAAGTCCTGATGAGTCTCTATGCTTTATAAATCTATGAATTTTAGAAATGGAATATTTAATATTTATGAAAAGCATTTTCAGTACCCTCACTAAAAAGAAAGTAAAGACTCAGTTATTTGTGTCTGTAGCATGAAATTTCACTTTGCCTGATTTCAAGGCAAAGGAACTTAAAAGTTCCATTTTATTTCTGATGGACTGATAGATCATTTAATTTTTGTGCTATTTGTTTATTCATAAGAAACGTGTTTTCCTTTACAGGTGATCAGATTCCTGGGTGAGGCACAGCCATATGCATGATTTCATTTGAATGGTATTGTCACCGATAGACTGTTTCTCTGCTTTTTTATCTTTGATGTTCCTGGTTATCTCTGTTGGTGTGTGTTGCTACCTTTAACTTACTCGATTTAGGTTAACCTACCTTGCATATAACGTGGAGTTTACTATATAAATGGTACATTTAAAAGACAATCATTAATATGCCTTTGTAACTTCCATTTACTTTTGGTCCAATACTTTCTTTTATTTTTGATGCTAATTTCCACAAATTACATAAAAACTGCTCTCTTAATAGCAGAGCATATGAAATGCAGGTCCAGGGCAAAATACCCCCCTATTGTCATTTAGGACAGTCAAGGGCATGGTGACCTGAACTTTAGAGAACTCGCTTCATTAGTCAGAATTCACTTACTCTTTTCAGATTTCATATGCCACTTCTAATTTCACTGGATATATTAAAAATGTGATATAAAAATTTCATTTTAAAAGTTGATATTAGTAATATGACACACTACATTTTTAAAATAATAAGAAAATTTTTTGAAGTAACCTTTAATTTTCTGAGAATATGTATGGAAAAAATTTCAAGACTACTGGTTTAGTTAATGGGGGCCCATTTGTACCTTTTGGACATAGCAAACTGTTTACCTGAGGTATAAATGCAGCCCACAAAGGTCATCCTTTTCTATCCCAAAGTATAAATCTATAATTTATTTTCTTAAAAATACTAACTCAAAGAAGCCTGGGTGTTAAGCGTCTGCCTTCAGCTTAGGTCATGATCCCCGAGTCCTGGGGTCTAGTTCCTGGTTGGGTTCTGTGCTCAGCAGGAGGCCTGTTTCTCCTTCTCCCACTCCCCCTGCTTGTGCTTGCTGTCTCTGTCTCTCTCTCTGTCAAATAAATAAGTAAAAAATAAAATAAAATTAAATTAAATTAAAATAAGTAAAAAAAAAAAAAAAAAGATACTACCTCAAAAATGCTTTAAGATTCCAGGTTAAGAAGCACCTGGGTGGCTTAGTAGATTAAGTCTCTGCCTTCCACTCATGTCATGATCTCAGGGTCCTGGGATCAAGCCTTGAATTGGGTTCTCTGCTCAGCAGGAAGCCTGCTTCCCCCTCTATCTCTGCCTGCCTCTCTGTCTATTTGTGATCTCTTTCTCTGTCAAATAAATAAATAAAATGTTTTTTTTTTTTTTTTTAAAGATTCCAGGTTAACTCTATAGCAAAGAGGACAGTCAAGGGCATGGTGACCTGAAGTCAGGTCACCATGCCCTTGACTGACCTAAAGTTCAATAATCTTAGTTTAGTAATGAAAAAAGCCCTGTATCTTCTGATTCATCAATGTTAAATACATCTTATTTATATATTTTGCTCTACTTGAGTTTGTTTTATCTAAGCTTAAATAGGTTTACTATTTTACATTTTTAATTTAAATTTAAATTTTTAAATTTTAATTTTAAATAGGTTTACTGATCAAAGAGGCTAACTTAACCCTGAATAATGTTTACCATTACCAAAAACTAAATTTTATTTATCTTAATTGAATAATTATTGGGATAAGCTTGGTTTCAAGACTAATCATGTTTTGTGATATGTCAGCTTGAAAATAATTTCCAAGATCTTTAGGAAACTTAAAACCTTGGATGAATATTGACAATTCGGAGAGTAGACTCTCTGGATAGGCTTCTGAGCAGACATCATTCAGACAACTTTCAAACTGTATCAGTGGACAGCATCAGGATACCTAGAAGTCAGTTTTAATTGAGAAGTAGGTGGCTCAATGTGACTACTAACCCAGGATCCACCAGGAAACAATTAATAACCAAATGAACTGATGAAGGAAAATTTATTGTGGTTATCTGTTTGGAATATTTTTAATTTTGTTTTTACATTCTATTTTTCTGCATATATAAGGAAGCTATCCTTTTGGTTATCTAAACAACAGTTTTATATATTCTACTTTCACAAATGAAACATTTAAAAACAATATCTGATTCTTGTGGTCACTTTTTCCCAGAATTGAACTAAATCTCTGTATTGTTCATGGTAAGTTATTTTGTGGTAATTATTTCATTAAGAAACTGTCCTTCTTACCAAGTTATAATTGGTAATATTGTGCAACCAGAGCTTTGCACTGAGGTGTCTTATTAGAGAATGATAATCATCAAATCAGTTGTGACAAGCCATTCCAACGAACAAATACTGAGGCACTTGGAGGTTTTATGCCTACAAAGTCCTCCCAGGAAAACTGGCCTGGTGTAGGTGGTAAGGAAGTTAAGAAAACAATAAATTCAGAGTCCTTAAGAAAAGAAGAACTCATCCCAGTTTTTAGAAACCATGGTAAAAACTAACAAAGAGAGATTTTTGGACTTGGATTCCCAGCCTCAGGATAACAAATATCAGAGGTCTTTTAAAGACATGGGACCTTCAGACTGTTGTCTCTCATCCAGTTTGCATGTAGCTCTTATCCTGCTCTCTTTTTTTTCTACTTTCCTTTATACTCACTGCTGCCAAAATACCTGAAATTATACAGTAAAGGCATGGTCTCTACATTATGCATGCTTCATTATGCAGGCATCACACTCTTAGTTCCTGTAATAATGGCTTCTCTTTGTTGTTTGTAAAAATAGTTCATAAATTTCCAGTCAAGACTGACTCTTCAGTTTTTCTTTTGCTGGTCTCCCAGAGATCAGATCCTTCCACAGCAATGTTTCCCAATACAGTGTCATTACAGGTTGATGAGCAATACTCATTCAAAGTCTGTGACATACTATACAGATTGTTTCATTAACTATACAATTTGTAAATCACAATTCTAAAAACTAAAAAAGTCACCTATTTCCATAATACCAGTCATCTTCATTCTAACATTTTCTAGCTTTGCCCCTATTAGTATATCTTGAAAAATTAATTTCTTTCCTCATGAAACAAATGGATTATAGTTACTGGTGTTGGCTTATATTCACCTTTCTTTTTAAAACTTCTATTTAGTTTAGCCACATCCAATATTTGTAAAGACTATTTTGCAACCTTCCATGTATTCAGTGGAAGAGGGAACACTAAGTACTGTCTTCATCCTGAAAACCTTCCACTGAAAGCTTTCCTTTCACTATCATGTTTTTGATCTTAAGTGCACTTTCCAAGCATTCATAACACTGCCTCTCGTCATTTTCCATTTTTAAAGAATTACTTGCCTTAGATTTTATAGTATATTTCCCAATCATTTAGAATTTCTGCTTCTTCTGGATTTGTGTCCTTCAACATGGCTATATACTGTGAGATGGAAATATGAAATACATCAATAAATCAATAGACTTGGGAGTGCCTTTAACTCTAAGAGTACAATAGAAAGATATATTTTATGAATATTGTTAATACCTATTCTTAAGAATTTGGCTAAATTACACACTGATTTCTGCACCCTCAATTCTCATGCCCTTCATGTGCTTTAATCTAATACTATAACAAGTTCTTATAGAATTCTTGTAAGTATTATGAAAAATGGCAGTAGTGGTATTGGGTATTCAACAGTGAAGAGACTGGGAAAGGAAATGCTAATATTGGATGAGGAGAAAAGAATATTCCATACAAAGGGAAAACTTTTTAGACTTGAAATGTATCAAGTAACATGACATATTTTAGGAAGTTTAAGAAACCTGTGGAGATATCTTAAGTAGCCAGACTATCTGGGTTCAAATTCCACTCCATCTTCATGAGACCATAGCTATCAGCTCCTCTATGTCTTAGTTATTTCACCTGTAAAGTGAAGGTAACAATAGGACCACCTTCCTATGCTTTTTAGAGAATTAAATGAGTTGAATGGATAAGGCTCTCATAACAGTGTCTACCAAATGTTAAGTTTTATGTCAGTGCCAGCTGTTGCTGGGGAAGGATAAAGATTGAAAGATTCTGCCTGGACCACTTCTTTTTTTTTTTTTTTTTTTTAAGATTTTATTTATTTATTTGACAGAGAGCACAAGCATGGGGAGTGGCAGGCAGAGAGAGAAGCAGACTCCTCACTGAGCCAGAGAGACTGATGTGGGGCCCGATCCTAGACCCTGAGATTATGACATGATCTAAAGGGAGTTGCTGGACCACCCTGGTGCCCCTGGATTGAACTTCTTGACTTGCATTTCTGAATAAGATCTAGCCTCTGCTCTCAGGAAGGGTCTGATGGCATCATCTCCTGACTCAACCCTCCACAACTTCGCTCCATCAATTTTCTCTCTTTCCAGTGCCTTACGTCCTTCCCTAAGTGTATCAAAACTCTCTTCTTCACGGAGGAGACTTCATACTGAATTCAGCTGGAGGTGAGCTGACACAGTGTTCCACAATTTTCAAATCTGAGTGCTTTTCAGCGGCCACAGGCCCACCCACAGCGCAGAATTGCAAACCCCCTGGAGCCATATGTGTGACTCACTCTGTAGCCACAACATTTTATTCACCACAGTGGCTTCAGATCATGTTGGGAATTTTTCAATATTGAAAATAGTCTTATATCATCACGACAGCTTCAGTTTTTTAAAGTCTTTCTATTTTAGATTTTAAAATTACAAAAGAGAGTGCAAACTTATTTTAATGAGATAAATGATACAGAGTTTTATCAGTAAAAAATTAATGCTCTCATACTTCCCAACCCATTGCCAATCTTATCCCCTATGTTAAGGAATGTTAACAGCTCCACCTGTGCAGATTTATATATGTATATCCTTCTATTCCTTTCCGACTCTTCTCCTTGCCCAAGCCAATGGCCTTTCCCAGGATATTCTTTTTTTTTTTTTTTCCTTTTTTTAAGAGAAAGAGAGAGAGAGAGAGCGTGCGTGTGCATGTGTGCATGCATGGCGGGGGAGGGGCAGAGGGAGAGAGAATCCTAAGCAGGCTCTGAACTCAGCTTGGAACCTGTCATAGGGCTCTAATTCATGACTCTGAGGTCATGACCTGAGACAAAATCAAAGTCTGACTCTCAGGCGACTGAGCCACCCAGTGCCCCAAACCCCAGAATTTTCTCATTTGGATATATATAGCACATGTAAATTTTTAAATTTTGTTTTATTTTAAATGGAACAATTTTTTACCTATTACACTCAAGTTTTGTTTTGTTTTACTTAGAGTATTAAAATCTCTTCAGGTCAGTGGATACAGATACACTTTTTATAGCTTCAAGGCATGGGTATAAACATAATTTATTCAGCCTTTCCCAGTTGGTAGACATTCTGGGACTACCATACTAAAAACAAAAACAAAACAAAAAACTCAGGGCTGTGTGTGTGTGTGTTTGTGTGTGTATAAAATAAAGATTGTTTTATTTATTTCCGGAGATGAGATTTAAAAAAAAATGGGGCTTTTGAGTCAAACACTGTGTCTTTTTACAGCAAGAGTTATAGACAGATTACTCTCCAAAACAATTTTAGCAAGTTGCTCTCTTGTTTTTCTGAAACATTGTCTGCAGGGAATGTTTTCACTCTTAATTTTTGCCAATCTGAGGAGTTAAAAATAGCATCTTGCTAATGGTTTTATTTTGTGCTTTCCTTACTACTAGAGACATTGAAGTTCATTTCATATGCTTGTTAATATTTGAATTTCATCGTCTGTGAATTGTTTATTTTTTGTTTCTCACTTCCTTCAACTATTTGTTTTATTAATTGAGAGTTCTTTGTATATTGGAAATAGTAAACATTTAAATAATTTAAAATGACAACAGAGTAAAAAAATACACAATGAATATGATAGTAAAAGCTTCAGCAGCACTGGGCAATAACTACCGTTGAATATAACAATGCAATAAAATAAGTCTATTTGTTTCTTCTATGGCTTCTGGATGTGCTGTCTTACTCAAGAAGGTCTACCTTTCTCCATATCTATTGCCAAACCTAGGATTGTACAAATACTCTCCAAGATTATCTCCACTAATTTGATGGTTTCATTTTCATAACAGAGATTTTTAGAAATGTATAATGTGGAGGTTGAGCTTTGTTCCTTCCTTCAACAAGTTAAAGAAATTATCAGCACTTGATTTTTTAAAGATTCCATGTATGCAGATTACACTCCCGAAGAGAGAGATCTGTTAAAACTGAGTTGAAGCCAATAACAGAAATTTGAGAAATGAGTTTTCTTTAATTCAGTATATTTCTATTTCTGTAGTTCCTAAATTTGGGGATCTTTTATTTCACTTTTGTGTTTAACTTTATTTAAAAAATTTTTTTCTATTATTTTGACTTATATATTGAATCTGAAGTGAGACAAACCTAATCTCACTTGTGACAGGTATTTATTTGACTTTAGTAATTCTCAATTTCCTCATTTTTATAATTACCTTAATGAAATATATAACACATAGTTATTATAAGAATTAAATAGAATAATGCATTTAAAGAGAAAATAATAAAATTTTAACAAGTGTTGCTATTATTAAAATCTATTATAAGATGTTTTTATCATCTGAGCTAGACTTGTATACTTGATTTAGAACCAAACAAAAGACATTATTACAAGGATGACATATAATGAACTGAAGACTATTATTGTGCTTTAATATTAAAGTGTCAGCCTAATTTGTTTTTTGTATTTGAAAATTTATTTCAAAAATAACACCATTGGCTATATTTATTCACTTTATTTTAGTTCTGAAAATTGTGGATTTTGTACTACAGAACATCATACCTAATGCTTATTTTGAACATGTCTTTATGAGACATGGGAGAAACAACCATTACACCCTTTTAAAAAATGTTTTCTTGGGGTGCCTGGGTGGCTCAGTCAGTTAAGCAGCTGCCTTTGGCTTAGGTCATGATCCCAGGATCCTGGGATTGAGCTCTGAATCAGGCTCCCTGCTCTGCAGGAAGACTGCTTCTCTCTCTCCTGTGTTCCTTCTCTCACTGTGTCTCTCTCTGTCAAAGAAATAAATAAAAATCTTGAAAAAAGTATTTTCTTTTAATGATTGTTCCTCTTCAATTTCTGAGTAGTCTTTATATCAGCCATCTGCAGATATACTCAAACTTTTATAGAATTACATTTTTCTAAATCCTGCAATTTCATTCAACTAGTGGCAAGAAGAACCTGGTTATACTTTGATTTTTCTGCTTGTAAAAGTAATACATACCATCATATTCCTGTTTATTCTTCATCCCAGCCACTTTGGCTAATGGATTTTTATTTCTTGTGGCACTGCTTTTACTTTGTTGTTTGATCAAATGGTCACATTCACTTTAACTACTGATTTTTCTTTCCCAGAAGTGAACCTTAAAATTGGTATAGCAGATTATAGTATATATCTTTTTAGAAGAAGATTTTTTTTGAAATATTTTACTTTTAAAGCAGGAAAAAATATATGCCCCCCAAGTCTTGCATAAAAAGAATATTCTACACAGATGGAATCTCACTTGTATTCTAGATTGATTTTGTTTACTGGTAAAGAAAATACTGAATGTGGTTCATTTCTGTTTTAATCAAGACTTTTTTAGGTGCAAATAAAAAAAAATAGAATTCAAACCAGCTTGAGGTAAGGGGTAATTTATTGCTTCTCCTAACTGACAAATTAAAGATTACAGCAAACTCATGGATTGTGGGATTCAACACCAAATGATCTTTCTTTCCCTCTTTCGGCTCCATGTAAATCTGGGATAGCTTTCTTTTCATGAAGGTTCTGCTAGGATGATGATCACAAAGACCACCAGTTGTACCACATCTATAATCTACCAGTTTAAATGCCAATACAAAAAATATTTCTTTCTCAGTAATTAAAAGATCTAGGGCTGACTTCCTGACTTTAATTGGTCAGCTTGGATCAGGTAACATTTCTTTCTTTCTTTCTTTCTTTCTTTCTTTCTTTCTTTCTTTCTTTCTTTCTTTCTTTCTTTCTCTCTCTCTCTCTCTCTTTCTTTCCTTTTTTAAATTATGTTTAATTATCTCTGTGGTTCTACATGGCCACGATCTAGTCCTCAACCAGTCTGTGAAGTCTATAGATAGATTCCACTCCACCTCAAATACGTGGCCTGAGAGTGCAGGGGAAGAGCTTTATAAGGAAGTCCAAGGTGCCATTACCATTTGCTCCATATCTTTACCAATAGGCACTGGGGTTAGTCCTTTTCATTTTAGCCATTCTCCTGGGTGTGAAATGGTATCTCATTCGTGGTTTTAAATTGCATCCTTTTGTGTGTGTTTGTCAAGGATTAGTACATCTCTTGTGCTGCAGTGTCCAAATTTTTGGCTCATTTAGAAAATTGGAATGTTCATCATTTTACTATTGATCTGTAGGCTTCTTTACATATTACAGGTACAAATCCCTTGTTACATGTATTATAAATATTTCTCCCAGCCTGTGGTTTGTTTATTCATTTTATTAATGGTCCCTTTTGAGAAGCATATATTTTAAATTTTTATGGAATTTAATTAATTAATTTTCAAGTTTTGGGTTAGTGCTGTTAGTGTCCTATCCAAGAGATTTTCCTGATTTCAAGTTCTTAGAGTTAAGCTGTTTGCTTCTAGATTTATGTTTCTGGTTTAAATGCTTAGATATATGATCCATATCAAAATATTTTTGTGTTTGGTGTGAGATAGGAGAATTTTTTTTCTGCTTTATTTTGTTTTCTCTGTGCAGATTTAACTGAAATTCAGCATTTTGTCAAAAAGACTTTCCTTTGTTCACTGAATGAACTTGGCACTTTAGTTGCTAATCAGTTGGCTGTGTGTATGGGTCTAGTTCTAGACTGTTCTGTTCAGGTGATTGGTGTCTATTCATACGCCTGTACTATGAAATCAGGTAGTGTAAGGACTCTGTGTTTTTCTCTTTTTTTCCACATTGTTTTAGCATTTTATCCTTCAGGATTTTATAACATTTTAAAAATGAACATATCTGTTTCTCAAAAATATTTGATGAAGTGTTAATAAGAATTATATTGAATCTATAAATGAACCCAGAGAGAATACTTAACATAACTAAATCCATGAGCCATTAAAACTTTCAACTTATGTAGGTCTTTTTAAGTTTCTCTCAGTTGGGTCTTATGGCATTTTTGTGTAGAGATCAGGGTTCTCCACCTTGGCATTTTTGACATTTTAGACCAGAGAAATCTTTGTTGTGGGGTGCTGACCGTGCACTATAGAATGTTTATAACAGCTTCCCGGCATCTATCCACTAGATGCCAGAAGTACTTTCAGCTGTGAAAATCAAAAATATTTTCCAAACATTTGCCAAAAGTCCCCATAGGGACAAGACTGTTTCCAGTTGAGAATTATATGCCAGATTTAGTTTCAGGCATTTGATCATTATTATTTTTTGATGCTGTGGTAAATTACATTGATTTTTAAAATTTTTATTTCCAATTACTACGTTTACCTTGTTACTATGTTTACTTTGTATTATGTATTGTTACTATGTTTACCTTGTTAAATTTGATAACAAGTTCCGATTAGATTTTTTTCTTGGTAGGGGCACCTGGGTGACCCAGTTGGTTAAGCATCTGCCTTTGGCTCAGGTCATGATCTCAGGATCCTCGGATTGAGCCCCACATCGGGGGCCCCCCGCTCAATGGAGAGTCTGCTTTTCCCTCTCCCTCTGCCTCTCCTTCCATTGGTTTTTTCTCTCTCAAGTAAGTAAAATCTTTTTAAAAAGATTTTTATTTTGGTAGAAAACGAAGGGTTTTCTGTGTACCCTATGATATTATTTTAGGACAAATAGAGTTTTCTTTCTTTTTCTAACATTTATGTATTTTATTTATTTTTCTAACCTAATTGTACTGGCTGTGAACTCCAATATAATTTTGAATAAAAGTGATGAGAACAGGCAGCTAAGCATTTGTTCTGAATTTTACCAGCAAAGAGATATTTAATGTTTTACTGTTATGTATGATGTGAGCAGCAGGTTTTTGTAGATGGATTTTATCATATTAAAGATGTTCTTTTCATCTCAACATACTAAGACTTTGTGTTTTGTTTTTTAGTAAGATCTATACCCAATATGGGGCTCAGACTCACAACCCCAAGATCAAGAGTTCCATGCTCTACCAACTGAGCCAGCCACGTGCCCCTAAAGACATTCTTTTCAATTCTCAGCTCAATAAGAGCTTTTATTATGAATGGATGTGTAATGTTATCAAAATTCTTTTCCTAACTCTATAGAGATTATAATTTTAAAATCTTTCATTGCTTTAATGTGGATAATTATACAGACTGATTTTCTAAGGCTAAACCAACCTTGTGTTTTTGAGACAAATCCAACTTGGTGATGATGTGTTACACTTTTTCCATATCGCTGGATCCAATATGCAAATACTTTTAAAGTTTGGCATCTATCTTCACTAGGGAAATTACACTCTAATTTTTTAAATAATATATTTGTCAGATTTTCATTATTATGGTTACACTGGCCTTACAAAACAAGAGGGGAAATATTTTCTCAATCACTGTTCACTGAAATGGTTTTTATATGACTGATATTATTTATTCTTTCAATGTCTGATAGTTATTGGTAAGGTTCTCTGGGCCTGAATTTTTTTTGTAGGAAGGTTTTTAATTATGAATTCAATTTCTTTAATTGGCATAGGACTGTAATTGACACAGGACTATTTTCTAGGTTTTCCAGTTTTTATTGTGTCAATTCTGTTATTTTTTCAAAGGATTTTTCCATTTCATCTTTTTAGATTTATTGACATTAAATTGTTCTCTTCTGTAATATATCTTTATCACTCTTTTAATGACTTTGAGATCCATAATCAGATCTCCTTTTTCATTTTTTATATTTGTATGATCTGTTTTTTCTTAATCAATCTTGCTAAAAGTATTATAAATTTTATAATAAAACTTTTATACAAGTATGATAAATTCTCTTAATATTTTCAAAGAACCAACTTTTAATTTGATTTTCCTTTTTTAATATATATATATATTTAAAATATTGTATTTATTTACTTGGCAGACAGAGATCACAGGTAGGCAAAGAGGCAGGCAGAGAGAGAGCGGGAAGCAGGCTCCCCGCCAAATAGGGAGTCCAATATGGGGCTCAATCTCAGCAGCCTGGGATCATGACTCAAGCCAAAGGCAGAGGCTTTAACCCACTGAGCCACCCAGGTGCCCCTGATTTTCCTATTCTTTGTATTTTCCATTGCTCTCTTGTTACCATCGATTTTTTAAGATTATTTGCATTTTAAATTCATTTTTTTTAAAAGATTTTATTTGTTTACTTGACAGACCAGGAGATTACAAGTAGGCAGAGAGGCAGGCAGAGAGAGAGAGAAAGAAGCAGGCTCCCTATGGAGCAGAGAGCCCGCTGCGGGGATTGATCCCAGGACCCTGAGTTCATGACCTGAGCTGAAGGCAGAGGCTTTAACCCACTGAGCCACCCAGGCACCCCTGTTTTATAATCTTTTTAAAGTAAACTACATCATACAAATTTTGATAGCTTGTATTTTTAAATTTCCAAACTTTGATTTTTTAAATATGACCTATTATTTATTTTAAACTTTTACATATTAGTAACAATATGTTTGATTTTAATTCTTTATTTTTATGATATTTATTGAGATACTTTTAATAACCTACCATGTGATCTAACCAGATGAATGTTGCATGTGCACTTGAGAAGAACTTATTTTATATCATCATTGGGTGTAGCATTCTATAAATGTCAACTAATTAAATCTGTTGATAGTTTTATTCATATCATCAATATCTTAATTGCCACAGTAGTCCACTTCCAGTTAATGACAACGTGTCATACAAAATCATTTGTAAACCATACTCTAATTATTTCCTCTCCAGTAAAAATATGTCTCAGAGACTTCTCTGTGAAGGCTCAGATGTGGGCTGAGGAAAGAGCAGGACCAACAGAAGTGTGAACATCTTGTCCTTGTAACTTCCTTGGGCTTTTAGGAGGTACTCCAAATAAGTATATTCAACCTGAACATGAAATGCTATCATGTATAATATAGATTTTGAATTGATCTCATAATTTCTCAGTTCCTAATTTCTTCCAATGTCCAGTGGTCAGATGTTCAAAGCAAGAACTGTGTCTCAACAGGAGGATGATTTTTCAAAATATGGCTTGTATTTGCTCCAGAATTCTGAGATTTTCTGGTGATTTTCCTATCAAAGAAGCCACAGTCTTCATAGAGAATTTAAACATCACTGAATCTGCTGGGTCCTGGAGCCAAAAATGGAAAAGCTACTTAAACTTCAGTCTCTATTTCCCGGAGAGGCTCTTCTCTTCCAGGTTTCACCAAAAACTGACACACCTTCAGTTTATCCAGAAATGTGATAAATATTGCTTCCAAATACTGTGGTCTTTCCAGACAGAATATAAGATACAGAAACATGTAGTTCACCTAAGAAGTGAAATCATGACATGTGGAAGACCATTTTATGACCCTCTGCCCCAGACACTTCAGTGAAGTGACAGACCCTGGATTTTCTAAGGATTTATGTTTCATCCTCTGTATCTCACCAAAGCATCTGGGATGTTTACATTTCCTCCTTTCCCAATTCAGTTAGCATGATGTCAGAATATAGTAAGATGTCCTGTGGACTGATGAGATAATCCAAGTTCCTGTTTATTAAGTGACCCTGATGACTCAGAGTTGACAAATTTCTACAAGGTCCTGCTGTTCCTTCCAGGTAGGAGCAAATTGCTTCTATAGTTCTCTCTTTCTTAGTTACAAGAAAAAATCATTTATGAAAGTGAGATGGCCTCTGATGCTATGCCCCAGTAAAGATAGCAACAACTATTGGAGTATGACCTTTTTTAAAGATTTTATTTATTTCTTTTTTTAGAGACAGAGAGCATGAGTGGGGTGAGGGGGCAAAGGAGGGAGAAAGAATCCCAAGTGGATTCCATGCTGAGGACCCAGTCTGACATGGGATCCCAGGACCCTGAGATCATGACCTGAGCCAAAATCAAGAGTCAGATACCTAACCAACTGAATCACCCAGGTGCCCTGGACTGTGACTTTCTGATTGAGCTAATTCTAATCCACTGTCATTCTTCAATACTCATCACTTTTACATCTCGGTTTTAAAAAACCAATAAAGATATGATAAAGATATTTTTTCATCTACCCCTTTCTGGATGTTGTAGGGTCTGTGAAGGCTTGTAATTTAATTTTATTTATTTACTGCTCTCTTCATAATACTTAGAACCTAGCTTGGAGCTTATCAGTGCCCATCAGGTGTTTCATTAATGAATATTTTGATATAAATGACTTGAAAGATGTCTGAAAGAATTATGAGACATGCAGTTAACAATATAAATAGGGGATCATACCTTGAAGACATTCTTATGCAGAGGATTTTGGAGTTTATTATGTAAGTAATGGGGAGTTACTGAATAAGCTTTGAAATAATGTGATGTTTTACTGAATCATCATTTACTGATGAGCTTACTGAATAAGCTTTGAAATAATGTGATGCTTTATATTGTATAAATATGACAAAAATATCAAAGTGGAGGATAATTTAGAGGGCAAAGAGCCTGAAGATAGGGAGGCCTGGGAAATAGAACAAATTAGAAATAGTCGCCTAGGCCTTCACACTAGTCTTAGGTCTGTATTCATCATTCAATCATTGTTTCAAAACAGGTTAGTTTGATATCCTTTTGTGAGACAAATTCTTAGTAAGAATAGAAATCAATTTCCTTAACTTTGTTAAAAGCATCTATGAAAATTAGAGCAAACATCATACTTAGTGATAAAACATTAAAGTATTTTCATTAAGGGAGAGAAAAATTAATGAAGATGCCTACTGAGAAAGAAAGAGCCAGTCCTGAGAGCTGCCGGCTGGTTGTTGACCTGGCACTCAGGGCAGAGCTATGCTGTTTCTTCCTTACTGTCAACAATTTCACAGAACATCCACCACAGCCAAAGTCTCTGTGAAAGACTGTGGTAGAGTGAGCAAAACCAAGACTATCCCCTAATCATTTCTGAGAACAGAAAAACGAAAGAATACTGTGCAAATCACAAAAATACCCAAGCATCAATCTCTGCCTTCTCCATGAGCAAGTGGTGTTTTTTTTTTTTATTTTTTATTTTTTATTTTTATTACATCTTTAGTCCCACTTCATTCCACCTACCTCCTGGATAAAAACTGAAATAATCATAGAGTTGTTCTCACTTTCTGACAACACCCAATCCAGAGCAAAATACAATTCTTTGGATTTCTCTCCAAAATCACCTAACACAAGGTCAAATCCTACAACAATCCCCTCATAATATCCAGACCTTAAGGGAGCTGTTGTCTTCTCCAGAACGCCGATATCTGTGGCTCTCCCTCCTAACTCCAGAGCACCCACTTAATTCCTGCCAGTTGAATCACAGAGGTCAGGGGAAGGTCACTCCTATTTGTTGTACAAGAAGTTCCTGGTTTCCCTCTGTAATTTCTCCTTTTGGAAGTGTGGTGGCCGGGGAAGGTCACAGAAAAGGATGTGCTCTTTCTTCCCTTTACCCATATTCTTTCTCTTTCTCTCTAATAAGAATACTCTCCCATTTGGTTTGACAAATAACTGACTCCCCTCAAACTCAGTTCAGAATTAACTCTTCACTGATGTCTTCACTGATTCCTACATTGACCTTACTTTTTCCCTCTAAGAACACCCACTGTTTTTATTAAGGCACCCATTGATCTCAGATTAATACATGTATTTGTTCGCATATTTCTTCCTCCATAAGAGTACATAATATCTTAATATATTCTTTCATTTCCACCACTCAGCCTAATACCTGACACATAGTGATGTTTGATTATGCCAAGTCAAAAATATTGAACTGAACTGATTTGAAGATAAGCGGAGTGATCTGATGGGATCACGTGGGATCAAAAGGCAGAAAACCCAGCTTTCTAGTTTCACCTATGCTAACTACAGGCATTTGTACAGTCTCTTAATCTTTGTGCATTTTCGTTTCATAATGTGTAAAAATGAAGGTGTTAGTTTGTTTCTAACATCACTTTCAGCATCAATACTCAATGATTCAGACTGATGTTCTTCATGTTCAACCCTTTTAGCAGAGATTTTGTACTTTGTATAAAAGGCAGTAATGCATTCCTAGGGACAGAAGATCAAAGTGATAATTGATAATAAAACTTTTACTCAACCACTAGGGGCTAACCAGGAAATGTGGCTGTGAACACTCCAACATTTCCCAAGGCTATCAGATCTCTTACACTGACTTAAGAACAAAGAGAAGTATAACTCATTAAGCTTATTTATCTAAGTAGAATTCATACAATGAACTTGGGATTAATTGAATTACCTTGAAACAAAAAGGTTTATACTGATAGGCCAATTTGAAACCTATGATTTGTTGAAATGATTTCCAAGTATATGCATGATACAATTAACCTGTGTCATTAAAGGGTAATTCTCCTTCCATATTTTGTATTTAAAGAAGTCTTTACTTGTCAGGAACTAGTTATCACAACAGTGTGATTTCAACTGAATTAAATAGCAACAATAGCTTTAACATTATGAGGATGATGTTTATAAATGATTGAATTGTGTTTGCATTATTTCCACAACAACCAATGCTAACTCATAAAATAGGACCTTCTCATTATCAAAATTATGCTATTTTTCTCAAGCTACTTTTATAAGACAAGTGATTTTTTTTAATACTGGCAGATGAGTAGAACACTATATTTTATGCAAAATAATCTAAAAATACAAATAATATGTAATTTTATCAGCCAATATGGATCTGTAATGTGTATATTGTGGTGATGAGGGCAGAATATGTTATTTCAAGGTGTCATCCACAGGCTTATATTGATTAGATAACCTTATAAGTATTGGCCAATGTACTCTGAAGAGTGATCAGGGCAGTTCACATCGTGGACTTTGCTTTTAAAAAGTTATTATTGCAATTCTGTGTGAACACAAATAAAGCATCAAAACATTGTGGAATTTTCCCAGCTGAAAAAAATTGCTGTAATTATATTCAAATGACTATCAAGGCCTTTAAAATTACTTTTTATAAAAAAAATGAATTGCCTTTGAGTAAAGAATGTTATTTGTGTAAATATAAGGTCTTAGATATATTCAGATTGAGATTTGAAAACTGATTATTATTCCCCAAATAACAGAAAATATGTCTACTGTTTTATATTTTGGTGTGAGGTCATTACAGATGTGCTGAAACCTTAAAAACATAGTACCAAAATATTTCCAGGAAAACCAAGTGCTTATTCTTAGTAATAGTCTATTTAGCAAAGAATATGTTTCTGTTTGAAAACATTGAAATCTCTTCTTTTAAGTTATAGGAAAAATTGGAATTACTGGTGGAATGAGTGACCAACACCACCCTCAGGTGTTCAAGACTTTTTGATGCCATGGTGTATTAGTTTCCTACTGCAGCTGTAACAAATTCCCATAAACATAGTGACTTAAAACAATATATTCATTATCTTACAGTTATGGTCAGGAGTCCACAATAAGGGGTACCTTGGAGGCTCAGTTGGTTAGGCATCTGCCTTCGGCTCAGGTCATGATCCCAGGGTTCTGGAATCTAGTCCCAGGTCGGGCTCTGCACCTGGGAAGGCTGTTTGAGGAGTCTCTCTCTCTCTCTCTCCCCCGTCGAAGTCCCCTCCCCGCTGCTCGTGCTCCCATGCTCTTTCTCTCTCAAACAAATAATCTTAAAAAAAAAAAAAGTCTGTAATGAATCTCACTGAGCCAAAATCAAGGTGTCAAAAGGCTACATTCCTTCTGAAGCTCCAGAGAACTGGTTTCCTCCTAGAGGCTGCCTGGATTCCTGGATTCATGGTCCCTTCTCCCATCTGCACAGTACAGTACTCCAACCTTGGCTGCCACGACCACTTCTCCTTTTCCTGACTTCCACGCTCTCGGGTCACTCTATAAGAACCCAGTGATTACATAGGGCTCACTTAGATAATTAATCCAGGACAATCACCCCATCTCGGGATCCTTAATTTAATCATATCTGCAAGGTTCCTTTTGTCATTTGAGGTAACATGTTCACAGGTTCTGAGTTTTAGGATGTGGACATTTTTGGGGGCTACATTTTCTACCTTCTATATGTAGACCCTTTTGTAGCCTGGTGAAGTCTGTTTCCTTCTTAGAACAATTTTTAAATTATTTTTAAAAGATTTTATGTATTTATTTATTTATTTATCAAAGAGAGAGAGAGAGAGAGAGAGCGGGTGAGCACAGGCAAACAGAGGGAGAAGAAGGAGCCCAAAGTGGGGCTCGATCCCAGGACCCTGGGATCATGACCTTAGCCAAAGGCAGATGTTTAACCAGCTGAGCCACTCAGGCATCCCTAGAATAATGTTTTTAAATGTATAAAATAAAATACCTAAGATTATAATGGAAAATATATTAAAACACAATTATCAAAATATTTAAAAATAAATGTGTGCTGTAATATTATGTGCACTTTTAAAATTATGACATTAAATCATAATTGCAATTGCTAATAATAACCATAATAATTCAAAGTAGTGAACAATTGTTCAGTGCAACAGCTGTTATGTGATATAAAAATATCTATGATTTCTCCTGGACTGCTAATAGTGTGTTTTTTTATTTTGTCTTGTTTTCCTATGATTAATAATTGAAGGAAATGTGAAACTTTGATTTGAAGTTGAGGCAAAAGGCATGGATTGTATGGAGCACTTGAGTGTGGTGCAAAAACAATGAATACTGTTACACTGAAAAGAAATAAGAAATTAAAACAAAAAAGAAGTTGAAGCAAAAAATATAATTTTTATTTCCACCTATAATCTTGGAGTATAGGCTAAGAATCTTTGCTGTGCACACATAGTGAAAAAGATTTATGACTTGTCAGTGTGTGTGTGTGTGTGTGAAAGAGAGAGAGAGAAAGAGATTTCCATTGACAGTGTGAGCCAAAAATGCTGCTATTCTAGGATTCTTCAACTGTATTTTTTTCCTCTCTCATTTGATTACTAACTGAAAAGTCAAATAAACTACATTATAGATATTCTTTAGCAAAAATCTATTTTATGAGACTCATTCCACTCAACAACAGACACTAAGATATTTATAGACTCATAACAAATTCTTCTGTGTATTCAGTTTTGACTTACCATCCTGATTACTTTTAATATTTATTAAGCAATGGGTTTTCTATAGCCCATTAACTTGTACAAGAGTTCATGTTCAATTTAGCACAATAAGATGCCCATATCCTAGAACATGGAAACAAAACAGTTGAATATGTTGTGGTTTCATCGTTTGTGGATATTTTAGTTAAATTTAGTTAAGTTTTTCTTTACATGTCCACATAAGAAGTAAGCTTATGTTTTTGCTGTCCAAAACTAGAGTCTTATGCTGTAAAGACGTACGGAAGGCTGAAAGTTTCCTTCCAAAACATATGTTTTATCCCTGAAGGACTGACCCAATAGAGTAGAAGTTTTCTCATTTTTCACTTGACTTTATTATTCCTTAATAGTCGATCTTCAATAAGCCCTAGTATGCAGGCACAATGTAACTAATTATACAGTTACATACATGCACTATACATATACATCTAAGAAAAGAAAAACTGAAATAAGCCTTAATGCTTCCAGTACCTGGAAACTCAGATATTTAGGCCCATATATTCTACTTTGATACTCAAGTTAGGGCTTAACATAGGGACACTGAAGGGTTGGATTTGTAGAGCTTCTAAAAACTTCTCATAGCCACACTGTAAAATAATCCTTGTGTTAATCTGTGTTCCACTTAGTCATGGAGCCTGCTTTTATTTTGCTTATATTTATACTTTCTTATATTTGCTTACTTATATATATGCTTTCTAATCTTTGGTTCTGCTTATATTTTGATTTTCTTTCTGATTATCAGCATATTGGAGGCTAAATGCAACCGTCCAACCAAGGAAGTAGATTCACAGACATAAGGGTCACATGGGAATGGATTTTGCATGTCGAAGCCCTTCAACACTGTTAGAGCTGTACTGCGCTTGTGGACATGGTGAGAGACTTGCAAAAAAGAAATGTTTTGTAACAGTGACAGCAATTCTGAGATATGGCCCAGAAACGGTTCATATTAACTTGTCCTTATTGGGGCACCTGGGTGGCTCAATCAGTTAAGCATCTGCCTCAGGCTCAGGTCATGATGTCAGGGTCCTGGGATAGAGTTCCACTTAGCATTCCCTGCTCAGCAGGAAGCCTGCTTCTCCTTCTCCCTCTGACCCTCCCCCAACCCAACCTCATGTGTCTTTCTCATGCTCTCTCTCAAATATAAAATAAATCAATAAATCTTTAAAAAAAATTTTGTCCTTATTGACATTGTCATCACCTCACTTCTGCCTTTTCCTGTATGAATAAAGGAGTATGCACTCTCCCACTCTTAGTTGGCCCAAATTCCATCGCTTGGGAGGGTGTGTGTGTGTGTGTGTGTGTGTGTGTGTGTGTTCGCGCGCCCGTGCGCGCCTGTACAATTTACATAAAAAAGAAAGCTGCCATAGGAACAAATTTGAGAATATTTGAAAACTGCTAATCAGACATGCTGTATGAGTGCTTTATTCTTATTTAACTGAAGACATTTCTTATAGAGAAAGGGATCTACATGTTTATTTTTATCTCTTTATTTTGAGGAGACTCACAGCCTTCCTTAAATTATTTTAACATAGCTGAGAAAGTCAAGATCTCAACAGCTGGGAAGATCAGCTAATTGGACACTAGATAATACATTCTTTTGATCTAGTAATGAGATAAAACCCAGTTTACTCTGGGAGTTAAGTGACATTTGCTAAGTGGAATGTTATGGTTAGATTAGAGGAAGTTAAGTAGAACTTGAGAAATGTCTTGTTTAATTTGCCACTAAATATTACAATTTTTGGCAATGATTCACCAATGATATTCTCAAATGTAACTGCATATAATAAATATGAAGTGGGAGTAATGTAAAGAGTTAGAAAATTACAAATCTAATGATATATTTATTATTATTTGCTGCATTTGGTATTCATTTTTCAAATAACCTACCAAAAAACCTCTGCTGAAGAGTCACAGGGCCAGACACAGGTAAGAAAAAGACAAATGCTCCACACTTCTTCTCTGAAATCATACATTGCTCAGAGGTCTGCAAAAGAACCAAACAAAACCATGATACCTCTCCATGAAGTGGCATAACAGATACGTGTATGAAATGCTCTGGAATCAAAAAGTGAAGCCAAGTTTTAATTTTAAAATATTTACAAAACTTTTCAAGACAGAATTGTATTTTATCTAAGCATATCATTTTGGAAAAGCAAGATTGGAACTCTTTTTCAATGAATGAGCTTGTGCAAGATTTTTGTCTTTTTGAACCTCATTTGTAACACTGAGAATAGTAATAGCTAATACCCATGAAGCATTTTTACTTTTGCTTGCATGTTAACATTGTAATAATAACGTCATATATTATGATACTAATCACATATTACTTACATGTTATGTTATTTAATTCTTACGACAATGCTATGAACTAAGTACTATTAATATTGTTTCCATTTTACACATGAGAAAAATGAGAGAGAAGTTCAGTGGCCTGGCCAAGTTCATAGTCAATATGTAGCAGATCTAGTCCATCAAAGGCTAAGCTCATAGCTGTATACTCTATTTTCTCTAGTGACTAGATGATTATATATCTACCTTAATTCAGTCTTTGGACTTCAAGACCCATGTACAAATTGGTATTATTCTGGGTGCCTATTTATATAGTTCCTTTCAATCTTTCCTCACCTCTTTCTAGTGCCTTTTTCTCTCTCACAAACAGTTAGAGGAGGGCCCATTTGCAGATCATATATCTTACAAAATTTCTAAATGCAAAACATCATAAAAGAGCTGTTTAGGAATTAGTTTCTCCTGAGAGATTCTGCAGAAGGGGCTTGTGGGAAGACAGGCTTACGTTAATAAAGGGTGAGCTCTGGAACATTGAGTTGACTTCCTACATACTTGCTTTCTGCATCAGACACATACTGTCTGACTCCTAACGGTATATGAGCTTTCAAAGTAAGCTTTTGAGGATTTACAGCACACAGCACATTTTTACATTCTAGTTCATGTGACATTTTCCACACAAACATGATTATAATACCCTAGATTTGGGGCTGATTTACTACACATTGTACTTAACCAGGCACATCCCCTTAAAAATACTCAGTAGATAAATATCTCCCTCATTATGAGTCTATTTACTCAGAGGTTCAGCTACCTTTTTGACAAGGAGATTGCACTGGGCCATTCACCTTTTTACATTTCCCCAGAGGTGTTCCCCATTAATTAGGGGAGAAGCAAAAAGGATCACAGACTAAGGCTTTAACTTCTTGCACCTCATAACACATAGAAACCTTCCAGTGTTACTGTCAGGACTAAATGAGATAATGCATATAATATGCTGACACACAATAACACACTATATTAGGGTTTTCCAGAGAGAGAGAGGAAGAGAAAGCAAGATTATGAAGAACTAGCTACACAATTATGAGTAGAAGACATCCCACACTATGCTATCTGCAAGCCAGAGACCTAGGAAAGATTACAGTGTAATTTAGGCCAAGTCCGAAGGCCTGAGGACCAGGGGAACCAGTGGTTTAAGAACTCAGTCCAAGGGCAGGAGAAAGCCTATGTCCCAGCTCCGGAGGCAGTCAGAAGAGGTAGGTGAGTTCTCCTTTCTTCTATCTTTTGTTCTGTTCTGCCCTCCCTGGATTAGCTGATACGCAACTACCCTGGAGAGGGCAGTCTGCTTTACTGAGTCCACAGATTCAAATCCTGCTGTCATCATGAAATACCCTCACAGAAACACTCAGAAATAATGTTCAATCTAATATTTGGACACTCTTAGTGCAGAGAAGTTGACACACATAAAATTTACCACTACAAGGATGCCTGGGTGGCTCAGGAAGTTGGGTGTCTGACTCTTGGTCTCAACTCAGGTCTTGATCTCATGGTGGTGAATTTGAGCCCTGCATTGGACTTTGACCTGGACATGAAGCCTACCTTAAAAAAAAAAAAAAAAAAGAAAGAAAGAAAAGAAAATTAACTACTACAACTCCACCCCTTGTCAACTTGGCACCCACATGCATCTTCTTAGTTCATGTACATACATTTTCTTTCTCTATCCATTTTAATGTATCTATCTTAGTGAAGAACTACTTAGCAACAACAACAACAAAAGAATGCTCACATACTACAAAATTTAAAAGACATAAAATGAGTATACAGCAAACAGAAATTTCTCTCTTATCCCTTCTTACCCCAGCCAATTAATTCCCTCCTCTAGAGGCAACTGCTATTAATGAGTTTCATTTGTTTACCTGGCTTTGGAGGCTACCTCAAACATTTAAAAATATTTTTTTTAAATGACATTTAGTCTTCTTTGGGGGGAAGGGTGGTAGAATTTACCAGAGAAGAGGAGGTTCAAATAAAGGGTGTATTCCTTTCCTCTCAGGAGTTGTGAATAGTAAAGGAAAAATCATGACACTCAGGAAGCCTGAGTTCTAGTCTTGTCTATTTAATTTAGCTCTGATTGGCTTTGGCCAGGTTATCTAAATTTTTCGATTTAAAACATACAACAAAAAGTTTAACTAAGTGATCATCTGTACAGTGCTTCTTAACTGTACTATTTTATGATTCCTCATGTAACTCAACACATTTTAGTAATAGTGCCTGGGGTCTGTTCCGACAAGAAATTTACTCTAAGCAATTCAGATCAGTCATCATATTTTCCCTTTACCCAGTTGCTCAGGTTACAACCAAGAGGTTTTCACACTGGGAAAATCATGAAAATCTTGGAAAATATGACAGGGTCTGATGAAATAGCACTTCTTTTACTTTAGAAGGGAGTGTTATCCTAAAGTGAGATGTTCTGCTAAGACCTATGCTTTTGATGGACATTAGGGTATTCTACATTGAGATATGTATAAGAACTAGACAACTTCAGGTTATTGGACTGATCCCGGTAACTGTTGGAATAATTCTTCCCTGGACAAATCAGGCAAAGTATTAAAAATCCTTAACCTGATGTAGAGGGAGAAAGGAAAGTTTGGTTTAATTTAATTTAGAAGTGTTGGCAATGGTTCATTCCATATCCAGTAATACACCAAAAGGGAAATACTCTTTTATGTTCCGGAGCTGATAAAATTAAACTTAACCACAGTCTTACCAGGAATGTTTCTCAGCTTCCCATGGAGTTTAATCAAAGATATGTGACTTCCAGGTAGGATGGCAGAGTAGTGTATGTTTGTTTAGCTCCCCAACCTGAACTTTAAGTAAAAGACAAAAAAAAAAAAAAAAAAAAAAAAACCCAAAAAAAAAACAACTGGAGAAAAAATGTTTCTATTCTGAAATTAGGGAACAACCACAATGTTATACAGACATCTTATATAATGCCTGTCTTCTACAAAACATTTAGGACCAAATCAAAAAACAACCGAGATATACAAATCCCTAATTTTGAGTCCAGAGCAAAGGAGTATGGAATTTCAGAAAGACAGGACTGGTAAGCCAGCTTTGAAGGCAGGAGTCTTGTGATTGTGACTTGGCCATGATCAAGACAGGAAGACTCTGCTTGGAATCTATTTCTTCACTGAAGAACAGGTGCCATTCAGGACCGTCAGAAGAAGGGCACTTACCGCCACACCATGCGGATGTTTGCCTATCCTGCTGGAGTAGGTGTTGCCTGCGTTTGGGAAATGCTCCTCTCTCAGCTAACTAGCCATGCTTGCCCCAATCCATGGCTCTCTCCATCTCCTGTCAGCCTGGACCATTCATTACCAGCATAAACAGTACACAATCTGTGTAGCTTCATCTTTCTTATGCTGACTCTGGGGCTGGTATGAATTTCTTCCAGTAATATATCCCCATTGCAGTCCTACCGTAACTTCACAATCTACTTATAAGCAACTCCCTTTCTCGATCCACTAACATTTTGAGGACCCCAAGATACTTTTCCTCCTAAGTGCTTCATGCTTTATTCTTTTATGGTATCTCATGTTCTTCCTCATAATACAGTTACTTCTGCTCATGATATAAATTTCTTAAAGTGAAAATCACATTTTGCATTGATTTATTCATCTCTCCTAGCACAGTTTTTTTTTTTTTTTTGCACAAAATAATCATTCTGCTATTGCTGGTAAACCTATATTTTCATTTTTGTAAATTTGACAGTCTCATGAACAATAGAGGCTTTTAACTGTTAAGAGAGATTTTTCTCTGGGCAGTGCAAGTTACCGTTCAAGGTCCTGGAATTCATCATTGTGAAGCAAATGAGTTCCTCCGTTCCCTTAGACCTTGCCTGACCTCTAATATGGTAAATACAATCCTTTACCTTGAAAGTCTTATTACAGCTCAAAAGCTTGAAGATTCTCTCTCAAATATTCAATTATCTTGCATAAATTGGTTTGCCTTTTCTAAGTCAATTGCTTATCCATTATGTATCATTTGGACAAAATTGTAGGCACAATAATTGTTGAAATTTTTATTTACAGTGTCATTTTTTCCTTTATTATTTTCTTTAATATATTTTTTTACACATACAAGAGTATCTATAACATATATGTCATTTGAAAACATCGTAATTAGAGGCACCAGACATGAATCTGTCACTGAGAACATCAACACCTCCTTCTTCCTCTATATGATTCCTCTGTCTCTCTCACATAAGCTGGATATTGTTTTTATCATTTCCCTGCTTTTGTCTTTTAAACATTTTCTTTGGAAATAATTTGAAATTACATAAAAGCTGTAAGGATAGTACAAGGAGTACCCATACACTTATATATACTTATACCTGTATATATACTTACACTTATGTGTGTACTCACACACATGCACACCTGGACAGCTGTCCCACTCATCTGCTGGTTTTTGAAGTTGCGGTTACCTTGGCTCAATAGTAGCCTGGAAACAGATGACCCTCCTTTGAATGTACAGTCAGAAGAGCAGTAGCAGTCCCCCACTATGTCACAAGTGCCTATGTCATTCACTTCATTTCATCTCATCACACGGGCATTTTATCACCACACATCATCACAAGAAGGGAGAGTGCAGTACAATAAGATATTTTGAGAAAGAGACCACATTCACATAACTTTCATTACAGTACATTGGTTTAATTGTTCTATTTTATTATTAGTTATACTTGTTAATATCTTACTGTGCCTAATTCATAAATTAAACTTTATTATCATTATGTATCATTGGGAAAAAACATAGTATATATGGGGTTTGGTACTACACAAGGCTTCAGGCATCCACTAGGAGCCTTGGAATGTATCCCCATGTGTAAAAGGGAACTGTATACATATACATGTATATATGTATGTATCTATATCTCCCATGGATAAGAGGGGACCATATATATGGGGAAAGAGGAGGGAGGGGGTGAAAGAGAATTAATATATATCTATTGTTTTCTCAGAATCTTTTGAGAGTGAGTTGCATATATCATTTCTTTCCTTTACCTTTAAATATTTTAGTGTGGTTTCTCTTTTCTTTAAAGATTTAACTTAATTGAAGGAGAGAGTGAGATAAAGAATACTAGTGGGGGGTGAGGGGCAGAGAGAGAGAGAGAGAAGCTGACTCCCCACTAAGCAAGGAGCCAGATGGCAGGGCTCAATCCCAGGACCCTGGGATCATGACGCTTAACCGACCGAGCCATACAAGTGCCTCTTCAATATGTTTTCTTCAGAGGAAGGATTTTTTTTTCTTACATAACTGAGGGACAATCTCAAACTTCAGGAGTTTAACATTGATACAGTACTATTATCTTACTTGTGCTCATGCTATAAATACAATGATACCATCCATATGCTCAAGTCATTATTTTGATTTATTTCTTTATATATGTTATTAATAATATATGCTATAATGATAGTGTAGAAAATAATATATAATGCAAATGTTTAAAGATTTTTACATAATTCCCTACTAGTTCAGTGATTTCCATGTGTACTTGCAATTTTGTACAATTAGTAAGTAAATGTAATTTAATGGAAGGAACACAGGGCCGAGAGTAAAGAGAGCTACTCGTAATCACTCAGCTTTAAGAATTTCATCAAAGTCATTTGCTCTCTTGATTTTCAAGTTTGTTTTGTGGCATGAGACATACCCCACTTTTGCTCCTTGGATTCCTTTTTTTCTTTTTCTTTTTAGGTGGGAAGTGGGGGTCGTAGGGGAGAGGCAGAGGGAGAGAGAGAGAAAGAATCTTAAGCAGGCTCCATGCTTGTATCTGGCTCTGAGTCAGACACAGGGCTTGATCTCACAACCCTCAGATCATGACCTGAACTGAAATCAAGAGTCGGTCCCTCAGCTGAGTGAGTCAACCAGTTGCTCCCCCTTGGCTTCCCTTTAAGAACTTTTTTTTTTGTGAAACAATATTCTGGGAACTACAGTAGCACTGTATGTACAATAATTCTCTGACTTAAGAATTCTTTCCCACAGATGACAGAATGAAGAAACAAGATCAGAGAGGTCTGTCTGAATTCCAAAAGTCACAATCCAAGAGATGTCAGAACAATTCTGGCCTTGATTGACTCCACTCATCTCTCCTTCCTATCTTCAGTCTTCTCACCTTAACTACACCTACAGTGCTCCTTCCTGCCACATGATTTTACTTTAAACTTTCTTTCAACTTTCCTTTCAACTTTCTATTCCTTACCTTCTTTATCCATATTCACATCACCACATCTCACCTACCTTCATGGCCCATCTCTTCCCACCTCTTCCTCTGACTGTTCAGTGGTCTTGTGTTTTTCTGAATTCCTTGCACATCTACTACCTTTATCATCATTTTGGCTCTTCATTATATTTTCCCATTAGAGTTGAAAAGGTTTCCATTTTTTTTTTTTTTTTTTAAACATCTCCACTGGGGAAGGATACACGTGGGTGACTCAGTCAATTAAGCAGCCAACTCTTAATTTTGACTCAGGTTGTGACCTCTGGTGGTAAGTTGGTGCCACAAGTTTGGCTCTGTGCTCAACAGGGAGTCTGCTGGAGATTCTCTCTCTCTCTCTCTCTCCCTCCACCCTTCCTCCCAGCTCTCATTTGGATGTGTGCTCTCTCTCTCTCAAATAAATAAATAAATCTTAAATACATACATACATAAGTCTCCATTATTTCTTAGTCTATCTGTGAGTAACTTAATGGCCCAAATTATACCATATATATTTTTCTATCATACTCTATCATTGTTTTTAGGTTGGGCATACAATAAAAGCCTAATTCTTACTGACTAAAATGCATCTTCAAATTATTGGAAATTTGATCTTCAAATTATTGGAAAAGTTGGAAACATGATGCAAGCATATATTTATATTATTTCTAAACTTTGGTCTTCATTTCTTTTTATCCAATAAGATTTCATGCAATGATTTGTCATCTTTCAGTTACCTTTCCAAAATCATGGTCTTCATTGTTGACTGTAGACCAGCAATAAGAGTCTACCTGTTTATGACCATTGAGAGTAAGCTTCTTAGTAATAATGACCAATGCTCCCCATAAGGTGCCCAAAATGTGCTAAACATTATAAATAATGTAATCTCATCACACCTTTAAGAATTGGAAATTACTTCATCATTTGATACACATCATCTACAATCCCCAAACAATTCATTAAGATAGCCACTACCTATAGTTACAGAGCCAAATACCAAGGATATGAAGGATTTGTCTAAGTCTACTTCAAAAAAGACAGAAGTTATTACTGCAAACTATTACCAGTCTGATTTCAAAATCTCTGATGCCATACTTCCTTCATCTTGTTACCATGTAATTTTAAAACTATATTAGACAAGGAACACAGTCTATAATTATTTTTTTCTTCATACAGGAAGTCAGTAGTTGAGATCAAATAATTTGCTTCTCTTGCTTACTTTCTGTAATATTTCTATTAAAGTTTTGTTTTAAAAACTTTTTAAATGTTTTAAATTTGGGGAAGTGACCTAGAAAGAAAAGAATGTAATACAGACATTTTTTTAAAAGTGTTTTTTTCCCCCACATGTTCATCCTTCATTCAAATAATACTGGCATGCCAAAATTATTTTATTAATAAGTATAATTATTTCATGTAACACAATAGAAAAATCTTGACTTTTTTCTTATATTAGATCCTAATGCCAAATTCCTAAAATATAGAACATAGAATGGTTAGTTCAAACTACACATTCATGCAAAGTATTGGTTAAACACACAGACAGATGCTGAAGTAAATAGATAAAAGTTGTGAAAATATGTCTTAATCTCAGTGAAAGGAACCTTAGCCAACAAAATACAGATACATTTAATTATTTTTATAGAACATCCCAGAAATAACTCATCCTGGACAATGCTTGTGAGATAGTTCACTGATTAAATTAACAAGCCAGAGAGCCACAGATCCTGGAAACTAAAGAAGATAAAATATGATCTTGGAAACTCTAAACTGTTCGCAAGATAGTGTTATAGTAACAGAAATGTTAATAACTGATAAAGAATATTAAAAAGGCAGTGTGGGAGTGGAAAATGATGTGTGACAAAGAAGAGATGCTATGATTCTAGACAGCTGGTCCAAGTTTTCCAGATATAACTATCTCTAAAATACAGAAAATCAATTTATGAGAGTACTAAGTTTGGCAGATGTGCCTTAGGAATATTTCTCCTTGCAGGGTATAATAATAATCTCAATAAGCAACAGTTATGTATAAAATTTACCTTACAGAATCATCAGGAAGGATTAGCCTGTTAAGATAATTGACTCCAATTATTAGGCCAAAATAATACGGCATCTCCTCCTATCACAATAAATTGACGTTCAGTTTATAAATCATAGTAATGTGATTCAGAATCTTGGAGTGCGCACTTAAAATTGAGTTTTGGAAAATGAAGGCATAGAGACTAGAGCCTGATCCATGGTGATCTTACCTGAAGCAGTCCCTACTGTCACATTTACATCACAGCTTAGGCCCCAGTTAAAGAACTGAGTAATGAGGAGTGGGTTTTGATTATGTTTATTATGTCTGGGACCTGGAAAATGGTCTCTCTCTAAAGGAAAATAATCATAGTATTGTTATATATCTTTCTTTTATGAGAAAAATGGAAAACAGAGTCTTAAAGTTGTATAATTTTATGGCTGAAGGAAGAGAACCAATGATTCTATGTTTATTTTGATTAAATGTTGTCTAACAGCATTTGTTATAATTGGTTTAAATCAGATTATACAGGATGAATACACACACACACACACACACACACACACGCTTATTTAAATTTTAATTAATGGATATTAAAGCACAGACCCTTTTGTTCAGACCCCCGTATGACTCACTGCAGAAAATTCTAAACCATATGTCCCCTTAAAGAGTCTTCGCTGACAACGGAATATTTTAATGATGCATACTCTTAATCTTCTTTGATGGGTGTATTTCTTAAGTTACTCACATATGTCATGTTTGTCTACACAGCTTCATGGAAACCCAACTACAAGAACTAACAGATTTTTTAGTTTATTTTTTTTTTTAATTTTACTTATTCATTTGAAAGAGACAGAGAAAGCACAAGCAGGGGGAGAGGCAGAAGGAGAAGCAGACTCCCTGCTGAGCTGGGAGCCCAAAATGGGGCTCCATTCCAGGACCTGGAGATTATGACCTGAGCTGAAAGCAAGTGCTTAACCATCTGAACCACCAAGCTCCCCAAGTTCTAATTGTTTTGAGGTATACTTGATTTACAACATTGGGACTAAGACTTTATGATTTCATAATGATGATGTTATTATATTTGGGGTAAACTAACATCAAAGATAATGTTGACCTCAGCCAAAAATAGATGAAGGTGTAGGATAATTTTCTTGCTAGTTGTAATATTTATGAATATAGCCTTTGCCCATCAAAAACAAAACAAAGCAAAGCAAAACAAACCAAAACATTTGGTTAGGGAGTCTCTTCCTTAAGGGAATTTTTGGGAAATTGTAAGTCCCTTGGGCTTCCCTTTATTCATATTTAAGCTTTCTGCCTCTTATTGTTCCTTATTTTACTCTGATAATTGATCTTTCTAGCTTTGATATATGATCAACCAACCTTCATTGAGAAGTGGTCTACAATAGGAGAAATCCACACAGAGTAATTCAATTTCATCTCGTTTTAGGTTAGGAATCCCCAGAAATTTGGATTTATTCTAGAGTATGATAGATTCAAAACTTATAAAATGGACTCTGGAATATACCTAGCCTCAAGAAAAATACTGCACTAGAGCTTGGTTTTACACTAAGTCAAATCTAGAAGCAAATGTCTTTTTTTTTTTTTTTAAAGATTTTATTTATTTATTTGACAGAGAGAAATCACAAGTAGATGAAGAGGCAGGCAGAGAGAGAGGAAGGGAAGCAGGCTCCCTGCTGAGCAGAGAGCCCGATGCGGGACTCGATCCCAGGACCCTGAGATCATGACCCGAGCCGAAGGCAGCGGCTTAACCCACTGAGCCACCCAGGCGCCCCTAGAAGCAAATGTCTTGACTCTATTCAAAATCAACTGGATCTTCCTGATTTCTTTTCAAAAGTATGTGGGAAGAAGACAAGACCATAATTCTGGCAGCTGTCACAGCTCCTTTTAAGTGTGCCATTTGTGTTTAAAATCAGATAGGCTTTGGATGTTTTATTAGAGGCAGTACCAGTCTACTAACCATGGGACATACCAGTATTTTGAATGAACACTTAATGTGAAGAACTATGTTCCTGACTATATGCATCAAAGAAATCCATGTAAACAAGAGCTAAATGAGATCAGATCTTTTAAGAACATATTTTTCTTGGGAATTGTTTAGTTTTCCCTTGGAATGTCCTTATCACAATAAGGATGTGGCCTGCCGGAAAAGATCTCGACTGTAGGAGTAATAGATCTTTTCTAATCACAATTTTTTAAACCAATAAATGACACTACCCTATTGCTTCATTTTGTGGGTGGGAAAGAAAGAAACCAGAGAGATTAAGTGACTTGCCCAAGATGACAAAATTTCTTATGATAAAATCAGGATTTCACAGAAATTCTGACTCTGCTTGTTGCGACAAGCTGCCTTTTTGCATATTAATAAATTGATTAGAATGGAAACTGATGTCTGCAATGCTTTCGGTGATCCTAAGTCTCAAATCTAATAGCTACAGAGCCTAATTTTCAGCATTTGTACCTAATAAATGAATGAAAGATATGAGAAGATGGAAGAAAAGGATATGAGTAATCTTACTTGCTCAACTCTGGAGATTGCTCTTGCTTCTGTGTAGAGAATATTTTTCTAAAAATGACTTGAGTACTCATGTCTGTCAAATAAGTAAGAATGTCTTCCATCTGCACACTTCTGGATAAACACTAGCAAATACTTATTCAATTGTTCTCAATCCCCAGATTCCTTACTAACCTCTAAAAACTCTTGCCATTACAAAATATTTTTAAATGTATTTATAAAAATGTATTTGTAAAAATATAATGTTATAATTCCCAAAACTGCAACTTTTTGTATGTTAGTTATATTTTTGTTGGATGCTTATTCATCACCTTAATATTATAAGTAAAAATTTCTCCATATCATATTCTGAGATGGATTTCACCTACTCCCTGCCCACTGGGCATTGATTCATACACTTAAGTTTCATATAATTGCCCTTTCTTGTTTCAGAACTTACCTTATCAATTATTACTAAAGTTCTTTACTAATGTATTTGTATGTAATTTGTTGCTCAACAGATATTTGTCATGATCCAGTTAAAATTAGGCAGTGCACCAGATCATTTTAGAAGCCTAAAGATAAATATGAAGCTATGGTTCCTACCTAGTTCAGAGGGCAGTTCTTTTAAGATAGATTTGTGGTTAAATAAATAAATCACTGAACTTTGAGTTTTAAAGTAAATTTCTTCTAAACAAAAAAACAAATATGTAAAATAGCATGCATCATAAGCAGTAAGGGGAGGTAGATTGTGTGCAAAAGTAGTTAGAATTCATGAATTTGGTAAGCAGTGCTCATACAGTATAAACAAAGTAACACTATGGCACATAACAGTGACAAATTAATTTCTTCATTAGGGACATAAATGGAAATGTCTGGATAGGTAATCAAGTTCTGAGGGAAACGGTGCCTGGGACTCCAGGATCATGACCTGAGTCCAAGGCAGTTGCTTAACCAACTGAACCACCCAGGCACCCTTCCCATCATTTTTAAATTATGTTATTCTATTCTTTATTCAGAAGATATGTTCTAGACAGCTAAGGGCCTAATGGTCCGTTTTTGGCTTAGCAACAGAAGATTGTCTTGGTGTCTTGCTAGTGCATGGAATTGTCTGCAAAACAGTAACACCCCAGGAAATTTGGCAAAATGACTGTGCTAAGTGTTCTGCTCTCTGACATGGTATAGTGGGGGAACTTAAAGGACAAACACTGGAGACAAAGCCAAGTCCAAATCCTGGTTTCAGCAAGTTGTGTTTTTAGAGCCTTAGACAGATTATTTAACTTTCTCTGAGCCTCAACTTCTCATCTGTAACACGAGAATAATAATATCAACTTCAAATTTAGTGTGATGATTAAATTAATTAAGTTAAATTAAATTAAATTAAATTGATATTGCAGTAAGTTGTACTATGTACATAGTAACCAGTACTATGACAGTCGCTCTTACTGTTAGTATTAGTTAATGAAAATTTGCTCATTTGGAATTGTTAGACTATCAAAATTGTGTTACTTGAGCCTTGTAAGGTGACAATCAAATATTGGCCAGTAGCCACATTTTGATGGGTGCACATTAATAAGAAAATAGAGAACTCCAAATAATGACAAAACTCCCAAATTTCAGGAAAATATATGGATACAGTTTAGAGAACTTACAGTTAAAGCTCTTAATTTGTTAGGTTAGTTTATACTAAACAAGAAATACAAGCATAAAACACACTTTTTGTTACCCCTAATTTAATTCAAGGCTAAGTAATTTGTAAAGATGTAGCCTTTCCTTTTATAACTTAAGCTCCTAATATTTAGATTTCTTCTCAATGTATGATTATGACTGTGATGAGACACGCATACACACATATGCCACACACCAAATCTGAGGTCAAAATTAGTTAGGACAGGCTAAATTGCAATAACAAACAAACTCTTAGAACTCATCGGTTTAAAAAACAAGAAGATAATTTTTCTTATATAATAGTACAAAGCAGGCATCAAACAATAGCAGAGTAGCTTTCCTTTATACAATTATTCATTGACCAGGCTGACAACTTCTCTGCCCTCTTTGATATATTGCATCCAAGGTCATGATCATTGCCATCCTAATCAGTCAAATGGGGAAAGGAACATGGAGGAACATATGTAGGAGACATCATGAGTCATCTCTGAATATGGCACATGTGATCTTCAGTTATATTCCATTGGGTAGAACTCAACTCACACACCCAAACCTGACTACAGGGAGATGGAGTCTTGCTCTGGGCCAAGAGAAAGGATGGTATTTCAATGAACCACTGCAGCCTTTGCCACATTTTTCAGTGTCAAGACAAATGTGTTTAGTTGAATGGCATCTGTATTCACTATTTACTTTTTGGAGATTTGTCAGAGGCATACAATTTGTTCTGCTTCAGTTTCCTGGGCATGTAACCTCCCAGTTTAAAAAAAAAAAAAAAGAAAGAGAGAGAGACACTGTATCCATCTTAAAACTTGATGAAAGAGCATTGGTAAATGGTAACAAGAGTAAGGACAAAAAGGGACACACATCTATTAGTTTGAAAATTGGCCCCTAAGTGAAACCATTAATCCATGGCAATTTCATGTTCTCCTAGATCACCATGGTAATAGAAATGAATCAGCTTTTCATGGGACAAAATATGTACTTCAAAAATGTGATTCATATTAAGAATAATTTTCTTTAGTTTTCATATTCATTTTTATAAAATGAATGCTCTCCTGACTTTAACCCCTTTTCTGCGGTGTTGGTACTGTGTTTTTAGTAAATGTTATTGCAATTATATATAATTGATAGTGGATCAGCTCATTCCACTGTTTATACTTGTGTTTGCTGAAAATCCATACAAAAGTTCCTCTCCCTTTTTAACCTGGATAAATTCAGATGTAGAAACAAAGTAAATTGATACGTGAGAGAAAAACCTGAATTAATGTAGACCAAAATTTTCTAACAAATTCAGTGACCATGGGGTTTGGACCTTGAACATCACAGAAAATAACCTGACTTCTCTATGTTTAGGCAAAATTTCAGAAAAAAGCACTGACGGTTTGTCAATTTGCTTTCTTAGTACTCTCTAAACTCCGTCTGGAGCTATACCTTGTTCTGAATCAGTTTTGCATGGTTAGTATGTATTCACCTGATATTTACTGAGAAACTGTAATGGATGGTGTTCATTAGAAGTGGGTATTTGGGAAACCTGGGTGGCTCAGTGGGTTAAAGTCTGTGCCTTTATCTCAGGTCATGATCTCAGGGTCCATGGATGGAGCCCTGCATCGGGCTCTCTGCTCAGCAGGGATCCTGCTTCCCCCTCTCTCTCTGCCTGCCCCTCTGCCTACTTGTGATCTCTCTCTCTGTCAAATAAATAAATAAAATCTTAAAAAAAATAGAAGTGGGTATTTTATGGATATAAACAAATACAAGAAAGACTAAACAAAATTTCTGTTGTGAATAAACTTATAATCTATTGAGGAATCTAAACAAAAATAATGTATTTAAAAATAAGTTATTAAGTAAAAAAGATGGAAGTTGCTCATCAGATATTGTTTTTCAAGGGAAAGATCACTGAGATATGTGATAAAAGGAAAAGATATAGACCCTACATTGTTGATGTCATCCTTGCCAATGTCATGAGTAGAGGCAGTTTGTTATGTATGTCCTGTTAACTTATTAAATCATTTAACTTGATCACCATCATATGTATTTAGCTAAACACTATGAACAAGACATAGTTCCTGACCTCAGGAAGCTTATAGTCTAGTGAGGAGACAAACAGTAAATAAGCCATTATAATAAAGTGTGACAAGGGTTATAATTTAAAATTGCATAAATTGCAGCATATGATAAGGAGGGTTAATAGATTTGATGAAGTAAGGTAAATTTTCATGGAAGAAATGGGTTCACTGTGATATAAAATGTATTTGTGTTCCATTACTACCGAAGTAGATCTCATTTAGATAAACTTCATTTTGTGTTCTATTTTATAAAAAGATGTCCGATTATGCCAAAATAAACTTTTTTGGAGCATTTGCAATGTTTTGGGAAAGAGTTTCAAATGCATCCAATAGCGCTTTTGAGAATTCCTTCTAACTGTGAGTGTTAAACTTGCCAGCAAGGAAATATGCTTCGGACTATAATAAATATAACAGAAACCAAACAAAACAGATCTCTTTTCACCAGAAGTCTTACATGAGGGACAGGTACTAATGCACTATTTAGAATTTACCAATTAAATAATATCCTACTTTAGAAGATAAGGGACACAACCAAAATCATTGACATTCAGGGATAAAATGTCTAGAGAGCATAAAGGGAAGTGTATAGTGATAAATGGCCCAAGATAACTCTACAATGACTTCATATTCTTTCTTTCTTTAAAGTAAGATTCCAAAAGACATATTGCCTGTCCTTTATCAGCGCATTTTGGCTTAATGTATTAATTACTTATACTTTTATACAATTTACTTTTGGACAGAAAGCAAATGCTTTTATACAATTAATTTCTTATACTTTTCTCTGAGTTGAAACTTCTGTGAGAATAAAGACACCAAGACTATAATACTATCTATTTTAGATCTGTAATTAATTTATTTAATTTTCTAACTTTTGTACCTTGAACTGTGGTTAAAGAGCTGATTTTGAAGGGTGTGTGTGTGTGTGTATGTGTGCATGTGAGTGTGCACACATACATTAAGTCTAGAGTTGAATGAAGAAATTGAATGAAGACTGGGCAGGAGCACAAAGTTTTATGGTTGAAATATATGCAGGATTTTATAGGCCAAGTAAAAATTTGAATCATTGCAGCATTATCTATAATGGACAAAATATGGAAACCACCATAAATGTCCATTGACAAAGGAGTGGATAAAGAAAGGATGATATATACACACAATGGAATGTTATTTAACCTTTTAAAAAGGAGGAAGTTCTACAATATGTAAAACATGAATAAAATCTGAGGACATTACACCAAGTGAAAGAAGCCAGGCACAAAAGGACAAATACTATGTTATATAAGGTGTCAAACTCATAGAAACAAAGAATAGTGTGGTGGTTGCCAAGAGCTGGGGAGAGGGAGAAATGGGGAGTTTCCTTTTCTTCTTCTTCTTCTTCTTTTTTTTTTTTTTTTAAGATTTTATTTATTTATTCAACACAGAGAGAGACACAGCAAGAGAGGGATCACAAGCAGGGAGAGGGAGAAGCAGGCTTTCCGCTGAGCAGGGAGCCTGTCCTAGGGCTCAATCCCAGGACCTGGGGACCATAGCCAGAGCTGAAGGCAGAGGCTTTACAACTGAGCCACCCACGTGCCCCGGGAGTTTCTAATAAACATGTATAAAATTGCAGTTATGCAAAATTAATTCTAGAGATCTGATATACAACATTGTACTTATAGCTAACGATACTGTATTGTACACTTAAAAATCCATTAAAAGCGTAGATCTCATATAAACTATTCTTATAATTTGAATTTGAATCTGAGTAGGATGGAACCGGAGGGTTTTAACCCAAAGAGTGACATGATCCGATTTAGATTTTTAAAAGTTGCTATGGCTACAGTATACATTGTACTTTAGAAGGCAAAATGGGAGCAGGATGATCAGTTAGGATACACTTACAGAATTCTTAATGAGACCTGATGGAGATGCCAGGGACTTGGGTCTTGTCAGTGGAGACACTATGAAGCTGATGGATACATATGTTTCCTGAAAGATGACAGAGATCTTCAGGAAAATGGTAGTAAAATAAAGGAAGATCTCTTTCCCTCAGGAATAGATTATTTTATTATTTTTTTACTTGAGGTATAGTTGACATCAACATAATATTAGTTTTGGGTGTACAACATAACGATTTGATATTTGTATATATTGTGAAATGATCACTGAAACAATTCTAGTTAACATACATCACGGTACACAGACTTTTCTTGTGAAGAGAACCTTTAAGATTTACTCTCTTAGCAAATTTCAGATATGCAAATAGTATTAACTATTGTTGTGATGCTGTATGTCATATCTCCCAGACTTGTTTTATAACTGAAAGTTTGTACTTTTTGACTCCCTTCACCCATTTCTCACACACACACACACACACACACACACACACACACACACACACACTTGACCCCACTGGCAATCACCAATCTGTTACCTATATCTGTGAGGTTTTTTTTTCTTTTTTAGAGTCCATGTATAAGTGAGATCATACAGTATTTGTCTTTCTCTACCTGGCTTATTGCACTTAGCATAATACCCTTAAGGTCCATCCATGTGGTTGTATATGGCAAGATTTTATTCTTTTTTATGGCTTAGTTGTATTCTATTGTACATATATACAGCATATTTTCTTAATCCATTTATCCATTGACAGACAGATTATTTCCATATCTTAGTTATTGATAATGCTGAAATGAACATCAGGATGATGTAACTTTTTTGAGTAGGTTTTTGTTTTCTTCAGGTAAATACCCAGAAATGGAATTACTGGATCATATGGTAGTGCTATTTTTAATTTTTTGAGGACCCTCCACACTGGTTTCCATACAAGCTGCACCAATTTACATTCCCACCAATAGAATACATGGATTCCCTTTTCTCTACATCTCACCAATGTTTGTTATTTCATGCCTTTTTGATAATAGCCAAGAAATAGATTATTTTAAATTCATATTTTAATAAAAAAAACCCTCAAGTGCTAGAGGATAAAAGCATGTACATTTTGATTCATGCCAAGAAGCACGGTCTTAAGTAATTAAAGTGCATTCTGGGCATCTAAAAATAAACCCAATGGCATACTGTGACAGAGGCTATTAGTGCTCAGCTATATCTAGTTCTCTCCTTGAACACAGAGAGAAAACCATTTTCTACTCAATTCAGTTACTCAGACCACGTGACTATCTAGCCAGTGAAATCTGAAAGAAACTAAGGTGAATTACTTTCAAGATGGGCATGCAAATGTAGTCCTCAACTTTTACCTTCTCTTGTTCTTCTTCTTTTTTTTTTTCTTTTTTCCCCCTGCAGGAGAGCCCTGGATGGCATGTGTCAGAGTTATCACAAAATGGAAAGATCCTGGATCCCTCAAAGTCTTTGCATATGACTGAAAAAAATAAAAAAGTATTATTTTAAGCTACCGTGGTGTAGCCCAGCATTAATTATTTTGACTAATACATATAGTCAGAAAAAAAGAAACATAATATAAAAATAATACCACACGGGGCGCCTGGGTGGCTCAGTGGGTTAAAGCCTCTGCCTTCGGCTCAGGTCATGATCCCAGTGTCCTGGGATGGAGCCCCGCATCAGGCTGTCCGCTCCGCGGAGAGCCTGCTTCCTCCTCTCTCCCTTTCTACCTGCCTTTCTGCCTACTTGTGATCTCTGCCTGTCAAATAAATAAATAAAATCTTTAAAACAAAACAAAACAAAACAAAACAAAAACAAAAACAAAAATAATACCACATATTGACTTTCCAGGATAAAACGGTGCACTAGAATAATTTCAAACATACTTGTTTTGTGCCTGCTGTGAAATAGAACCTTCATATACATAAAGGCATATGCTCACAAAAAAACCATTGAGGGTTTTTTTTTTAGTACATGGAAAAACTGAGGGTTAGAGAGATGCCAACTGATTTATGTTTACACAGCAGCCAGAATCCATCTTTCAAGCTAAGTCCACTATCTTCACTTACTCCACTTAGCTTGTTCTGAGAAAAAAAATTAAAGATTCTATCTACCTTTTATTACTTCTATGATTTTTCAGACAGGTAATCTGGCATCCAATTTCTTTCACATGAGAGACTCTGAATTCATGCATTGCTAGTTTTGATAATCCTTTATCTAAGAATTCAAATCACCTTTTGCAGGAGTATTTTCATTTAATAGCTTATTTTATCTGCCAATATTTTTCCAGGCTTAAGAATTTTCATCATTTCTCATATAGCAGTTATTAAGCTGGGTTTTTTTTTTTTTTTTTTTTTGCCTACCACATACTGTTCATTTTACGGTCTTCTAATATTTTGTGACATCTATCTCCCTAAATTGCAACATTCAGCTTCTTCCAGCATAATAGTACATAGTATAAATCTGCAGGAGTTTTCCTTCATGGTTTTTCAGCTCTTGCTATATACATCTCATGAAGCAGACAGTAGGGCTAAATATGGCCTTTAAAAGAAAAGTGTCTTCAATGAGGGGAAATTGGCATACAACAAGCTGTACATTGAAGTGCATCATTTTATAGGTTTTGACATACTTCTATACCATGAAACCATCACCATAACAACAACAACAACAACAACAAAAACCCCAACAATATGTGGTGTGAGGAAAGGAAAATGGGGAGATGTTGGGTAATGGGTACAAGGCTTTAGCTATGAAAGATGAGTAAGTTTTGGAGATCTAATATAAAAAAGGTGACTATAGTTAGCAGTACATTTGAGACCGACGTACTTGAGATTTGCCAAGAGGGTATATCTTAAGTATTCTTACTGCACACACACAAATTGAAAGAAAATGTTAACCATGTGAAGTGATGGATATTCTGGTTATCTTGATTGTGGTGATTATTTCACAAAGCACATGGACATCAAAACATCAAGCTGTACACCAAAAATATATATGATTTTTGTTTGTCAAGTATATCTCAATAAATATGGAAAACAAACAAGCAAAAACACCAAAAAAACAATCTCTGAAAAGATTTCCTGGGTCCCTTTGTAATCCCTCTACCCTTGCTGCTTCCCAACGGTCAACCAAAACCAAATCTGTTTTCTATCACTATAAATTTGTTTTCATTTCTAAGGTTTTATATAAACTGAATCATACTATATGTATATATATATATATATGTATATAGGCTTCCTTCTTTCATTTAACATATTAATATAATATTGTCTCATGTCATGTATATCGATAACTAATTTCTTTTAATACTGAGTAGTATTATATTTTATGGCTATACCAAAGTTTGTTTAACCTTTTATCTGGTTATTGACATTTGGGTTATTTCCAGCTTTTGGCTATAAGAAATAAAAATTCTATGAATACCCATGTAAGTGTTTATACAAACATTTTTCCTGTTTCTTACACAGATACACAGAGTGAAATGGCTAGATTGTATGGTAGGTATATGTTTAACTTTTTAAGAAGCTGCCAAACTGTTTTCCAAAGTGTTTGTAGTTTTTTATATTTCCATCTGGAAGGGTATTCAAGTTCTAGTTCCTCCAAATTCTCACCAACACTTGGTATGGTCACTCATTCCTCGAGTTTAGCCATTTTAGTAAATGTGCAATGATACATCTCATGGGAGTTTTATTTCCCCAGTGCTAATGAAGTTCAACATTTTTATGTGCCTATGTGCCCTCTGTATATCTTCCATTAAATGGCTGTTCAAATCTTCTGCCCATTTTTAAACTGTGTCCTTTGTTTTCTTATTGTTGAGTTTCAGAGTTTTTGTGTATAATCTAAATATGTATACTCAGATAGATGTTTTGCAAAAAATTATCTTCCAGTCTGATGTTTGTTTAATTTTCTAGAATGTCTTTTGAAGAAAAGAAGTCTTAAAATTTGATGAAGCCCTATTTATTAATTTATTCTTTTAGGGATTGTACTTTAGTGGTGTTGTCCCTAGAAGTATTTACCTAACTCATGATCACAGAGATTTCCTTCTAAAAGTTTTAGAACTTTAGATTTTAAATTTAAGTCTATGACCCATGTTCAAATATAAACATAACATTTTGGTGTTTAAAATTATCCACCATTCAGGGCACCTAGGTTCCTCAGTGGGTTAAGCCTCTGCCTTCAGCTCAGGTCATGATCTCAGGGTCCTGGGATCATGTCCTGCATTGGGCTTTCTGGGGAGGGCCCTCTTTCTCAGCAGGGAGCCTGCTTTCCCCCCTCTCTCTGCCTGCCTCTCTGCTACTTGTGATTTCTCTGTCAAATAAATAAATAAAATCTTTTTTAAAAATTAGATAAATAAATAAATTTTTAAAAATAAAATTATCCATCATTCAAAGGCAAAATATTTTTGAAAATTTCAAAGACATGATGAGATGTGTTTTAGGGCAGGTGTCCAAAAAAAAAAGACGATGATTCATGTGTAGCAGGTTTATTGGCAAGTGCTCTCAGAAACAATACCTGTGTGTGAGTGACAACAGAGTGTGGGACCGAAAACAAAGAAATTAAATTGGAATGCACTGCCCATATGCTCTTAATAAATACCATAGGCAGTAATGATCCTTTAGATTTGTCTCTGGTTGAGGAAAAGGGGTAGAGATTTTGCACACTACATTACCCAACATTGAATGTGAGCTACCCTTGGGAAAGGGCATAAGCTTGGATAAGGCAAGAATAATTTCTGAGGAAGGACTCAACTCTGAGCTCTCAGAAGTTAATACCCCCAGAGGCTGGGGACTGAATGCCTTGGACCTGAGGAGGTCATATGGAGGGAGAAGGTATATCAGAAAGTCTACTACAACATCAAATTCTTTTGTCCTCAATATGACAGTGCACAAAGTCAACCAGCTTCAGCAGATTGCCTATAGTTACTCTTGCTTGTGATAGAGATGCAGGCAGAGCCCATTTTTGAAAAGTTTGTTGAGAAGCAACTTATTGTAAATTGAGAGAGGCTTTCACATTAATATAATGAAAATCCATCAAGGTAAGTTTTAAAAATTACTCTAAACTCCTAAGACAGCGATTTATGCTTAATAGAACTATTTTATTTAAAAATTTTTTAAAGCTTATTTATTTATTTATTTGACAGAGAGAAATCACAACTACACTGAGAGGCAGGCAGAGAGAGAGAGAGAAGAAAGCAGGCTCCCTGCTGAGCAGAGAGCCCGACTCGGGACTCGATCCTAGGACCCTGAGATCATGACCCGAGCGGAAGTCAGCGGCCCAACCCACTGAGCCACCCAGGCGCCCCTTATTTAAATTTTTTAAGTGAAAATCTGTGCTATTGAAAATTATTATTAAGCTATTTATCTTGGTGGGAAATATGTATTCATAGCCTTTTTTTTTTTTTAAAGATTTTATTTATTTATTTGACCGAGAGAGATCACAGTAGACAGAGAGGCAGGCAGAGAGAGAGAGAGAGGGAAGCAGGCTCCCTGCCGAGCAGAGAGCCAGATGCGGGACTCGATCCGAGGACCCTGAGATCATGACCTGAGCCAAAGGCAGTGGCTTAACCCACTGAGCCACCCAGGTGCCCATATTCATAGCCTTTTGAGAGACTCTTTATTCAAGCCAAAGTGAGTGAGTTTGATTAAGGTTACAGAGAGACTCTCAGGTTGACAGTGATGGTTTCTAGGAGGAGGAAATCAGTGAGATAGACAAATCTGAAGAACAGCTAAATTAGTCCAGCTAATTAAGGATAGGTTAGGGAAACAAATCTCTGTTGGTGAATATATTCAATGCTGATGGTTGAACTTTAGAGACCAATAAGCTACTTTCTGAAAGTAGATTTCAAAACTGGAAATAATAATTGTGTCTTTATCTAAGCTGAGCATATGTTAGTGTTGAATCGACTGTTACTAATTTCTTATGAAACAGTCCTTATTTTCTGGTTTTAAAAATGATGTAAAAGTTAAATTTCTCCTACATAATTATTATTTGTGTTGAAATCTCTGCAACTAATTCTCAAAATTTAAAGTAGGATTAATTTGTGGTACTTTTAAAAAGCTTGTATTTTTTAGTCTTCCTGTATTACCAATCCCCAGCTTGTGGAGTGGGACCCAGGAATATATCTTTTTAAAGTAATTATTTCTTGATGTTTCCGAGAAAGGCAATTTTAAGTGAAGAAGTACTGTCAAAAGAATATTGTTCTCAGAATTACAAACTAATCATTAAATACAAATTACCATCATCTGCTTGGAATTGAAATTAATAAATCTTAGAGTTTAGGTAAAACACTTAGCTTAAATCTTGAAAGTGTGCTTTAGAATTACCTCAACTGTCAATCACAGTAATTACTAAATCCAGTGTTTGGGTTATGACAACATAAAATTAACATTTTTTAAAAAAGAAATTCTTTCCTTGAAAAAATAATTGTGTGTGTGTGAGTGTGTGTGTGTGTGTGTGTGTGTGTGTGTATAATATCTATATATATAAATCACCACCCCCTCCTAACCAAGGTATGCTGTTCCTTCAGCCTCATTCCAGACCATGCCTGTAGTTGGAGGAAACTTCACAGTGAGAACCCTATTTTCAGAGCATTAAAAGTGATCTTATTTTCCCCTCCTCAATATTGATTCTTCAGTTGCCTGCTGATGGCAAGACTGAGATCTTCTAAACTCCAGGTTACTGAAATGATTAGTAAGAAGAAAACTGGAAAACTAACAGGAAGGGTTTTTACCAGCAGAGTCAAATTTGAATGGAAAATGTGCTTTGATTCTATAAAACCCTCCTGTTCCCATCTAGCAACATTACTACTCACTGTGTAAAGTTGAGAGCAATCAAGTGTGCTACAAAATCTCACTCTTGAGCCCTAGCAAGGCCATTTTTCATACTTAAATCAAAGTTGTTTTCATAATACCCCATTCCAGTTTAATGGAAGGGGGAGAGTGTTGAAAAGAATACGTACCATTTGATAAAATTTATTAGCTTTGTTTGAAGCTCACTTAGTTTTTTTGTTGTTTTTTTTTTGTTTTGTTTTGTTTTCTCTTTTTTTTGTGGGGAGGGGTTGTTGCTTTACTTTGTTAGAAGACAATGATGTATGCATACTTTAGTATTTAGCAAGTGGCACAGAAGGCCTTATTAGTCTTGTCAATGAAATAATGTAATGATGAAAATAATACAAGTTATCAAATATACAGAGAGAGCAAATACAGTTGGCATTCTAGTAAAAGGAAATTTCAGAGAGCGCACTCGAGATGTGAACACTCCAGAGGAGTATATATAACTGAAGTAGAATAATACCATATGACAGTGTCAAGTTCAAAATAAGTCATTCTTTTTCTATATAATGTGAGATAAAGAAGGATTACTTCATTATATGGAATGAGAACATTTTTTTTTCCTTTCAAGGCTAAAGCATATAAAATTAGTTAACCCAGGGTCCAGATGCATGTAAAAGAAATTGTTGCTAACATTGATTAAGATTTTAATTTTTTCTCTTTTTAAAAAAAGAATTATTTATCTTATTTTAGAGAGAAAGTATGTGTGTGTGCGAGTGGGAGGAAGGGCATAGGGAGAGGGAGACAGAGAGAGAAAGAGAGATAGAAAAGCAGACTTCCCACTGAGTTGGGAGCCTAGCGATGGGGTTCAATACCAGGACTCTTAAATCATGACCTGAGCTTTAATCAAGAGTCAGCAGCTTAACTGACTGAGCTACCCAGGTGCCCCTTGATTAAGTTTTTAAAGAGAAATATCAAATATCAAAACCGTTTATTTAAAAATATAAAACATAAGTATTAATCAGGGATATAATAAAAAATACTTAAAATTTTCCCAAGATGTACATGATGTTAAATAGATTACCTTATTTAATTTGTTTCATGCACAGTTGAAGATAATCAGAGATGACTCATATAGGAAAAGGAACGCTTCAGGCCAAGTTGCAAAAGAGTAGTTATAGGAAAGTCTGGTGTTTATACAAGGACAAGTATGTATATATAATGTCTACAATGGGAAATACATGGTGGTAGTACTGGAAATTATCCACAATAGCACTCTTAAGCTATATTAAAAAATATGAATAGCAAATGAAAAAACTGTTTGACCAAATAAAAGCCTTTCAATTTCAGGGTTATTATTATATAGTACAATAATATTATATATGTATGCAGGTGTGTATGTGTGTCTGTGTGTGAAATATTCATTTCTGTAGATGAATTTTTAAAATTAGGCTGCAAATATTAAGGTGTCCATCTATGTATAATTTTCATAATTAAGCCCTAATGGTTAACTACTCATTTAATGTTGTTAGCTGCTATCAACTTTAAAATAGTGATTTTTGTGCTTCTTTTGTTTCTTATCACCAGGTGAATTAGAAAGAGCAAAGAAAGAGGTGGACAAAGAGTTGAGAATTAATGGGAAAGTAGGACAGGAAAAATAAGGAAACAAGAATGATGTCCTACTTCCTTTGATAGTTGGAATGAGTATGGCATAACACACAATGGCTCCCACTGTAACAATGGAAGACATTAGACAAGTGACAAAAATCATAGTTTAAAAAAAAAAGGATCTATCAGAGAATTTAGCCTCTTGAAATATGGAGTAGCAGTAACTGGATTTATCCTTCCATCTGAAATTACTTAAAAAATTATACAAATTATATGAAATGATGATACTCATGATCAGAGACATCAGTCAAAGGAGGATAGTGTCCCAGAGAGACAGAAACAAATAAGGTGAGTTCAGTACTCGTGCCAGCTTGCTGTCTTGAGAGAGTCTCTGGGCTAAGCCCCAGAGAGAATGAAGCCAGGTGGAATATGTAAGACTCTCTGAGTTAAGGCAGAGTTGAGAATTCATGGACATCAAGGAGGCTAGAATTTGCAGGACAGAGTATGGGAAAAGAGAGAACTGCGCAGAGAATGAAGTATAGCTCTGTGCAGATTCCCCTCTCCTTGAATAATCAGCATAGTACTGATAAGTGCCTGTACATGACAAAACCAGCCATGGCTGGGGAAAAGGACATCAGAGGATGGGAGGATATTCAATTCTTAGCACTCACATAGAGCTGGAACTGGTGTCACCAGTCAGTTTGGAATCCTTCTAACTCATGGATCATTGAGGAAGGTCTTGCCTCCAAAGTGGGGGAATAATTATTCCTAGATTAAATATTGCTCTTGTTCTGTCTAGTCAATAATAAAAACAAGGCCAAAACATGAAGAAAACTTCATCAGGATCCACTGTAAGTTACACAAATACAATGTAAAAGAAAATATTAAAGGCAGCCAGAGAAAAACAGCACGTTACCTACAGAGAAATAAAGATAAGGATGAAAGCAGATTTCTCATCAGAAATTATGCCAGCAAGAAGACAGTGGAGCAACATTCTAAAGAACTAAAGAAAAAAATCCTGTCAATTTAGAATACTACACTCAAATATCTTTCAAAAAATGAAAATAAAGATTTTTTCAGACATACAAAAATTAAAACAATCACTAACAAATCTTCATTATAAGAAATGTTAAGGAAAATCTTTTAGGCAGAAAGAAAATGATAGTAGATGGAAATATGGTTTTACTAAAATGAATAAAGAACATAAAAATGATAACTTATAGAGATTTATCCTGAAAAAGCAATCTCAGATATTCAAACATATTCACATATAAAGAGCATCACCATGGGATCGTATTTTAAAAATAAAAAAGGAATAAACAAATAAAATAACCTAAATGTCAATAATTGGTTAATCAGATAAATTAGGGAACAGTCATACAAAGTAATGTGCATGGCCATTAAAGATTTCTGGGGAAGTATACTTAATGTTACATAAAGATGTTCAGATTTATAAATGAAAAAGTTCATGAGGTGATTCTGTAGTATGATTCAAGTTCTTCTAAAACACGAATGTAAATTTATATACACTCAGAAAAATTCCTTTTTTTTAGTAATTATTTTTGGAAGTACAAACCTTTTTTTTTTAAAGATTTTATTTATTTATTTGACAGAGCGACAGAGAGAGAGCACAAGTAGGCAGACCAGAAGGCAGAGGGAGAGGGAGAAGCAAGCTCGCTGCTGAGCAGGGAGCCTGATGTGGGGCTCGATTCCAGCACCCTGGGATCATGACCTGAGCTGAAGGCAGCCGCTTAACTGAATGAGCCTCCAGGGTGCCTCCAGAAAAAAATTCTTATTCATGTTCTGTTTCAATACATTTCAGTTATCTCAACCAATTTTTATATAATAAATTGGGATTTAAATAATTAAATCATTAAAATTAAAATTAAAATTAAAGACAATCAGTGATACCTGCTATCCCTGGGAGCCCATGAAGTTACTCACTTGGCCAAGCCATCCCCATTCTTCTTGTCATATATCCAGTGCCCCCTGCAGCTCCAGTTCTCTATTACTCTGTCCCAGAGTACAACCCCCTGTGTGGTCCTGCCTGGTAACCTTTTTTTCATTTCTAGGTATAACAAAACATTCTGCCTTTTATCTCTCCAAGTGTCATTATGTCATGTCCCACCATCAAAAGAAACTTTAAATCTATAAAACAGAAATATTACAATTACAGTGAATATAGTTCATGACTTTCTAGATCCACCTTTTACCTTTGTTCACTTTGCCTAGTACCTACAACACTGACTAATATGGATAGCATTAAGGGAATCTCTTGCCTTCAGGCTTCTAGCTGAATTCAAACAATGGCACATACCACAAAAGACTGGATTTGAAAATAAAAGTCTTTTATTTGAAAATATTAATTTATTAATTAATATTTATTTATTTGAAAATAAGTCTTTTAATTGAAAATAAAGAGCCTTGAGACTCTTTACCTGTGGGGCTGCTGCAGGTTGGTAGTGTTCTTCCACTGAGGGCTCCTTTTGGGGAGCTCTTTTCATGATGGTATGCTCCCATTTCTACTCCCTCTCCTTATATCTTTAAGCCTATATGTGATAACAGCTCTTTGCTATTGCTAACTGTGGGGTATGCTATTATCCCGAATTCCTATTATCCTGATTCCTCATGTCTTTGTAAAAATTCTATTTATTAAAATATCTTCATGTACCTTTTTTTAATCCACCATTCCTTTCCTTCCAAGAGTCTGACTGATACAATGATGCAGTAGTTATATAATTATGTAATTATTATAGTTATATAATTATATAATATATAATTAGTAGTTATATAATTATATAATGTATAATTATGTTATAAATATAGTTGTTATATAAGTAGTTGTATTATGTATTAATGTATGTATGTATTAATATGTATTAAAATGATTGAATATGTTTGTAATATTTGGCAAATAGAATTCCAAGTATTCTAAATTAAGTTTTCTTAGACTGTTTTTCTTGTTATTCTAACATGTCCATTGCTATAAAGTGTTATTTTTAAAATGGGAAGTTTCTGGGGCACCTGGGTGGCTCAGTCAATTGAGCATCTGACTCTTGGTTTTAGCTTGGGATATGATCTCAGAATCATGATCTTAGGGTCATAAGATTGAGCCCTGCACCTGGACTCTGCACTCAACAGGAAGTCTCCTTGAGACTCTTTCTCTTTTTCTCTTAAATAAATAAATAGATATTTTTTAAACATGGGGAACTTCTTTTGGAGATACATATTAATATTTTATAAAATGTTGTTAGCACATATAACCATAGAACCCACTTAAGAGGGCTCTAATTAATTTTCTGATGTAAGGTATACAATATTCCTCCCCTTTGGCTTTTTTTTTTTTTTTTTTTAGGTTTTTTGGAGTTTAGTTGTTTTAAAAATACCTAAAGCTTTAACTCTATTAAATAGAGAAACATAATAGCTACTGCATATGGTATGGGCTAGCTTTAGAATGATGATGTTAAATAATTTCTCCATATTAACCACCCAACAATGAAATAAGTTATCAGCATCTCATTTTACAAATGAGATTCATTGAAAATAAATAAATTGCATAATTTTTAGTGATTAAGTAGTGGAAAGGGTGCAAATCTATTTCAATTTTATTCTAAAGCCTATGCTCTAAGTTTCAATTTTAAGAAAAATCCTTGGAATTTCCTTTCTGAATGTGAAATTAACCCCTATTTCTTTTTTTTAAAGTTTTTATTTATTTATTTGACAGACAGAGATCACAAGTAGGCAGAGAGGCTGGCAGAGAGAGAGGAGGAAGCAGACTCTCTGCTGAGCAGAGAGCATGATGTGGGGCTCGATCCCAGGACCCCGGGATCATGACCTGAGATGAAGACAGAGACTTTAACCCACTGAGCCATCCAGGTGCCCCTGTATAATAGTCTTTAGATTCAATAACAAAGTTTAGTGTTTTTCCCAGCTTCATTGAAGAGATGGAATAAGTTGTTTGAAAATTGGCTAGGGATTTTAATTTCTAGATTTCACCAAGTCCATGTTTCCATTCAAGTTTTTAATAGGCTGAATTTGAAAATTGTCAAATCTGATTTCTTTTCTTTTTAATTAAGGATCAGTAATTCTGTCCTCACTGGGTGATTATTATAGTGTCAACAAATAAAAATTAAGAAAAAATCTCATTGCTAATAATGTGATGTTGTAACTGCTGGATTTAGAAAAGCATGTTTAGAAGAATGATCCAAAATTGATCATTTTATTGAAGTGTAGGTTACATTATAATTTTCCCAAGGTTGTATTCAGATATATATATAAATGCTAAGAAAGGGTAGAATTCATTCGTATATGCTTTCAATGTTAGGATAAACCAATATGCATAGTGTTTTCATTCATCAAGATTCTATTATATGCCTGACATTCTTTTTCACAAAATATTTATTATATATCCAAGTGTTTGGGTGTGAAGCAGATGTTGTCACTTTTTTTCTTGACAAGCATTCACTTGTGCATTTTAGGTTCTAAAATACCAAAATGTGAGGGGCGCCTGGGTGGCTCAGTGGGTTAAGCCGCTGCCTTCGGCTCAGGTCATGATCCCAGGGTCCTGGGATCGAGCCCCGCATCGGGCTCTCTGCTCAGCAGGGAGCCTGCTTCCTCCTCTCTCTCTGCCTGCCTCTCTGCCTGCTTGTGATCTCTGTCAAATAAATAAATAAAATCTTTAAAAATAAAATAAAATAAAATAAAATACCAAAATGTGAGAAAAATTTAATGGGTAAAGGTAATTTCCATTTTACATTGCTAGTAGACTTTTCGCCTTTCTAATTACATTAATCTAGAATATCTCAGTCTCCTTACTCTATTCTTAATCTTGTTTAAAGCAAGAAATAATCCTAGGGATTTGGGGAAAAGATGATAAGGCCATATTTTGAAGAAGCTTAAACTGGATATCCAGGCCAGGTTAGAGTAATGTTGAACCTCATCTGCAAACTTTCATCCCTTCATCCCTTGACTTGGGCTCCTTCTAAAACTAGACTACTATCTACTGTAAGAGAATCCATTTTAAAGGGGTCACTCTGATTTCAAACCTACTATGGGCTTTCGCATTATGAAATCTTCAGGGAATTTTGTATCATCAGGAGATATTATTTAGTCACATTAAAAATTGTTAGATAAGTTTTTTAAATAACCCTAAAAGCTCCCTCTAATATAAACCTAAAATATTCTGTGTGCTGAAATGCTGAGAAAAATGGAGAAACCAAAACTCATTACCTAAGAAAATTATCTATTAAAAAATACCATTTTACACTAACACTGTGTGGGCTCCAATTACAGAAAAATTTGTCATAGAATATGAAAACATTTTTCTTAAACCTCCCGAAGTAGACCTTCATCATGTTCTTCTAAAGTATGCTTGTGAAGACACTGTTTTACATAATATTTTCTCAGAATCTTTTTTATTTGCATATAATTTTAGTCTTTTAAATGAAATCACCAAGTCTTTCACTTTAAAATGTACAACTCTGTAGCTCAAGGATAAAAGAATCTCAAGGAACCATCCTTGGTTCTTCTGATGTCAAATTATAAGTGCTCAAGTTGCACTCCTGGTAAGCCTCTCTGCAACAAAACTAAACTGAGTATTAAGTAATTATTATTAGAGTTAGTCCGTCTTCTGGGACTGGGAAGAGGAGCACCAGCAGTATTTTGCAGACTAATTTTATTGACTATATGTTCATCCCAGTTCACGTGTATTACCCACTTGTTCTTCTAATGTGGTCCCTTTTCAACAGGCTCATTTGCCTGGACCTCTCCTATCCAAACCAATGCTCGGTACCCTCCAAAGTCCTCAGCAGCATTTTTGTGCCGGGCCCATCCCCTCATGTTCTGCTTTGTGACTGGTGGCTTCAGTTGTAGAGATTGAGGCCCTGGTGGGCCAGTTCTTTACCCATCTTTATTGAGGTCTAATTAACACATAACATTGTGTAAGTTTAAGATGTACAACATGAAGATTTGATATATATACCTATTGTACATATATACAATATGAAATATACATATTGTGAAATAGTCACCACGATAAGGTTAGTTAACACATCCATCCTCTTATATAGTTACCATTTGGTGTGTGTAGTAGGAGAGTGCTGTCAAGCTTGGAAGGGATGGTGGTCACATAGGCTGCAGGGGGTAAGAGCAGAGGGCAGCACTGGGCACTGTGTGTGAGGGAGAAGGTTGTGTGTAAATGAGCAGGAAGAATTCCAGAGTGGGTGGGTAGAGTGGAGACTCGAGTTTTGGGGTTGAGTGTGGGCTGCAGGAAGACCAGGGATAAAGTGGAAGAAAAAAATTATAATAATAAAATTCATAACATCTAGTCAAAAGTTCTTGGATTTGGGGAAGCCTCAGTCTAAGAGAACCAGGAGTGGCAACTGTGACTGGTTATTGCTGAAAGCTAGCACCTCAAACATAACTAATACAACCTGTTGATAAGAAAAGACTAAATTTATTGCTGGCTGCTAGAAAGAACACTGGCTCTACCAAGCACTGGAAGTATCTTGAAGAAACGAATCTATCTTCGAAAGAAAAGAAATCAGATCCTTGTACATTTTAGTTTGCTAGGGTAACAAAGTACAACAAACTGGGAAGCTTAAACAACAGAAATGTATTGTCTCACAGTTCTAGAAGTCAGAAGTCCGAGATCGCGGGGTCTGCAAGGTTGGTTCCTTCTGAGGTCTATGAAGAAGAATCTGTTCCATTCCTCCCTAGTAGTTTCTGGTGGTTCGCTGGCGATCTTTGGAGTTCCTTGGTTTTAGACATATGGTCCTGATGTCTGTTTTCTTGTTCACATGGCATACTCCTTGTGTGTTTCTGTTTCTAAATTTCCTCCTTTAATAAGGGTACCCATCATCTTGGAGGAGAGCCTGCTATAATGACCTCATTTTAACTCAAGAGGTTATAACCTCAACATATGAATTTAGGTGCTAGGGGACCCACATCTCAGCCCACAACAAAAAGTAATGTCAAAATTAATTTAGAATTTGGAGGTTTTACTTAAGTTGAATATTTCAAAGCAGAGAGCTAGATTAAAATTGATCTAATGATACATCATGACACATCAGTCCAGGATTTTAAGAAAGATCAAAACAAGGATGTTCTCCACTGAAGACTGGATGAGTCTTTCAGGAAGTTCTTGTGTAAGCAATCCCACCTTTTAGTTGTGCAAGAAACTCCAGGAAAACTAGAGTAATGCTAATGAAGACAGTGAAGCCCCAAAGTTTTGTCATTGTAGGGGCTTGTGGATCAGTAGTTTGAGTCCTCAGTTTCCATATAGGGGTAGATTGTTTCATTTCTTCTTCTGAAGACTAAACTTCTAGGGAAACAATACCTCAGCACAAAGAGATTTTTTTTTTTTTTCAACTACTTAGCTTGGTAAAATGCTTGACAACAGTAGATCTGATTAAAAATAATTCATTTAGTTGTAGAAGAGGGTTATGTCAATTTTATTCCACAAGGATTAATATGAAATCCATTAGAGTAGGCACAATCCAAAAACTCAAGTAAGGCCTTTTAAAGCTACTTCTACAGATTACTCTTTCTGAATGATTAATAGAGTTTTCCAGCTGTGTTTGTTAATCCTCATTAACCGAAAACCTTAAATTGCAGCTGTTGCCATATTCTAAACTCTGGAGCAAATTGCTTTATTGCATCACTTCATGATTGATCAAATGTGTGTCTTTTTTCTCTGCTCAAATAATTAAATGGGAATGTGAAATCTGAATTTTCAGTGCTGGCCTTAAATCAGCATTTCCCAAAATATGTTCCACTAATGTAGTCAGTTTCAGTATTTAAAAAAAAAAAAATCCTCAGTGATTCCTCATAGTCTTGACCTTTGTTCTGTGGAATGGTAGCATTATTGGTGATATTAACAAGTAGTTTATAAAGTGTTCTGAAAGGTCAAATAAATTTAGAGAAAATTAGATCAAAGAAAATGAGACAAATTTCTTGGCTACAAGCTATCTCAGGCTTTTAGTATGCTGATGGGCTGTTGTGCACCTATAAAACAGAATATAGTATGCAGTCTTTAAAACCTTCCCTCCTCCCCAATTTTTAAAAAGAACATCCTATGGGCTGGAATTCAAGAGAATGAATATTGGTGAATACTGTCACTTTTCTACTCTGTTTTGCACTTAAATATGTAACTCTTACGTATTCTCCTACCCAAGACATCCATTAATGCAATTCAAATCTTTTGTAGAAAAACTAGACTAACTGGTGTTCTGAATGGGCACAAAACACAACTATTCAATACTAAAAAGAATAATTCATTATAGCTTTTTCTTCCCAGTCAGCCACATACCTTCTTCACATGTTCACTGATGTAATGCTCATTGCTTACTGTCCTTGTATGTTTCATTTCTGACTGCACTCAAGACTCAAGTTTATAAGGATTTCTGATTCTCTGAAGACAAATTTTCTGTTGTTGGGAGAGACAAAATAAAATAAAAATCTCCTTCTACCCTCCTCCCCAATTTAGGAAACCTCTCCATAAAGGTAGCAGAGAAAGAAAATAATTTTATTATTGGATAAACATTAAGCAAAAATGTGACACATATCATAGACAATCAGCTAAGGGATTACAAAGATGCAAAGTAACACTGCCCTTTTGTAGAGCCGAGCAGATACCAGACGTTATATCCGCATTCTCAAAATAAACAATGACTAGTCTTCAAGTAAGAGGACTTGACAGCACCATTTGTCAAATACATAGTTCATCCTACATTCACTGTGTAAGTGTGGTGACCCTCTATGTTACCTAATTGGCTTTATCCAAAGAAAAAGTCTCTTACTTTTATGATGGGAGGTAGTTTTAGAACTTAGAAAAAGGAGCTGAGCTTCAGCAGCCTTACTTCCCACAGAAAGGAGGGGAGGAAGCTCTCTCTTCCTTGATGATTACATTTCAAGATGATTCCTAGGTCCTTAAGAAAGATATTTCTGGGTCATCAAGCTGGAAGAGTCTTATTTAGCTTTTTTGTTTGTTTGTTTTTTAAGATTTTATTTATTTATTTGTCAGATATAGAGAGAGAGCACAGGGGGAGTCACAGGCAGAGGGAGAATTAGACACCCTGTTGAGCAAGGAGCCAGATGGCAGAACTCAGTTCCAGGACCCCAGGATCACAACCTGAACTGAAGGCAGACGCTTAAAGGACTCAGTCTTCCAGGCATCCCAAGGCTTATTTAGCTTTTAAAAGATTTGCATTTTTTACAGAGAAAAGAACTCACAGTTACAGATTTTCTAAAGTAAATGCTTGAAGAGGAAGGAGATCTTTTTCTGTATTTTCAGCTGGAAACATTAAGCCTCTTATTTTTCACTTGTATTTACCTTTACATTCAGCAGATGACCTCATGTTTCTTACCATATAAATATGGTCTTTTAATAGTTTTTCTTGGCTTGAATAGAGGATATCGCTACAAGCCTTTCTGAAGTATCTTTAAGTTTGGAAAGCAAGTTTTTTGTTGCCCTGTAATTGAAACAATCATGACCTTATTTTGTCTACTACCTTTAAAATTGTGAAACACTTTTATGCTGATTATTTCAACTGACCTGACTACTCAGAGGCAGATGTTGAGGTAAGCTTTTCTATTTAGGGTCAAAAGAAAACTACAAATAACAATTATTTAAATGTAACTAAGGTCATCAAATATTGGTGGCAACCTGATGGCACAGAGAGAGCCCCAGGGGGAATTAGGGGGCACCTTCAAGGCTTGAAGAGAAGCTCTGGACTTCTGTTTGAAATTGACATGATAGGAAAAAGGAATCCTTCAAAGAGGAATTGAGACAACCTATTGAGAAAAGCATGCAGATTTTAGAGTGCAATGAATCTGAGTGTTAATTCTGGTGTTTGCCCCTTAGGAGCTGCGTACATGCGTTGAGAAGCCCTGTGTTCCTGCTTGATAGCCTTAACATGAAGACAAGATACTATGTCTGGATTATTGGGGGAACCAAATGAAGTGTGTGGACAGAGGGTCTGACTACCAGACACAGCTTAAGACCTCAGTGAAAGATATTCTCTCTCTTTCTTTCTTTCTTTCTTTCTTTCTTTCTTTCTTTCTTTCTTTCTTTCTTTCTTTCTTTCTTTCTTCCTTTCTTTCTTTCTTTTTAAATTTCTTTTCAGCATAACAGTATTCATTGTTTTTGCACCACACCCAGTACTCCATGCAATACGTGCCCTCCCCAATACCCACCACCTGGCTCCCCCAACCTCCCACCCCCTGTCCCTTCAAAACCCTCAGGTTGTTTTTCAGAGTCCATAGTGTCTCATGGTTCACCTCCCCTTCCAATTTCTCCCAACTCCCTTCTCCTCTCCATCTCCCCATGTCCTCCATGTTATTTGTTATGCTCCACAAATAAGTGAAACCATATGATACTTGAATCTCTCTGTTTGACTTATTTCACTCAGCATAATCTCTTCCAGTTCTGTCCATGTTGCTACAAAAGTTCGGTATTCATCCTTTCTGATGGAAGCATAATAATCCATAGTGTATATGGACCACATCTTCCTTATCCATTCATCCGTTGAAGGACATCTTGGCTCCTTCCACAGTTTGACGACCGTGGCCATTGCTTCTATGAACACTGGGGTACAGATGGTCCTTCTTTTCACTACATCTGTATCTTTGAGGTAAATACCCAGTAGTGCAATTGCAGGGTCATAGGGAAGCTCTATTTTTAATTTCTTGAGGAATCTCCACAGTGTTTTCCAAAGTGGCTATACCAACTTACATACCCACCAACAGTGCAAGAGGGTTCTTCTTTCTCCACATCCTCTCCAACACACGTTGTTTCCTGTCTTGCTAATCTTGGCCATTCTAACTGGTGTAAGCTGGTATCTCAATGTGGTTTTAATTTGAATCTCCCTGATGGCTAGTGATGATGAACATTTTTTCATTTTTCATGTGTCTGTTAGCCACCTGTATGTCTTCATTGGAGAAGTGTCTGTTCATATCTTCTGCCCATTTTTTGATATGGTTATCTGTTTTGTGTGTGTTGAGTTTGAGGAGTTCTTTATAGAGCCTGGATATCAACCTTTTGTCTGTATTGTCATTTGCAAATATCTTCTCCCATTCCGTGGGTTGCCTCTTTGTTTTGTTGACGGTTTCCTTTGCTGTGCAGAAGCTTTTGATCTTGATGAAGTCCCAAAAGTTCATTTTCGCTTTTGTTTCCTTTGCCTTTGGAGACATATCTTGAAAGAAGTTGCTGTGGCTGGTATCAAAGAGGTTACTGCCTATGTTCTCCTCTAGGATTCTGATGGATCCCTGTCTCATGTTGAGGTCTTTTATCCATTTTGAGTTTATCTTTGTGTATGGAGTACGGGAATGGTTGAGTTTCAGTCTTCTACATATAGCTGTCCAATTTTCCCAGAACTATTTATTGAAGAGACTGTCTTTTATCCACTGTATATTTTTTCCTGCTTTGTCGAAGATTATTTGACCATAGAGTTGAGGGTCCATATCTGGGCTCTCTACTCTGTTCCACTGGTCTATGTGTCTGTTTTTGTGCCAGTACCATGCTGTCTTGGTGATCACAGCTTTGTTGTAAAGCTTGAAATCAGGTAATGTGATGCTGCCAGTTTTATTTTTGTTTTTCAACATTTCCTTAGCAATTCGGGGTCTCTTCTGATTCCATACAAATTTTAGGATTATTTGTTCCAGCTCTTTGAAAAATACCAGTGGAATTTTGATTGGAATGGCATTAAAAGTATAGATTGCTCTAGGCAGTATAGACATTTTAACAATGTTTATTCTTCCAATCCAAGAGCATGGAATGGTCTTCCATCTTTTTGCATCTTCTTCAATTTCTTTCATGAGTGTTCTGTAGTTTCTCGAGTACAGATCCTTTACCTCTTTGGTTAGGTTTATTCCCAGGTATCTTATGGTTCTTGGTGCTATAGTAAATGGAATCGATTCTCTAGTTTCCCTTTCTGTATTTTCATTGTTAGTATATTAAAAAGCCACTGATTTCTGTACATTGACTTTGTATCCTGCCATGTTACTGAATTGCTATATGAGTTCTAGTAGTTTGGGGGTGGAGTCTTTTGGGTTTTCCATATAAAGAATTATGTCATCTGCGAAGAGAGTGAGTTTGACTTCTTCATTGCCAATTTGGATACCTTTTATTTCTCTTTGTTGTCTGATTGCTGTTGCTAGGACTTCTAATACTATGTTGAACAAGAGTGGTGAGAGTGGGCATTCTTGTCATATGCCTGATCTCAACGGGAAGGCTGTGAGCTTTTCCCATTGAGGATGAGATTTGCTCTGGGTCTTTCATAAGTAGATTTAATGAAGTTCAGGAATGTTCCCTCTATCCCTATACTTTGAAGCATTTTAATCAGGAACAGGTGCTGGATTTTGTCAAATGCTTTTTCTGCACCAATTGAGAGGATCATGTGGTTCTTCTCTCTTCTCTTATTGATGTGTTCTATCACTTTGACTGATTTGCAAATGTTGAACCATCCTTGTAACCCAGGGATGAATCCCATCTGGTCATAGTGGATAATCTTTTTAATGTGCTGTTGGATCCTGTTTGCTAGGATCTGGTTGAGAATCTTAGCATCCATAGTTATCAGTGGTATTGGTCTGAAATTCTCCTTTTTGGTGTGGTCTTTGCCTGGTTTGGGGATCAGGATGCTGGTTTCATAAAAAGAGTCTGGAAGTTTTCCTTCTGCTTCAATTTTTTGAAACAGCTTCAAGAGAATAGGTGTTATTTCTTCTTTGAAAGTTTGGTAGAATTCCCCAAGGAATCCATCAGGTCCTGGGCTCTTGTTTTCTGGGAGGTTTTGACCACTGCTTCAATCTTGCTACTAGATATCAGTCTATTCAGGTTGTCAATTTCTTTCTGGTTCAATTTTGGGAGTTTATAGTTTTCCAGAAATGCATCCATTTCATCTAGGTTGCTTAACTTATTGGCATGTAACTGCTGATAATAACTTCTGATGATTGCTTCTACTTCCTTGGTATTAGTTGTGATTTCTCCCTTTTCATTCATGATTTTATTAATTTGAGCTTTCTCTCTTTTCTTTTGGATTAGTGTGGCCAATGGTTTATTGATCTTATTGATTCTTTCAAAAAACCAGCTTCTAGTACCATTGATACATTCTACTGTATCTCTGGCTTCTACCTCATTGATCTCTGCTCTAATCTTGATGATTTCCCTCCTTATGTGTGGAGTTGGTTTGATTTGTTGTTGATTCTCCAGTTCTTTAAGGTGTAGAGACAGCTGGTGTATTCTGAATTTTTCAATTTTTTTTGAGGGAGGCTTGGATGACTATGTATTTCCCCCTTAGGACCACCCTTGCTGTATCCCATAGGTTTTGGACCAAAGTGTCTTCATTCTCATTGGTTTCCATGAATTGTTTAAGTTCTTCTTTGATCTCCTGGTTCATCCAAACATTCTCCCTTTCTTTTTCTTTTCACAAATGCAAAGTTGTGGCAGAGGTGGAACTAGACTTTGGATCTTCCTTTCTCACTGTTGTTCCAAAGGTACCTTCCTGGGGCACCTGAGTGGCTCAGTCAGGTGGGAGTCTGACTTCGGTTTCAGTTGTGATCCTGGGGTTCTGGAGTCGAGTGCCAAGCTAAGCAGGGAGCTTCTCCCCTTCCACTACTGCTCCCTCTGCTTGTGCTCTCTCTCTCTCTCTGTCAAATATATAAATAAATAAAATCTTCAAAAACAAACAAACAAAAACAGGTACTAATATAAATTAAGGTACCTTCCTCTGGATGTCGATATTAATCATGAGAGTTCCAAAATTTAACATATTTGGCTAAACAAAGGCTTTCAATATTTTAGTTTAACCTAATTTTTATTTCAAAAATTAGTGTACTATTCAGTATAAATATTGCTTCCAAATTTAAGATTTTTTGTTGTTGTTGTTGCTGCTACATATGTATGTGCTTCAGCAGATATTTAACAGTTTATTCCAAGGCACATTTTATTCTTCCATTCTGGGAAGGTATAAGCATTAAAAGGATTATCTAAGTAGAGCTCGCTTATTTGGGTTCATGTTTTATTACCTGTGATGCAGGGTAAGGATATTTACCATAAAAAAGGACTTTACGCCATATTAAATGAGAGTAAACCTGAGGTCTTGTGCTTTTTGCAACTGCTGAATAGTAGCTGTATGGTTGAGGCTGTTTTTATTATCCTTTCACTGGTGATTTGGTGCTTTGCTGAACTGATCCCGCCTTGTTTATCCATTTATGCAACCATCAACTGGCACAACTCATTTCCAGGCCTCTCAAACTACAGCACTGAGCCACAAAACTCATTAGGTGAAATATGTGACCTCCATCATCAAATCGCAATTGAAAATTGTTTTGTATGTAATCTTTTCCAAGGCTGCACATCCAGATACACATTCAAAATCAAGCAAATAGATGTGACTGTTTCAGTAAAACCATGACAAGTGGTCTATCTCTGTAAATGTCAGAAGTTGAATCATGTAAATATATTTTAGCTAGAGAAAAAAAAAAAAACCACATTGCTTTTGCTCCATTTTATGGAAGGTAAGCAAAAAAGTAAACAAAAAGGAATTCGAGTTTCTCTCTCCCTTTTGAGTTTATTTTTAGTGCTTTGACATCAGGAAGTGAGAAATAAACTGCAGTTAAGTGGTGAACCATGAAGATGAAAAATATTCAAAGTGTGATACAAATATGTGTGAGATTCCTAAGAAAAAAGGAAGACTATTCTTTTCTAATAGATAATATTGTCTATAGTACGTTAAAAATATACTACATTATACTAGATTAAAAAATCAAGATACTACATTATACTACATTAAAAATATATATATACTACATTATATATACCACATTAAAAAATCAAGATTGTTTATCTCTAGGTTATAAAAATAAAGATATTTTTCTACTGATCTCAAAGTATTACTGGAACTTTTGTGCATTGATACCTAGGATTCTAACACATTTTTATGTTATATAAATACTTTCTTCTTTTAGATTATAGTTCTTATCGAGCAAGGATCACAGCTGGGGCAGCGTCTACCACTGTGAATGTAGTCATGACTTTAAATGTTTAGAGAGCTGTTGAATTCAGTCCTATCAGAAATGATTCTACATACACAGGAGCTGAAGAGTTGCCTGGAAAAATAATTTAACCGATATGTCCTTCCACATTTCAGGCATACTCTGTTATGCCTACCAAAATAGTGGAACTGCCCAATGAAACTATTTTTTGCAGAAGGGCTGAGAAGCATTGCTGGTGCTTAGTCACTAAAGAGGAACGTGATTTCTGAGTTTGATGGCCAGTATATGAACCACTTTTGGACCGTCCTCCCATGCATGATGAATCCTATGAAGAGAGTAAGCTAAAATCTATACCAGCAGTCTCTGCTTGGCACAGTAGTGCCAGACCATAAAACAAACGAATGCTTTAAGCTGAAGCCATGCAAAGAATTCTTAAAAATTAACAGTAAAAACTACAATTGTTCTGTGATCTTCAAAAAATTTTTGTTAAAACATTAACAAGATTTTTTTCATCATTTGCCCTAAATGTGTTGGAAAATGAAAAATAATAAAACTAGTATTTATTTATCTATTTATTTAATGCACCATAATGTAAAACATCAGAAACATTGAGAATTAATGTATTTTATTTCTTTGGGAAAAACATACAAAGAGTAGTTTGCTAGAAAGAGGTGGGTGGGGTGGGTGGGTAGGAAGATTAAGAGGTACAAACTTACAGTTATCAAATCAATTAAATTAGATATATGAAAAGTACTGCATAAGGAGCATAGTCAACAATATTGTAATAATGTGCGGTGACAAGATGGTGACTACATTTACCGTGTTGAGTACTGAGTAATGTATAAAATTGTCATGTCAATATATTGTACACCTAAAACTAATATAACATTGTATGTTAATTATACTTTAATAAGATTTTTTTTAAATACATAAGAAAAAGTTGTAAAAATAATGGCTTGGAAAGTGCTTGTTGTCTTATTGGAAAACTTACTGTGTAATGATACAAAGTGTGCATCTTTTTTATGCCTTTGTAAGTCTTCATACTTCCTTCCAAATTTGGATCAGCTCCCAAAATTTTATGTTTAGTGCTTCTGACGTCATGAAATATCTCTGAGAGTTTCTTTAATGTGAAGTTTATTACTAGTGTCACTTCTTCTGGGAATATTCCTCACAACCACTTTCCTCATTTATGTTGATGAGTTCACCTTAGTAAGTCCAGCTAGCTACATAGCTAGAGTCTCTCAAACAGCAGGAGTGTTAACATTCCCATAATTAGCTATCTCTTCTGTAAGTCCATTTCCTGCATAACCATTTTTCATTTCTTTGCTGAACTTTCATTTTATTGACCAATTTCCTCTTTCAGTTATTCATTTTTGTAAAATGTCAGGTGGGTTTATCACTGGGAGACAGAAATGCAATGCAACTACATGGTCTGATGTCTGGGCATGAAGAGAAAAACAGGTATACAGTGACCAATCACCAACAGACTTTAAAATATGTGATGTACAGGGAGATTCAAATTAAAACCACATTGAGATACCACCTTACACCAGTTAGAATGGCCAAAATTAACAAGACAGGGAACAATGTGTGTTGGAGAGGATGTGGAGAAAGGGGAACCCTCTTACACTGTTGGTGGGAAAGCATGTTGGTGCAGCCAATTTGGAGAACAGTGTGGAAATTCTTTAAGAAAGCAAAAATAGAGGGATGCCTGGGTGGCTCAGTTTGTTAAGCAGCTGCCTTTGGCTCAGGTCATAATCCCAGTGTCTGTCTTGGGATTGAGTCCCACGTCAGGCTCCTTAATCCACGGGGAGCCTGCTTCTGCCTTTGCCTCTGCCTGCCACTCTGCCTGCTTGTGCTCTCTCTCACACTCTAAAAAAATAGATAAATAGAATCTTTAAAAAAAAAAAAAGATTAAAAATAGAGCTTCCCTATGACCCTGCAATTGCACTACTGGGTATTTACCCCAAAGATACAGATGTAGTGAAAAGAAGGGCCATCTGTACCCCAATGTTCATAGAAGCAATGGCCACAGTCGCCAAACTGTGGAAAGAACCAAGATGCCCCTCAATGGACGAATGGATAAGGAAGATGTGGTCCATATACACTATGGAGTATTATGCCTCCATCAGAAAGGATGAATACCGAACTTTTGTAGCAACATGGACAGGACTGGAAGAGATTATACTGAGTGAAATAAGTCAAGCAGAGAGAGTCAATTATATGGTTTCACTTATCTCTGGAGCATAAGAAATAATATGGAGGACATGTGGAGATGGAGAGAAGAAGGGAGTTGAGGGAAATTGAAGGGGGAGATGAACCCTGAGAGACTATGGACTCTGAAAAAACAGTCTGAGGGTTTTGAAGGGGCCGGGGGTGGGAAATTGGGCCAGTCTAGTGGTGGGTATTGTGGAGGCACATTTTGCATGGAGCACTGGGTGTGGTGCATAAACAATGAATTCTAGTACACTGAAAAGTAATTAAAAAAATAAAAAATTTAAAAAAAAAGATGTGATGTGATCACTGATCATGAGGAACCTCAGTCGTTTACATAGTGATTTAAGGACTGAAAAGCTAGCAGTGACATTTGGATTTTATACAATAACCCAAAGTTAATATACCGTGGTAATTAAAATTTGAACAGTGTTGTTGGGGAATTAGTATTACTTAACTAATCCATGATAACTGCAAGAGAAGATTCTCTGTACTGAAATATATGCTTAACTTCTATAATCCTTTGGGCCCAAGTGACACTACCTGGGAACCTTTGTAGTAAAGAAAAATGCAGAGAACAGAAGGGTATTTGTTCTTTAGGCCTCGCAGTTAAGATTTAGCATCTCAAGTGCTCAGGGCAGTTTCTATAGGAGGGAATCACTATGGCTGAAAAGCAGAGCTGTTTCATGTCGATAACTCATTTGGGGGAAAAAAGCTCCAGGAAAGCAGGTATCAGGTCAGTCTTATACTTTGTATCCCTAGTGCCCCACATTATTTTCTATGTAGTAGACATTAAATAAATGTTTATGACAGGATGCAAGAATAAATTCATTAATAAACATCAATGTGACTAAATTTTTTATAAAACCCTGAAGCATTTCAAGATTTTGCAAAAACAATATGTCATAGATTGCAAAATAATACATCATAGACTGAAACAATATTTTTAGAAAGCTTTGAGACAAAGATCTAAAGTTAAAGTAAATGGTCAAGTAGCTTCAAAGTGCCCCACTGATTGAAGAGAGGAAATGATACACTTCTTTCAATATCGCATGTTTAGAGTTTATCCGAAGACTTGTTCCTCTTTCTTTCTCTCATCGAAGAAAGGAACTCTCAGCTCTAGTAACTGATTGCATGTGACTAGCCCCAGTAACATCTGCTCCATCTTTAAATTGGGTGTTTCCCAGTCCCTTTCCAGAATAGTTGAAAGAGTATACTCAGAAAGTAGGAGGCAGGCAAAATTGAGAACAATACATGGAAGATGAAGCTAGACCAGCCTGGAATCCATTATATCTACCTAAGAATGTCACCATCTCCTTAGTATGGAGAGGGCCAAACCAATGTTCACCCTACTGTGTATCCTTCAATCTCCAAATGTGCTTTGTGAATTATATTATATGTAGCATAGATTCTCATTTCCCAAGTACAGAGAGGGGAAGATGTCCAAATGGCTATTGTAGTCAATATTGTGTTGTGTCAGCTGGGCCGAGCAAGGCAATAGCACCCTTTTGCAGTGTGCTGCATCAGCGAGCTTTTTCTGCCGGGAAAAAGGAAATATTACCTTAGTAAAGATTGGTGACATTGAGAAAAATATTAAATTTGAAATCATTTTTGTTTATAAACTTTCATATCTTAGTGTTAATTTATGAAAATTGATATATGAGGCTATTTTAAAATGTTCTATTGTTTTGTTTATCAGCATTGTTGAGAGGGAAGCATGTAAAATCTTTAGGGAAAGTGCTGTCTGCAGATTACAGTGCAGTCACTGCCTGAGCCTGCTGGTGGGGGCGCATCTTCATTGCAGGCAAAGCTTTATGGGCTTGTTTTTGCAAATCCTATTTCATAAAGTAAAATCAATATAGTGCCAAAAGCCCTGTCCAAGGAAACTATGCATTTTCATTATTTATTTTCTTTTGGAATTGCGATGTAGAAGGGAAAAAGATATATTCTTTTGAGGACTCAAACAGTACCTTTATGCAATATTTACCTTTTGAATTTGTATTCTTCACAGGGACTCCTAATATTTAATAACACTTAAATGCTATTTCATCACTTTTAAAATTCCTCGCCTTAAATGAAAACTTTGGAAAAAAGAAAAAAATAGAAAAAAACCACAGAGATATTCTTTGATTGTGATAAACATTGTACATTTCCAAAAACATACTTTTCATATTTATTTATTTATTTTAAGATTTTATTTATTTATTTGAGAGAGAGAGCAACAGAGAGAGTGAGCGAGTGCATGAATGGGGAAAGGGGCAGAGGGAGAGGGAGAAGCAGACTCCCCACTGAGCAGGGAGACTGATGCTGTCTGGATCCCAGGACCTGGGATCATGACCTGAGCAGAAGGCAGTCATTTACCTGACCACCTGACTGAGCTACCCAGGCACGCATACTTTTCATATTTAAATTCGGTGGAATAGTAGTGAAATACACAGTATTTTTCATTCAAGTGAACTTTCCATATTTAAAAAATAAATACGTTTAGTCTTTTAGGCCATTGTTGTAAAATATCATGAAACTCCTTTGTGAAGAAAAAAAAATGTGTAAGGGTAAACTGTTGAATTATATTTGTTCATATAAAAACAGTGATTAGGGAATCCAAATCGATGAATTATTATGAACATTTTTAAAAATTTATTTATTTTAGAGAGAGAGAGAACAAGTGGGGACAAGGACAGAGGACGAGGGAGGGAGACTCCTCAGGCAGACTCCCCACTGAGGGCAGAGCCTGATTGGAGCTTGATCCCGGAACCCTGATATCATGACCTGAGCTAAGACCAAGTGTTGGCCGCTTTACCAATTGAGACATCCAGGCACCCCGATTGTTATAAATTTCTAATAGCCTCAAATAAAACTTAAATCTTGTAATATTTTATATAATGTGTTATTTTGAACCAAAGTAGGGTAACCAGAGGAAGGCATGAGGACAACAGAAAAGTATGTCAAAATATGTGTGGCCTTCTGGGAAAAGACAGCAATTACTTAGACTACTAGTGATTGAGCCGTAATCAGAATAGTTTATCGTTGAGAAAAGCAAGAAACAAATATTTATCAAAAAAAACCCAAATTTTAGTTTTGTAAATTATTTTATTGTCCCAAAATAGAAAAGCCTGGTTGATTGTACCTCATTCTTTTTAGTTGTGCAGTTATTGCTTTGATCGTTGACAGTAGCATCATTTTATAATAAAATGGAAATGCTGAAGGTTTACAAAAATGATTTCTGTCTTAGTGATTTGCATTAAGCAAAACATGCCGCTTGCTAACCAACAACATTTATGCTTTTTCACACATCACCCACTTATCATTCAGACAAAATGCAAAAAGTTCTATCAAAGCTATTGAGCTATTATTCAGGAACTTTTATATCATTCCTTTTTTCTCCATCATTTCAGTTTTTTTCTAGGATAAGATGAATACTAACAGGTAGACATACAAAATTTGCCTCAAAGCTATTATCATGTCTAAGTGTAAGAGAACACTATTATTTTCTGATTCCTTATTAGTTGGATTACAACGTATCTGGCAAAAGCTTGGAAACCTCAGCTATATTTTTTCTCTGTGATTCTACATTCTGTATATTTCTATGCCAAGGTGAAATGTGTGACTGCTTATCTTTAAGCACATCAGTACAAGCCAACTGCCCACCTCTTTCTTGCTCAAGCTTTCTTGTCCAACCCAGTGGCAGAAACAATCTGGTGCACTAATGGTGAGACAACTGCCCTTCTGCAGTGACTGCAAATGAATTGGTTCAAATTCATCTAATGTGTAGCATTAAAAAAAAAGTAATGTACATGCAAAAATTATAAAAATTAATACATGCCTATCGTTGATTTTTTTTAAAAAATGATTTCAATAACACGAAGATAAAATATGAAGGAAAATGTTCTGTCTTAGGGTTCTTCCAAGTCTTACCAACAAACTGGGAGTCCTTCCAGAAATGATTCCAGGCATAAACAGAATTATCTCTGTATATATGACAAGAGATTTTTCCCCATTTTTCAAGTCTTGTAAAATCTGTATTGGTTTTCTATTCCCAAAGACCCAGGGGATTAAATCAATACAATTTTATTATCCTATAGTTCTTGAGATCAGAAACCCAAAATGGATTGGCAAGGCTGTGTTCCTTGTGAAAGTTTAGAAGAGAAACCATTTTCTTGCCCTTTCCAGCTTCTAGAGGTTGTTCCACATCACTCTGATCTCTGCTTCCATCAGCACATCTCCTTCTGTCTCTGAAGCCTCTGCCTCTGTCTCATGAGGATCCCATGACTACATTGGGGCCACCTGGATAATCCAGGCTAATCTCCCCCTCACAAGATCTTTAACATAATCATAATCATTTCTGCAAAGTCAGAAAATGTAGAATAATTTGGCATATAAAATAATTTGTTCACGGGCTCCTGGAATAGAACAGAGACACCTTTGGAGGACCCTTATTCCACTATAATATCTCTCAGGAAAGTTTTTAAGCTATTTTCATTCAGGTCCTGTCTTTTTCTTGTTTTGTTTATTCCTAATTATGTTATCTTTTGTTGTTCACTGTTGTTTATATTTAGATTCTCATTTAAGATGGGCATTTTGGTAACTGGAAAAATATGACTTTCTTCAACAATAGAGCTCTCTAAAGAGCCTCAATTAAATGCAAGGAAATGAGTTGTCCCCACTAAAAACTCCAAAAATCCTAAGACATATTTCCTGGAAATGTCTATTACTACATCTTCATATTGCTTTAGCAGCATTAATTGATCATTTCCTCCTGCTTGAAATATTTTGGGTTTTTTTTTCCTGCTAAAAACCCTATTCTTGGGGCGCCTGGGTGGCTCAGTGGTTTTGGCTGCTGCCTTTTGCTCGGGTCATGATCTCAGGGTCCTGGGATCGAGCCTGCTTCCCTCTCTCTCTCTCTCTGCCTGCCTCTCTGCCTACTTGTGATCTCCGTCTTTCAAATAAATAAATAAAATCTTTAAAACAAACAAACAAACAAACAAACAAAAAAACCCCCTATTCTTTCCTGGTTTTCCCATTTCACTAGCTGCTTCTTCTCAGTCTCTTCTATTATTTTACCACATCCCTTCTATATGCATATTCTATGGTTCCTACATTATTAATCTTCTCTAGATATATTTATTCCCTCTCTGCACCGATGACCAGAGAAATCCTAAATCTACAACTTTAACCCCTATCTTTAATTTCAGATTTGAAAATTCAGCTGCCCTTTTAAGATCTCTACATGAATGTCTAATTGGCATTTCAAACCTAAATGTCCAAATCAAAACTTCTGAATTTCTATACAACACCCCTACCAAACAATCCCCTCCTTCTCCAGCCTTTCCTTTCTCAATAAATAACACTGTCTTTTGCCTACCTAACTGGGGATATGCACACGCACACACACACCCCACCCCCAGAGAAATATTTGACTCCTCTTAAATTCTCAACCAATTCAACATCTGTACTGATGGCTCCACTTTTGAAAAATATTCAGTGTCTTGACACTTTCATCACCTCTATCATTAACATTCTAGTCCAAGACACTGTTGTCAATCAATTGGATTATTGCAATGTATTCTTGCTTCCTTACAATATCCAGCATGTTCTCTCCCAAATATTTAACAGACCATATCACTTCTCTGTCCAAAAACTCTGGCCTCCAATCATACTCAGACTAAAAATTTCTCACTCATTCTATTGGAGTATATTTGGCATATTAACAACAAAAGGATGGACATCCTCCACCTGAGATGGTTAAAGAAAAAGTGGTTTCTTGGAGAGGGACATTTTCTTTCTTTTTTTTTTTTTAAAGATTTTATTTATTTTAGAGAGAGAGTGAGATAGCACAAATTGGGAGTGGTCTTCAGGGGGAAGGAGAGGTAAAAGCAGGTTCTGTTCTCTACTGAGCAGGGAATCCATTGCAGGACTTGATCCTAGGACCCTGAGGTCATGACCTGAGCTGAAGGCAGATGCTTAACTGACTGAGCCACCCAGGCACCCTGGAGAGGGACATTTTCTAGATAGTAAAAGAAATATTCTGTGTAGAGGTTTAGAATGTAAATGAATAATCTGTCAGGTGGAGTAGAAATGATAGGTCAGGGAAGACACTGAGAGCTTGTACTTAGATTGGGACTAAGGATGTCCAGAATGTGACATATGATGGAAGTAGCTACTAAGAGAATCCATATTTAACTCAAGTGTTAGTTTAGACCAAGGACCCACAGATTTAGATTTAGGCTGAAAGAATCAAGGCATGGCTGTTTGCATGTCAAAGGAAAGTCTTGGGAACAGCATATTCATGGTAATAGAATCATAAAGAACCCAAGAAAGAAGGCAAAAATCAAGGGGACAGAATTGGTGCCACTGGTTCAACCACCATTTTCAATCTGCTGATTCTTCAGTAGATGCCAATGGCTGTAAGTTTTGAAGTTTTATTTTTTTTTAATTTTTAATTTTTTATAAACATATATTTTTATCCCCAGGGGTACAGGTCTGTGAATTGCCAGGTTTACACACTTCACAACACTCACCAAAGCACATACCCTCCCCAATGTCCATAACCCCACCCACCTTCTCCCAACCCCCCTCGCCCCCCAGCAACTCTCAGTTTGTTTTGTGAGATTAAGAGTCACTTATGGTTTGTCTCCCTTCCAATCCCATCTTGTTTCATTTTATTCCAAGGGGTCATTTTCCTTCTAAGGTCAACTCTTTATTTATTTTAACTCTTGTCATATCCACAACCTTCAAATTTCTTTCTTCTTGTCACTTTTTCATTGTAGTTTTTTAAAATTTTTCAAGTAATTTTAGAAATTTAGAAGTTAAAGAAAACTCCAGTAAATGGAGAAAAAAGCAGTGGGACTTTCTTCCAGTTTGATGGTTTTTTCAAGACAGCTATGGCCTCCGGAGGTTACAAGGCAATAATGTTCTTTCCAATGTACAAGTCTGTATTTTGGTCAGTCCATAAGTTTTTAAGCCATTAGTGTATTTGGGCAGTTCAATTACTTGTAACTCACAATCACAAAAAGATCAATTCCTGTCAATATCTTTAACCCTATCCCCTAGATAGTAAGTTTTCCAAGGCAAAATCGTTTTGCTAATGTGTGACACTGTTACATTTAAATATTCTGTATTACTATCTTCACACAGAGATTTTGTTTTACTTGTACCCTTTTCTGACGTATGGTATTATAATCTTAAATGTATTGTGAAGAACCAACCAGTAAAACTATCTGTATAATAATGCCTTAGTCTATCAAGTGTTTTTCTGATGTACAAATCTTTTTTACATACATTCTCCCTTTGGAGTTCAGAAGACCCTATAAGCTATACCCAGATCACCACTGCCTGTTTACAAAGAAGAAATAAAGATAAACAATGTTTCGTACCTTGCTAATAAGTATCAGCAATAGAACAGGGTCCAGATATTCTGATTCTCATTCTTTACACTCTGTGATACAATGGCCATGAAATGGTTAGCCAGAAAAATCCACAAAAAGGTATAATTTAGGATATAGACTATATTACATTGCAACCATTACAGCATTCATGTTTTTACCCAATGGGGATTCCTTTTCAATTCATGCCCAATCAGAACATTATTCTAGGGGCACCTGAGTGGTTCAGTTGGTTAACTGTCTGCCTTCAGCTCAGGTCATGATCCCAGGATCCTGGGATCGAACCCCACTTCAGGCTTCTTGCTCAGTGGGGAGCCTGCTTCTCTCCTGCCTGCCATTCCCCCTGCTTGTGCTTGTTCTCTGTCTCTCTCTCACTCACTCTCTCTGTCAAATAAATAAAATATTTTAAAAAAAGAAAATGATTTGTTATGCCAAACTTTGATATAATGTAAGGTAGAATAAAATGGCTTCTTATGGCAGAACCAAAAGAAAGAACATGGAACAGAGGGGCATGTGACCAAAGAACAGAAGGCATTAAGTAAGTAGAGAAAACCATAGGGTCCTAGTGGCTGGCAAACAGAGTGCTCACAGGCAAAACTGGCAGCAGCTGTCCTACAGAGCATAGCAGAGAAAATGAAAGCTTCACAGACAATACAATAGGTAATGACTCTCTACTTTAAATGAACTTTTTGTACTTGTAGAAAGAGCCAGTCATTTTTCTACAGAGAATTACATCTGATTTCTCCAGTGTTCCTTAGATCAAATCTTCTCAATACAATAGTTTATATTGGCTGTCTCCAGTTCTCCTCTGAGTCTAGAATTAACTGTTGGGCACAAGGGTTTATTTAACTGTTCTGCTGATCTCTACAGTCTTAGAAGGGTCCTATAGCAACTCTCACTCCATCCAGTGCAGGCTATAATCTCTTGAACTTGCCTGCTGACTCGGTATGTGCTATCCCAAGGCAGGCAGAGACGGCAAGTAAAAACAGAGGGCATCCCATGACACTGTTTCTATAAATACCAGCTGTATAGGGAACAGAGTGACAGGGATGTAACAAATGTGCAGCCACACCGGTAGCATATATTATCTCCATATCTTATAGGAGGATCTCGCCACTTTTCTGAAGTAGTCTAGAATGTCCTATCTTTATTTTCTTCATCTCCTAAGGCAAAGGAGAAGTAAGTGTATTATTTCTATAACTGTAATGAAGCGTACAGCTGGTATTTTGGCACTTTCTAAAAAGAATAGCCATTAAATGAATTTGTCTTTCCACTGAGGCAAATACAGGGAGCAGTAGGAAATATTCTCCCACCAGAAAACTAATATTTGCACTTTTGTCTCTAAAGGTAAAGATAATTTTCTTTCTTTCTTTCTTTCTTTCTTTCTTTCTTTCTTTCTTTCTTTCTTTCTTTCTTTCTTTTTTTTTTCCCTCTGTGTGTTTGGTGACCTAAAGCTGTAATTGATTTTAGACTGAAGGTTTTACATGGAGGCATTTATTGTGGAGAAGACACAGACCCCAAATCTTCATGTCTCAGAATTAGTATTTATCATTTCTTTTATACTAGAGAATAGAGACAACAAAAGTACAAAGAAGTCAGACAAGTCAAAAGCAAAATGAATATGTGGAAAACTACAAGAGAACATGAAAGAAGATGAGGAGATGAGCAAGAAGTGATTCAGCAACATAAAATCCACTGAGGACAAATAAGCACATGACCTCAGAGGGCAACTAAGTATTTGATAACAATCAGTTATGAAAACATCTATCTTTTAGGGGAAAATTCCTGCTCCTTTCTTTCTTCCCCATCTCTCTGTATCAGAAGCCTTTCCCTCTTTCTGATTATGTTATTTTCTTTCAATTTGATGACTTAAGATTTTACTCTCAACATTTTAAAACACTATATTTACACAGGCATTATATATACATAATATATTTTATATATGCATAGATAGTCCCTTTTAAATAAATTCCCTTAAAATTTATCTTATTAATAGATTTTCATATATTAAAGCATCTTTGTATCCCAGGGATAAAACTCACATGGTCATGGTGTACGAACCTTTTAATATGTTGTTAAAATCAATTTTCTGGTATTTTGTTGTGGATTTTTGCATGTTTATACATGAAGGATGCTAGCCTGTAGCTTTCTTTTTGTGTAGTGTCCTTATCTGGCTTCAGTACCAGAGTAATGCTGGCCTTATAAAATGAATTTGGAAGAAATTCTGAATTTTTTGAAGAATTTCAATCTCCTTACTAGTTAATTCAAATTTTTTATTTCTGATGATTCTGTCTAGTTAGGCCATATGTTTCTAGGAATTTATGCATCATTTCTAAAGTACTCCAAGCTGTTGATATGTAACTGTTTATAATAGTCTCTTACTGTCTTTTTATATATGTGACATCAGTTGCAATGTCTCTTCTTTCATTTCTGATTTATTTATTTGAGTCTACTCTTTTTTTTTCTAAGTCTAGCTAAAGGTTTTTAAATTTTTTTAATCTTTTCAAGAAATCAATGTTGCGGGGCGCCTGGGTGGCTCAGTGGGTTAAGCCGCTGCCTTCGGCTCAGGTCATGATCTCAGGGTCCTGGGATCGAGTCCCGTATTGGGCTCTCTGCTCAGCAGGGAGCCTGCTTCCCTATCTCTCTCTTTCTCTCTGGCTGCCTCTCCGTCTACTTGTGATTTCTCTCTGTCAAATTAATAAATAAAAGCTTAAAAAAAAAAGAAATCAATGCCGTTTTCTTGATTTTAAAAGTTGTTTTTCTATTCTCTACTTATCAAAATTTTGTCAAATGCTTGCCCAGTAGCTATTAAGATGATTAAGACTGTGGTGCTTGTGGCTGCCTTAGCAGGCCTGGTGGCAACTCTAGGCCTTGTTAGCTACCTCCACAAGAAAAGAATCATGATGTTAATTAAATCACTAAGGATTTTCAAATAAAGTGGTTGAAGCAAAAAAAAAAAAAATCATTTTGTTACTGTCATATATCACATTTATTGACTTGCAAATGATGAGCCATTTTTGCAGGTGATAAATTCTACTTGATCATGTGGATGGTCCTTTTACTATGCTGGTGAATTCAGTTTGCTAGTGTTTTGTTGAGAATTGTTGCATCTATGTTCATTAGGGATACTGGCCTATAATTTTCTTTTCTGGTAGTGTCCTTGTCTGATTTTGCTATCAGAGTAAATCTGGCTCGTAAAATGAGTTTGAAAGTATTCCTTCCTCTTCAGCTTTTTGAAGACTTTTAGAACAATTAGTATTAATTCTTTAAATGTTTGGATGAATTCATCAGTAAAACCATCTGGTTCTGGGCTTTCCTTTGTTGGGATGTTTTTAATTACTGAATCAATATTCAGATTTTCTATTTCTTTTTGTTTCAATCTTGGTAAGTTGTATTTTTATAGAAATTTCCCCCTTTCTTCTAAGTTATCTAATTTGTTGGCATACAATTGTTCATTTTAGTTTTTATAATTCTTACTATTTTTGTGTTATCATGTCATAATGTCTCCTTTTTCATTTCTGATATTTATTTGAATCTTCTCTCTTTTTTCATGAAATTTTCAGTCAGTTATTGTATTCAGTTCTAATATTTAATATAATCATATCTAATATATTCAGTTCTAATATTTCTATTTAATCCTTTGCATGTTTTCTATCTGTTGAAATTCTTACATTCTTCACCTTTTTTTTCCTCTGGAATGTTGAGCAGCTTTATAGCAGTTATTTTGAATTCTCTGTCAAGCACTTAATATATAACTGGTTCATTAGGGTTAGCTACTACTGCTTTATTTTATTCCTTTGTTCAGGCCATGTTTCCCTGTTTCTTTCTTCATTTTCTTTGGCTCTGCGTTAGTATCTGTGCATAGAAAAAAGCAGACACCTCTCCCCAGTCTTCACAGACTGGTCTTACACAGGATAAAGCCATCTCCGAGCAGGCTAGCAGAGACTTAGGATGCCTCTCAAATTTTTTCTCTGTGTATGTCTTCTCTGGACTTGTGCTTATAGATTCCCAATTAGAGGGAGTTGCTGGTTCTTTTCCCATTCCTTCCCGAGTGTTTGGAATCTCTTGTTTCCTTTTGTGTCTATCTGCTATATTCTGGGTTGTCCAGACCAACAGCAGTTTATAAGTTCTTTTTATGTTCTCAGGTGCCCCAGATATATAGAGTATGTTAGAGAATGGAAAGGCCGAGCCATTGCCCTGCGTTTTCACCTGAAAAGTTTGAACATTGAGGATATGGTTCAGCTTCCTCTTTTCTTCCCCAGAGATAATTCAGGGGCTTAGAATCTTGCTGGAGAAGGGGCTCCAATAGATGACTGCATGCTAGTCCAACCCACCTTTGTTCTCAGTGGCATCCTGGCATCTAGAGTGTGCCTTGTTCCATCAGTGCTCTGAGACCCGCAAGACACAAGACAGTCCCTTGGGTAGCCGGTGGAAAAGATGGAATGTTAAACATATGGCCCAACTCTTCTTTCCCAAGGAGAAGCTGGCTTGTGGGACTTTTTTAGAAACTTGTTCTAAAACAAGGAGGGAGAGGGGTGATGGTGAATGCTTGCTTGCTGGTCCAAACTGTCATGTTAGTTTTTAGTGGCTTTCAGTATCTAGAGTGAACTGGGCCCTGACAATGATCTGAAACAGGCCAGGCAGAAGCCAGTCCTTTGAGCAGATCTTGGAAAATAAAGTTTTAATGCCTCATCTAATATTTTTCTGTCTATGGTGAGGCTGGGATTTGAAGCCTATCATCTGCTCATTCTACGCTGAGCTGTGGAAAGGATCTATGGTGAGTGCTTGCACACTAGCCCAGATCACCATCTTTGATCTCTGTGGTTCCCAATCTTAAAGCTCCCGAGACTTCGAATCAGGCAAGTTAGAAATGAATTCCTTGGGAAGCCACCTGAAAAATCCAAATGTTGGTTGAAATGTGCAGTCTTTTCCTTCTCTCCCCAGGGAGAAGTTAAAAACTGGGGGTTTCCTTCAAATCTTATGGGTCTATGCCAGGGTGAATTGATGGTGAGGGGGTGTCTCGGGGTTTTGTTTGTTTGTTTGTTTTTACTGGTTTTGATGTGGCTGGTTTCACCCTCACCTGAGGTTCAGGAGCCTCTGAACTAGTTTCTAGATTTCTCACAAAATGGTGCAAGTACTGTTGAGTTGGTGTGTCTGTGGAGAGGAAGGAAAGTCTAGGGCTTTCTATCCTACCATCTTGCTGATGTCTTCTCCTCAAAGTTAATTTTTACAATCCTTCTTAATGGGCATTTTGATTAGTTATATTTTTATTCAACACAACTTTTCATGAGTATCCTATAACTAATTTTGTGTAAATTCCTGATTATTTTCTTACTAAAAAAATTTTCTTGAACCTCCATGCTGTTTTCCAGAGTGGCTGTTCCTAAGAATGTTGAAAATAGAACTGCCCTATGACCCAGCAATTGCACTATTGGGTATTTACCCTAAAGATACAAATGTAGTGATCCAAAGGGGCACATGCACCCGAATGTTTATAGCAGCAATGTCCACAATAGCCAAACTATGGAAAGAACCTAGATGTCCATCCACAGATGAATGGATCAAGAAGATGTGGTATATATACACAATGGAATACTATGCAGCCATCAAAAGAAATGAAATCTTGCCATTTGCGACAACATGGATGGAACTAGAGCGTATCATGCTTAGCGAAATAAGTCAAGCAGAGAAAGACAACTATCATATGATCTCCCTGATATGAGGAAGTGGTGATGCAACATGGAGGCTTAAGTGGGTAGGAGAAGAATAAATGAAACAAGATGGGATTGGGAGGGAGACAAACCATAAGTGACTCTTAATCTCACAAAACAAACTGAGGGTTGCTGGGGGGAGGGGGTTTGGGAGAAGGGGGTGGGATTATGGACATTGGGGAGGGTATGTGCTTTGGTGAGTGCTGTGAAGTGTGTAAACCTGGTGATTCACAGACCTGTACCCCTGGGGATAAAAATATATGTTTATAAAAAATAAAAAGTTAAAAAAAAAAATTTTCTTGAATACAATTTCTGGATCAAAAAGTACATTTTTAAGACTTTTGAAACATATTTTTAAATTATACTCCTGAAAGAATGCATAGATTTAGAGATCTTTGAGAAGTTCATGAGAGTTTTCAGTGTTTAAACCAACACTATCTTTTTGGGATTAGTAGAGCTAGACACAGAAAAGACACTAACATATGGGAGGAAAAAAAAAAACTGAGTTGAAAGGAAGGTGGACAGTGAGTAGTAAGCCATCCACTAATAAGACACGTAATTGTCTTCATTGTAGAGAATACAGGTCAGGCATACTCTATGAATTTATTGTGTTCTTAAATTCCTATGAAAATCCTTTTCTCTTAACATTCCTATCTTGTAACCTCATGATAATCAAAATGTAATTTTCCTGGAAGCAAGGACATGAGCACTCACTCTTAATTTTTATGCTTAATAAATCAAACTCAGAATCTCTTTTAGTCCTCTTTTTCTAATCTATTTCATCAGTACTGAAGCTATTTAGATAAGACGGTGGTTAACAGTCCATTTAGCTTTTGGCCAAAAGTAATTTGCTGCTGGAATTTGGTGGGGATTTTGCTATAACATAATTCTTTCCTCAGTGCAGGGAAAATTGGACAATTATCACTTTGGGATGATTTATAGAGAAAGCTACCAGAGATCTGGTGCCTGCTAGCTTTGCAATAAAACAGCTGTCACAAGGCCCAAAATGTCTCTTTCATCTAGCTGGAATTTTCTTTGTTTGTTTATCTTTTTCTTTCTCTTGGAAAAGCTGAAATCCTATGATAAAGAGAAAAAGAAAGTACTGATAAACAATAACATATAACATTGAGAAATGTTTCTGCCTTTACGTTAGTAGCCCTTTTTAGATTTTTCTAATTTTCTCATTTTTAGGTACATGTTTGGTGCAGAAGTGTGTATAGACTTTTGGCTCTAGCCTTAATCCGGAAATTGCAGAACATCAAATTAAAGGAAAAAACGTATGAATCTGTGATTGGAAACCCTTTGTCGATGGAAAAACCCATACATGTCTGGGACATAGTACCACAAATGAAGTGTAGGAGCAAGGAGAATGTAATGTCTGTGTCTTCTTTGTGAGTGTGCCTGTGTGTAGCCACCATATGTGAGCTTCTGCTTTCTTTAATAATAATAACAAAATAAAATAATAATAATAATAATAACAACAACAAAAAGAGCAATGTGGATACTGAGATTTCGACACCATCATTTAACCTGTAACTTCTAACTGGATAGCATCTAGAGTTTGAGAAGTCCTCAGGCTATGTCTAATCACGTTCAGCCTAAATATTTTGACAACTTTTTTTTTTATTAAAAGATAGTTCATGCTAGTGTGGTAGTTTCTTGCCAATCTATTCTCCTGAGAATAATTAGCTGCTCTTGTCATGGCACATGGTGAGTTTAAGTACTTCTCGCACCTTGAAGACCAGGGGTTGTTTATTTTTCACCAGACAACATGACCAGGACAGAAGTGGCTAGGAATAATAAATCTTCCAGATGTTGGTTTTGCTTTATTACATTGCAGGATAGATCAATTCCTTCAAACCAGGTTGCTAGGGGACAGGCAACCTCTTTCTTCAAAAACTCCCCTTAAATCTGAGGGGTTTGAAGTGGCGGGGGGTGGGAGGTTGGGGTACCAGGTGGTGGGTATTATAGAGGGCACAGATTGCATGGAGCACTGGGTGTGGTGCAAAAACAATGAATACTGTTATGCTAAAAAAAAAAAAAAAACACAAAACAAAACAAAACAAAAAAACCTCTCCTGAAGCTGGAAAGCTAAAGAAGCGATCTAAAGCCAGCAGGACTGTTTGTAGAAGAGCCAACAATTTGAAACAATTTGAAACAATTTGAAATGAAAGGTGAGAGAACAACATGAAACCCTAATAGAGTGATAGGTGGTGCTTCCCTTTTTCCACATAGAGAGACCCACACTGAACAAGAGGCCTTGTGGCAAGCAACTGATTTACATCAGAACTTTTGAACTACAAAGTTAATCTCCAGCCATCATATATTCAATTGAAATGTTAGACATATTAGTCATTTGTGGGTATGCACATTCCAAACCCTCATCAATTTCCTCAAAAGTAAAATATTGAAAGTAATGTAATAAGGGTGATAAAATATTTATTTTATGAAACATTAAAATGTTTAAAAGTTCATTTCTGGAAAACTTACCTGTTAACAATAGTAAAAAAAACTGAGCTTTTTTTTTTTTTATGAAAAGTGCACATTCTCCTAGTCAAGCTTTTGTAAAAACAATAGAGTTTAATATATCTGTATCTTCTGTATTTCTTACAGAGAGAACCATCAATTAAGATGAACATGTTTATTCTATTGAAAATAAACAAACAAACATGACACCATCCAAGTGAACTTGAAAATTTGACTCTCAGTCAAAAATTTCCACATGACCATCTGTATTTAGAAATCATTTGGAGAGAAAAGTTCATGACTCTACAGAAACATGGCATTAAGAAAGACCAGGAAGTAAATAATTTATATCTGTTTATTTATTTCCATTTTCGTTTCCATGAACATTGGGGAAGCCCTTTCTAACATCTTTGTGCTCATATGGGATTAGCCAGCAGGTTTTGATAGTCTAGTGCTTTTAAAGTCCTGGTTGGTAATCACTAATATCCCTAATCACCTCCAGGTTGCTGTCCTTCCCCTCAAAGCTGAAAGAACTTCTTGGTCTTGAATCCATTACTGTAGCAGCAAAACGTGAGCAATAATTAGAGTGATGAAAAGACATTTGATAAATACTCTCAACTATGAGATAAACAGATAAATTTCAGAGCCTCTGGAATTGGCCAAAAATTCTAATTTAAAGGAAATGACTCTTTTGATAAAGAACTGTCATCATCACATTTTAGCATAAGAGACAAATAAATAAGCGGATCTCAAGGAAACCAGAATAGAGATATTTCCTAGTTATCCACTCCTAACCATGTCACTAGTTCTCTTTTAAATAAGGGTCATTGCTAATACCAGCAAAGTACTTTTATTGTTTCTGAATTTCAAATTGAACATGCTGTTGGAATCCACAAGACTCAGGTTTAGCCCTGAATGAGCTTCAAGGATACACAGTCCAGAAACCCAGAGATACTAAGAAGGAAATACTAGCATTTGCTGAAGTTCTTTAAGGGACACTAAAGGCAATTAATCAATACCAACAATACCTTTCATTTGTTTCTAGTCTGTGTGTATGTGTGTATATAGTGGATATTATATCTACTATAAATTGTGTATTTATAAATTATAAATATAATATATACACACGAAGACACACACACACACATATGGAATGTTGGAACTTCTCAGGTGTTAAACTACCTAAATGTTTGTCTAAATACACCTACATTATTCAGTAAAGATTTTATTAATTAATTTATTTATTTATTGAGAGAGAGTGGGGGTGAGAAGCTGAGGGAAAGAGAGAGAGAATCTCAAGCATACTCTGTGCTTGGGGCAGAAACCCACGTGGGGCCTCAACCCCACAACCCTGAGATTATGATCTGAGCCAAGTTGGAGGTTTAACTGAGTCACTCAGGAGCCCCTCCCCTACACACACACCTGCATGGTATTGTCTCTCCTTTTCCTTCTCCTTATTTGTTGTGTAGGTTAATTTAGCCTATTTGACCTGCATCCTCACTATCTCTTAGCTCTATTTATTCTATGGATTCTACACCACACAAGAAACAGGCAAATATGTAATATTACTTGAGTGGAGATTAGGGCACACATTGTGAGTTACCAAAGACACCCTCTTTTGGGTGGAGAGTCTCTAAATTAAGTTAACATGAATCATTTACCTTAGTTACGTAAAAATTCTTATTTGCACATATCAAATACAGTACGACACCTCAGTAGCACACTTGCCATTAATGCAAGGTTGGGTATTATGTGACTATGCCTTGGCTCACATCGTTTACCCACATCATGCTCAGATGGAGATGGGCTAATGTGTGGGGGTTGTTGGGAAGTGGCTACCTTGTGATCATTTGGGATGAGAAGTTCTCAGTTCAATGTAAGGTCATCTGTGTACACTAGATGTTTTACCATCTTTACTTCTGTACATTTGTACAATATAGTCTACATGAAAAATAGAATGTTTTACATCCCATTTCAGTAACATGACACACATTTTAAGAAACTGAATTTTGTGGAACAGTTTTATATCATTCCCACAAGCGTTACCTTTATATTGGTTATGTAAATAATACATGCTCATTACAAAGAATTCAAGTAGTGCAGAAAGGCAACAGGAGAGAATAAAAACTTCACCCAGATCTCATCACCTAGTTACAACTGGTATGAACATTGAATAGTATTCCTTACTTCTATCAAATACATATGGCTTTGTATTTCAAATAATAAAAAGATTTCTTAAGGAACACTCTCACATATAAAAAAGAGTTATCTGAAGTAGACATATCCTAGTGAGTCTTACCTAGCCCACAACTTGATAAACTTCCATCACAGACTATCATCCTAAGAAAGGCCATTTTTTCTGCGTGAACATCCTATAAAACTAGAACAATGACATCTACATTTACTGTCTGCTGCCTAGCTCAAGATATCTTTTATGTTGTTAGTATAAAACTGCCAAATAAAGAGCCCTTCCAGGTTTAATGCCTCCTTAAGAGTACTTCTTTTAAAAGTACTTACACTTATTTTTAAAAATATTTTATTTATTTCTTTGAGAGAGAGAGAGAGTGTGTGCAGGCATGAATGGGGGTGTGGGAGGGAGGGTGTACAGAGGGAGAGGGAAAAGTAGGTCTCCCCTGAGCAGGGAGCCCAACAACGATGTAGTGCTCAATGCCAGGACCCTGAGATCAGGACCCAAGCCAAAGGCAGATGCTTAACCGAGAGAGACACCCAGGTGCTCCAAAAGTATTTATACTTTAACCAGGTCTCAATTGATAATAATAGCAATCAAGAGCCTCATTCCCAGGAATCAGCAAATTAGCTAAACTACAGTCCTTACAAAGCAGAGCTTGAGTTGAGCATCTTTGGCCTGGGTGGTAACTCCCCACATGTCCATTTAAACATACCTGTATGGTTTTCTCTCCATTTGCTCCAGCATACTCTTCCTGGCATGTGGTGTAGAGTTGAGTGGGCTAAGGGGTTCATAGATTGTTCACCTCCTGTCTACAATCCTTACAGAATTAATTATCCTCTGTAGAGGCAGAGGTGGATAAAGTCAGTTATTTAGACAGGGAGACACCAGGTTTAAAAAAAAAAAAAAAAGGCACGTGACACCTGGGTGGCTCAGTCCGTTAAGCATCTGCCTTCGGCTCAGACTGGGATCGAGCCCCGCATCAGGCTCCCTGCTCAGTGGAAAGCCTGCTTCTCCCTCTGTCCCTGCTTGTGTTCCCTCTCTCGGTGTGCATCTCTTTGTCAAATAAATAAATAAATAATCTTAAAAAAATAAAAAATAATTAAAAAAGAAAGGCAATATAGAATGGAACCAAGACATAACAGTGACTTTGAACTCAGACAGCTAAGTCTCAAATCCTGATTCTGCTACTAGCCAGCTGTTGACCAGTGTAAATAATTGTTTTAACCTCCATTTCTTCATCTCTAAAATGAAGATAACACCACATAAAGTCATAGTAACAGTTAACAAGAACAACAACTATTAAAGTTTGTCTAAATGTTAAACATGTTTAACAAATATCAAAATTTCTAGTTCATCTTAATCTATTTCTTAATCTCTGTTCCTTCCTTCAGATTTCCAATTAATCCCATCATACTAGTAAAAAAAAAAAAATAATATGATATATCACCAGTGGGAAACTTCATACAATTACCCAGGTTGATCAGGTAGGATCCACAAAATTAAACTGTATCTCCTACCTTCTGGCGCATTTCTGGTTCCTTGGGCACACATAGCCTTTAAGGACCACCGACTCTCATTTAGTCACTCCTAAGAGTAAGCCCTCTTCAAATTTATTGGTTAAAAAAAAAAAAAAAAAGTCTACATTTAGTTTCACAGCATGAAAAAGGAAGAAGTCATTCGTGGTTCTCTCCAGTACTGAATCTAGCTGTTTCTTAGGACAATAATTCAATGTGTCCTAATGGGTAGAATTCATTCATGTGTGCCTACTCTTGTTCAGGAAATAAAGGTCCTCGCTCATTAAGTAAGAAGCAGGGAAGCTTACTGGAGTCCAGACAATACGATTACCAGCGGGTTAGAGATGCTGAAGAGAAGAAAATGCACAAGCTTTCAAATTTCCAACCAGTAACAGTCGTGGTCTTGCAGAGTTTTGGTGGGTACACCTGGGTAGTCAGTTTTGAACAGCTTTTTGTGGAAAGCCCCAGTAGTATCTTTGAGATGACAAACACATGAGATCTTATGTCTATATAGGGACTTAAAAACAAAAACAAAAACAAAAGAAATGCATTTTGAAAAGATAAGTGTATCAATAAGAACTCAATCTACAGGTGAGTGTGCAGAGACTCCAGAAAATTTCAGGGGTTCTTTTGTCCCATTCACACCCTCCACTCAAATGTGTGATTCTGACCTTTAGACGTTTGGAATTGCAGCCTCAATCTTTAGCAGTAGTAGTGGGGAAGGTAGACATGGTGGTATTGCAACAGGGAACAATTTTAACATTTCCTAGTTCAGGCACCTGTTAGGGGCTTTCCATACCCCCGCTTAATCTTCACAACGTTTAACAGCACTGATACTTCAACAGCTATCTTTGATTGCAGGCTTCTCATATACAGAAGCTTTGTTATTGTTAGAGAGGGAGGGAAGTTGGGAGACAGGCAGATGGAGAGAGAGAGGAAATTTCAAGCAGGCGCCAGCCCAGACCTTAACCCAAAACAGGGCTCAATCTCAGGACAAGACCGACTGAGCCACCCAGGTGACCCTGTGCTGTTTCTTTTATATACATTCTCCTTTAATTTTCAATTTTAATTCTGTACGGTTAGTATTATTATTTACTTTATAAATGTGGGAACTTATTTTCAGAAGTAGTAACTTGCCAGAGTTATGAATGTATTCTGTGTATTTACATAGTTTATAACAGATATGGCTGATTTTTATCATATTATATTGTATTAATTCAGACATATTTTATTATGGCCTTTACCATTAATAATAAATAATTTTTATTTGGGACCTAGTCATTGTCTCAAACATTATGCTAGGTGGTTTCTTGACTTATCTTGATTACTAATCACATTTACCTATATGCTTACTCTTCTCCTTCTTTAATAGACTGAGACACTGAGGTTCAGAGAAATAGGTTACTCACGCTAAGGCTACACATGAATGAGTCTGGTGAGATATTGATATAGGCCTGCAATGTTCCAGTCTATAGTTTCCACTAACCTTGGCTACTAAATTGACTCAGGGGAAAACAAACAAACTAAAATAATAGTGACTGCATCATTTTTAGGGGTACAGATATCTAGTACCATAGTTAAAATAAGTATGAGATTAATCTCTAAAACTGATTGAGATCAGTAACCTGCACTGACTTACAACCATAAAGAAAGTACCAAAACACTGGCACAAACACTTTAATCTGGCCACTAGTCTGAGTATATTTCAAATACCCCTCAAATTTCATCTCATAATTCAGGTGAAGTGAATAGGACACAGGTTGTATTGTATCAGAATGACACCTGGGATGGAACAATGGAAGTATCATGGCAAGTTTTCATTTTTTCATCCAATTTTAGGTTTTGCATACCCACCATAGAGTTTGCCATGCGCATAGAAATTAGGTATGAATTCTCTTCCCCTGGGATTGGCAGCAAGGTGAGGGGACTTGCAATCACTAAATCTGTTAATATTATAGTGGAGGGTTTAGTGTAATAAGTAAAGAACAATAAACAAAATATATGAGGATGAGAAAGAAAGAAATAAAACTATCAATATTTGCAGATCACATAATGGTATCCGTAGGAAATCTAAAATAATTCACATATAAATCACTGAATACAAAATTGAATGTTTACTGGTAAGAAAGTCAATATAAAAAAAAATCTTTATATACTAGCAATGAACACCAAAAATAAAATGTTTATAATTTTAAAATTAACATTGAAAATCACATTGAAAAGCACCAAATACTTAGAAATAAATCTAAAAGATGTGCAAAACTGCTATTCTGAAAACTATAACACATAGCTGAGAAAATACAAAGATTACTCGAGTAAATATTTATGAATCTGAAAATTTAATACTGTAATGATGTCAATTCTAACTAAAACTGATTTATAGATTGATTATTATCCTATTCATTATTCAAAATGCCATAAAATACATTATTATTGTAATTCTATTGTGGAAATTCTAAAATTCATTATAAAAATGCAAAGGGGAGGGACACCCGGGTGGCTCAGTCAGTTAAGCATCTGCCTTTAGCTCAGGTCAGGATCCCAGGGTCCTGGCATCAAGTCCTGCATAGGGCTTCCTGCTCAGCGAGGAGCTTGCTTCTCCCTCTTCCCCTCCCCGCCAAACTCTCTCTCTCACTCAAAAATCAATAAATAAAATCTTTTAAAAAATTCAAAGGAACTTACCTTCTAAACATCAAATCTTATCAGAGCTATGGGGAAAGAATATAAGATCTTTGTGGCCTTAGGGAAAAATTTCTCAGATTTTTCTCATAAAAAAAAGCTTAACATAAAGGAGATTAATTGATTCAAATTAAGTAAGTTAGGAACCTCTATTAAATAAAAAAGTGAAAAGATAAACCAAAGTGAGAGAACAAAGGTCTATATTAATATAAGGAATATATAAAGACCAATCAATAAATAAAGACAGGACATCCAATATAAAAATGGGAATTAAAAAAAAAAACTTGGGTAAGCTTTCACAAAGAAGAATATTCAAATAACTAAAAAGTACATTTTAAAATGTGCCACTTTATTAATCATCAGAAAAAGGCAAATTAAAACCATTCTGTGATATCATTAGATACCCTTAGGAAGGACTAAAATGTATTTTTTTGCTTTTTTTTTAAACTATGGGTTTCTTTCTTAAAGATTTATTTTGTTTTTTTGAGAGCAAGAAAGTGAGCAAGAGTGGGAAGGGCAGAGGGAAAGAAAGAGGGAGAGTTGCCAGCAGAATCCAGCCTGAGTGCAGAGCCTAATGCAGGCTCAGCCCCAGGACCCTGAGATCATGACCTGGACCAAAACCAAGAGCTGGGCACTTAACTGACCGAGCCACCCAGGTACCCCAGGAATAGCTAAAATTTATAAATAAAAACATAAAAATGAAAAGCTTGACAATATCCCATGCAGACAAGGATCTGGAGCAAATGGAACACTCCTATACCTCTAGGATGACAGGAATGAACGCATGTATAATCACTTTGGAAAACTCTTCAGCAAGATCAGCTAAAGCAGATCATGTGTACTGCCTAGAACTCAGCAATTCTATTCCTAGGTGTATACTCAGCCAAAATGTGTACAATATGTTCATCAAAAAACAAGTGCAAAAATGTTCATAGCAGCACTATTTGGAATAATTCAAACCAGAAACAACCCACATGTCCATTAATTCTAAAATGAATAAATTGCTCTGTATTCACCCAATGGAACACAATAGCAATGAAAATAAATAAACTATTATATGCAACAAAGTAAAAGAATCTCACATAGATAATGTGAGATGATGGAGATAGACACAAAAGAGTAATAGTTTATATGAATTTATTTATATAAGATAAAAAGCAGCTAAAATTAATTTATAATATTAGGAACCAGAGGAATGATGACCTTAGAAGAAAAGACAGGTGTGGTGACCAGAACAAGGTAAGCTTCTGTACACCAGAGAGTTACCCTAGCTTGATCTGAGTGGTGATTATTTGGATGTGCTCTTTTTGTGACAATTAGCGAAACTGAACACCCATGATTTGTGTATGATGTTAGACTTCAGCAACAAATAAATCTTTTTAATTAAACAAAATGAATTGTTTAGTCCTTTAAGATGGAAAAATCTCTGGAATGTTTGACATAGAATAAACTAGGTAAGACACATATGCAATATTAGGTCAGGAGACGGTAATAACCAAATGAAGAAAAATTTTTATTATAAGAAAAGTGTGTATTAACTCATTTGAATCTGTATTTAAAAACCAGATTTTTTAAAAAATGTTTTTGGCATTTTTTAAAGAATGTTTTTAGGTGGTGCCGGGGTGGTTCAACCAGGTAAGCATCTGCCTTCAGCTCAGGTCATGATCCCAGGGTCATGATCCCATGATCCCTGGTTTAGCAGGGAGCCCGCTTCTCCCTCTTCCTCTGCCCCTCCTCCCACTGGTACTCACTCTCTCTTGTGCTCTCTCCATATCCTGAATAAATGAATAGAATCTTTAAAAAAAAATGTTTTGGGGACAAAATCTGAATGGTATGAGACCAGAAAAGAATTTTGAAAGTTTGTGAAAAAATCAACCTCTTTAAGGATGCTTGTTCTAGATGGACGTATAGTTTTTTACAACCAAAAGGTTGTAGAAAAAGGTTATAGAAAATTATAGAAAGTATTATGACTAATAAATCAATACATTAATAATAAAATTTATATTACTATACAAATATCATTTTAATCTTTTAAATATTTTTCACAGTTCTTTTTGCCAAACATCATGTTTATTGAAACAGAAATAAAATTAAAATAGAACTAACGTAAAGGTGACAAGTTTAATGAAATGTTAGCAATCAAGTTTGGCAATATTAATATACTATGGTAATGCTGGGCTTGTCTTATGGTGCAATGAATAAGCGGCCACAACTTTATACAGACTGTAAGGACTTTTTCCAGATAATGTGAAATTTGGATTCTGACACTGGGACTTTCTCACATGCCAGCTTTTTCTCTTCTCATCTCTGAACTTGCCAGTTTGGACCCTGAGGCAGGATGCAACAGAGATCTGTGGAGCCTAAATTCCTGCTTTTAAGGAAGTTTTTCCTTTCACTGACAGAGTACAATTCAACAGATGTCCTGAGCTTTGAACAATTAAATTAGTGAATTCTCCAGGTATGCCTGGATGGCTCAGTAGGTTAAGTGTCTGCCTTTGGCTCAGGTCATGATTTCAAGGTCCTGGGATCCGGTCCCGCATCCCACATGCTGAGCAGGGAGCCTGCTTCTCCCTCTCCCTCTGCCCCTTGTCCTGGCTCGTGCTCTCTCTCTCTCTCTCAAATAAATAAATACAATCTTTGAAAAAAAAAAATAAGTGAATTCTTCTCTTTCAAGTGGGAATAAGGGAGAATGGGAAGGATTTGTGAGAAGGAACAAAAACAAGAGCTCACCCTGTGTATTTATTTTACATATCTTAAGAGCTCAGAAGTGAATTCTTTTTTTTTTTTTAAGATTTTATTTATTTATTTGACAGAGAGAAATCACAAGTAGATGGAGAGACAGGCAGAGAGAGAGAGAGGAGGAAGCAGGCTCCCTGCTGAGCAGAGACTGGGACTCGATCCCAGAACCCTGAGATCATGACCTGAGCCGAAGGCAGCGACTTAACCCACTGAGCCACCCAGGCGCCCTCAGAAGTGAATTCTTATTTCCAGTTATGTCATAAAATAAGCTGTAGAGGTGGATTGGAGTCAGCCTGCACCATCTCATGAAATCTTATTGCCAAAATTACCTGGGAATTTTAAAAAACAGCCATTATTAAGAAATACATAAACATAATTAAATAAATAATATTAAAGACAAAGGTGTTAGATATTCCAAATTTATCACTTTCTAGCAATTTTGCTATTTGTTCTTGTGGTTATATATGTCTTTTGAATCTGTATGGTGAAAATACCAGATAGTGGTGTGCTACTGTGCCTCTCCTCCCAAGTCCACATTTAATGAGGTCATGTTGATAGTCTGAAATTGACCAAGTTGGCTGTGTTTACACTCCCCAAATCACAGACACTACTAATCAGGGCACTCCCACTCCCTGCAGGAAGTCAATTGTTAAATACTCAACGCATATCCTGAGGGACTTTGTCAATAAGAGAAGTGTTCTGAGCATCATTCTTGACAGTCAAATCATTGGCAACTGGTTTATGGACAAAGTAAATATACATCATATACATATATACACAATGAACACTGTCCTAGCCTTATTATTAATGATGCCATCTTCTCATTCTGCAAAGTGTTGCAGTGTAGAAAATAAATTATGTGCTCACTCCACTTGTAGGAGAACAGGCTTGCCCAGCTTCAGCACTACTGATATATTGGGCTGAATAATTCCTTGTTGTGAGGATTGTCGTGTTTTCTAAAGGATGTTAAGCAACATCTCTGGCCTCTATGCTTTAGAGGTCTACCCTAGTTATGACAACCAAAAAAGCCTCCAGTACTTTTAAATAACCCAGGGGGAAAGGGAGATTGCCCCCTTCTGAGAACCATTGTCATTATTTAAGGGTTAAAACAATTCTAAAAAAAAAAAAAAAAAATTGATTTTTTTTTTTTCAGTATCAAAAGAAAGAGATCTCCTTCTCTTAGAGCTTTTCCTTTAAAAATGCCATTGTAAATTCTCTGTTGCTTTAATTTGCAATGCTTTTTTTGAAAAACTAAGAGAAGGGTAGCTGGGTAATGGATGTTGGGTAGAGTATGTGCTATGGTGAGTGCTGTGAATTGTGTAAGACCGATGATCCACAGACCTGTACTCCTGAAGCAAATAATACATTTTATGTTAATAAATTAAAAAGATAAATAAATAAATAAAAACTAAGGGGGGAAAACCCTCTTGTCAATTTTATAAGCCAAGAAAGTTTTTCATAAAGACGTCAGAGCCCACTCTTTGAATCGAAACCATCAAGGAAGATAACGCCCTAGCTTCTGTCTCTATGCGAGTTTACCCTATGTGCATGGCTCCAAGTCATCAGGGTCTTCTTGTTGTAGAGCTACATTGCATTTATGTTCTGTTAGTTAAAGACAATTAGCCAACCCCGATGTCACATCAATACTGAGTGAATTTAAGATGAACTACACAGAGCTAAAGGATTCTGTTGAGTCCTCTCACCTATGGGCAAAGTATCATTTATATATATGTATGTATGTGTGTGTGTATATATATATATATATATATATATATATATATATATATATATATATATATTTAGTGCACGGAGGCAGGGGGAACAGTAGAGGGAGAAGGAGAAGCAGACCTCCCTCTGAGCAGGATGCAAGGTTAGATCCCACGACTCTGGGATCATGACCTGAGCTGAAGGCTGCTGTTCAATGACTGAGCCATCCAGAGATCCCCAAGTTATCATTTATTTTGAAGTTGTTTAGGTAATGGATTGAATCTGCCTGCCTATTTTTATAAAAGATTGAGATTTCCTTCTGTCTTCACCATCTTTGTAGCAAATTGCCTGTGATACACATCAAGTCTAGCTTAATACTTATTCGGTAATAAAACCGCTAAATTCTTTTCTGCCTTTGTAGAAAGGATACAGTGGGTTGGCAGGAGATTTTATTTTTATTTTGTCCAATAAGAACAACATCAGTACTGAGGCAGAATGGAGAAAGCTGAAGCCAACTAGGACAAAAGAGTGGGTAAAATTGTGTCAACCACAGAGAAAGACAAGAAGCATGCGGGTGGTATGCATAACTTTTTTAAAAGCCAACTTCTTCTAATATTTGGGGAGAAAATGTTTTCTTTCCCCCACTCATATCTGCTCCCAAGTTAATATATGCTGAAGATTGCTTCCCCTTATTGTTTGTCTTCTCACCAATGTTTGCTCATGTAGCTTCTATTTTCTTTCTATAGCTGGAACTCCCCTGACATAGAGTATCATTGCCCTTCATGTATCCCCTCTGTGAGCTCTTAAGCAAGACTAGTGTTTTGTAGATTTTCTTCAGGAAATGAGAAGATGATGATGAGAAGTGCAGCACAGCTGGCAATAAAAGACTGAACATGGTGTTCATTAGCCTAGAGTATCTCATTACACTTGCCACAGGGACTTTCACACTGGCTGATTTTTTCTCTCATCTCTCGATTGACCACTTTGGACTTCCAATCTCTAGTCTAAGGGTAATAAAGGATAACCCAAACACTGTTTTGTTTTTTTTGTTGTTGTTTTTGTTTTTTTTTTTTTGTGGGTAGATTTAGTCCCCACAGTGTCTATTTTTTTTTTTTTAAAGATTTTATTTATCCATTTGACAGAGAGAGATCACAAGTAGGCAGAGAGGCAGAGGAGGAAGCAGGCTCCCTGCTGAGCAGAGAGCCCGATGCGGGACTGGATCCCAGGACCCTGAGATCATGACCTGAGCCGAAGGCAGTGGCTTAACCCACCGAGCCACCCAGGTGCCCAGTCCCCACAGTGTCTAAAAACAACTATGTAGGTAGGCCGATAGGAAGCCTGGCCCCAATTATGAAAAAAATTAAGCAATTAGCAACATTACTACGCAATGTTAACAGAGTGCAATTGAGAGATGCTATGCGATGTGATAACCTTTGAGATGATCAGGGGAAATTGGGGTTGAAAAGAGGGGAGAGTCATAGCAAGTTGAAGTTTGAAGAAAGCAGGAAGCGAACAGAGGGAATGAAATATGGAGACTGAATGCATAAAGAGCTTATAGTTGTACAGAAAGAAGCAGACACGTGGAAAATAGTTGAATCATCTCGGTGGCAAACCCATAGATTGAAGATTCACGATGTCTTGTGATGAAATACCCATCCCCCACCCCAGTGCTTCATGGAACCTCTCAACCCCCAAAATATATTTAATTCTTTGTGGGAACTTGCAATATGTCTGTTCACAGATTTGGCCTTACAACAATTAATTATCACCTGTTCAATGTCAGGCACTGTAAAAGACTCTGAGCATATACTGATGAATAATTTATATTGGTATAATTATATGAATCTCTACCATCATGGAGGTTATACTCTAAGGAAATATTCTCAAGACTCCCTAGCTCCAGGGGCACCTGGGTCACTCAGTTGGTTAAGTTGCCGGTCTCTTGATTTCAGCTCAGGTCATGATCTCAAGGTCTTTAGATCAAGCCTCATGATGGGCTCCATGTTCACTGGGGAGTTTACTGCAGATTCTCTCTCTCTTCCTCTGCCCTGCCACTGCTCACACACACTCTCTTTCTCAAATAAATAAATCTAAAAAAAAAGTTCCTCTGGCTCCCTCGTGTCATATGTATCTTTTTTTTTTTTAATTTTTTGTTTTCAGCATAACAGTATTCATTATTTTTTCACCACACCCAGTGCTCCATGCAATCCGTGCCCTCTATAATACACACCACCTGGTACCCCAACCTCCCACTCCCCCGCCACTTCAAAACCCTCAGATTGTTTTTCAGAGTCCATAGTCTCTCATGGTTCACCTCCTCTTCCAATTTCCCCAACTCCCTTCTCTACCCTCAACTCAATATAGCTTAATATAACTTAGATTTCTTTCATATCTGAAAAATGTTTTAACCTAGTTAAGCTAGATTTAACTAGGTTAATGTTTAACCTAGTTAAAACATCAGAAAAAGGAAAATGTTGAAGAAAATAAGTTTCCTTTGAGATTTGGTTTTAAATCTCTATACCTTGCTGATGTTGGATGTTTTCTGGATTTTTACTTATAGGTTGAAGCTTACCATTTTTTTATAGATCAAAATAACTGCTGGTAATTTCATGTGGTTAAAAAACATATTTTTCTTTATATCTGAAGACTACTATAAGAATAAATTATCTTTTTCAAATTTTGTTAACATTAAAGTTGATTTTCTATATAATTATGTGCTTCTGGCTAAATAGTCAAAATACTTTAAAGAAAGTCAAAATTATCTGAGATTAAGTAATTATGAAAAAAATAGTATTCCTAACATTGAAAAATAAGATGATGTGAATCAAAATTGACACTATGATATATAAATAAGCTCAAATAACATTTTAAAATATAAATTTGGTCCTAGGTTCACATCAAAAAAATTACAAGGACAGCAAAAAATTAGGCAGAGCAGCATAATAATCTAGTGGTTTCTATATATTATTGAAAACAAAAATCTGGTTCTTTGGATACATGGTTTACTCATGCTTAAAGGAAAATCACCTGGCATTAGACATTCTACTACTCCTTGTATTTAATGACATTGATTATAAGCTGTGGTTTTATAAGTTTAAATATGAACAACTGAAATAGCACTGTCAGAAGTAAATTCAAGCATGTTTTTCCAGTTCCTGGAGAATTCCTCCTCCTCTTGGGATTTTTTGTTGGTTCAAGGCAGGTCTAGCAACTATAAGTGTTCATGATGAAATTGACACTTATGTTTGAAGAGAACTGTGGTATGGAAAAAAGCAGGGCTTATTCTCGTGTTATTCTAGCCAGATATCTAGGGTGGGGAATCTGTTTTTTAGCCTGTTCTTCTTGTCCTTGTCACCACACCTGAAAGGTGGGCTTACCCTGAGCAGGAAATGATTGTGAAAATTATTTGTGATAACCAGAAAAGAGAAAACAATACTCTTTTGTTACACCTAGTTTATCTAAAGCATAAATCAAAGAAAATACACATAAGAGCTTAAAAGGTAACAATAATTACAAGCATTAAGAATTAAGCAATAATATGGTTCATAATAAAATGAAATAAAAATTTCCCAGGGGTACCTAGGTGGCACAGTTGGTTAGGCACCTGCCTTTGGCTCAGGTCACGATCCCAGGGTCCTGGGATCGAGACCTGTGTCTGGCTCCCTGCTCAGTGGTAAGACTGCTTCGCCTTCTGCCCTTCCCCCACTTATGTTCTCTCTCTCTCTCAACTCTTTTTTTATCATGTTATGTTAGTCACCATACAATACATCATTAGTTTTTGATGTAGTGTTCTAACATTCATTATTTGCATATAACACCCAGAATAAAGTCTTTAATAAAAAAATTTTTAATATGGTTGCTGAAATAGGAATAAAATGAGAATACTGCAGATGAGTTGACTTTTTTCTCAGGTAGTTAAGATTTTCTGTAGTTACCTAAAAATGATATGATGGGAGTATCTGTGTCTGGTATTCACCACTGCAAACCCTTCCTCATCCACTGAAGTATCAAGAGGGCTTCTCTCTACCACTCCTTACTGTTACCTGGCATACTCAAGTTAATAAACATACCTATTTTATCAAGAGTCTAAGTGAGTATGGTTTTTTTTTTTTTAACAGTAAGTTTTCCAAAATGAAAAAGGCATAGCAAAGTCAGGTGGACATTATCTTTGGATTACCTGTGTCTCTATATCATCCTTCGCCCATCTCTACTACTTTTGCTTACACATCAAATTACTGCAGCTCTTAAAATATTTGCAAATAGAATGAGAAAAGTCTAGCTATTTATGCATGCCTGACGTGACCTGTCTTGATGGAGGACAGGAAGCAAAGACACTTGGGTTTTGGTAAAGTATAGACAGAAAGAGTTGACTTATATTCCTTTAAGCATTTAGGAATAGAAAGGAGAGTCTGAATTCAAGCATCAGCTGTCTAAACCCTGAAAACGTCAGTATGGTCATCCCAAATGTGTTATGGTTTCTGACCAAAAGCTCTTATGAAAACAAGAGTTAGATTCCACTTAAATCAAATCTTTTCATTACCATGTTCTAATAAGTCAAAAAAGAAAACTCTTTCTGGTAAGAATCCTATTCTTTAAGGAAAATCATCAAAATGAGGACAGGGAGCAATCTGTCACAGCCTTAATCAGGGTGCACAATAGAATACAAGGAAAAGAAGTAGGAAAAGTATAACAGAAAACAATGAAACAAAAGATGCTCGGTTAACTCTAGGAGAAAAGAGAGGTGAGACAGATCAATTGGAGGAAGAGGACTTCAAATCAGTTATTATTGAGTGTGGAAAGCCTGAGTCAGTGGACTTGAATGGAGAAAAATGAAAATAATCAAAAAGCACAAGTTACAGTGAGTTGCTTTGCCCCTTTTTTCCTATCTCCTGAACTGCCATCAAAATTCCTAGCTCAGCACTATGTACGTATACACAACAAGAATACTTATAGATACTGCCATAGCTACTGTTCGATATAACCTTTTATTTTATTATTTTATTCTATGGGAAAGGGAAGCATTATTCTTAATGAACTTTAACAATATCCACTATATATCTAGAGAGATTTAGATTTTTTTTTTTACATCTAACTAACTTAGTTTAAAATAAGTCAGAATAACTGCAAATTCACGAATGAAAGTTATACTTTTAATGGTAGGTAAATATTAACCTATAGATTTAGATGCAACTAAAGGTTTGTGAAGTCAATCGTATACCAACACAAAAAGACAAACAAAAAACTCACTGCTTTCATAACCTGATATTTCAAACTATTTCAATTTGCACTTCATAAATTCAACTTTTTAATAAATATTTTTGCATTTTGATTCTAGATGATTCTATTTAGAGCATTTCACTCCAACACTTCTCCATGGATTTAGATCATCTTTATTCCCAATAAACCAAATACCAAATGGGCCCAATTATTTTCTATTTTTACAATGTTTTCATTAGTTGTAGAGACATCTTAATTTGGTATATAAAATTTTTAATTAGATAATGCAATTTTTAAAGCTGTTGATAGCATCTTGAGACAAATTTGCAACACTTATCATTTTCCTCCCTCTCAATAACTTGCAGTCTGACACAGTATTCCTTATGCTTCTCTGAAACAACAGTCTATATGAATCAATTTGAGTATCAGACTAAAAACAGTTACAAACTTTGTAAAGGTGAAAAGTACCACTGTGGTTTAGAGTGTTCAGCTGAGTGCTTTTTCAACTGACTTACTGTGCTACCAGCATGCTCTTTTGGCTTACACCACCTACCTCTTTGGCTTACACCTACCTACACCACCTACCTACTCAGTATGCATGTGGGATCTCTCAAAACTCTTCTGTTAAAAGAAAGGAGACTGATGACATAATGAATATTATTTTTAATAGACACTTGAATAGCACCTATTTGTATCCTTAATGATTTCAATGGCCCAAAACACTTCCATGAGTTCCATAAAGGTCTGTAGACCACAACAAAGATACACTGGGTCAAAGCAGTACCAGATAGAGCTGTCCTTTTAGGCAAAGTAGTAAATGAGACCATTCATGTAAAGCACTTTCAGTGCTAGTAAGCATCTATTGTTGTTGTTGATGATGATGATGATGAAGGTAATGATGAATGACTATTCTATTTTTCAATCATGCTAAATACTAGCATAATGCTATTAAGTGCTGTTTCAATTCAATATGTTTTAAGACATACTAGAAATTGTGCCTGGTTTAGAGATTTAACTAGAGAATGATCAACAATAATGCTGCTCTCTGTTCTGGCTTCTCTTCCTCCAGGGAAGGTGCTGATCACCAGTCATTGCACGCCTCCCTCCAGAGACCAGAGGAGCCTTTACAACCTTCCTGTGTGGTGTCCAAGCATCCAAGACTAATTTTGACTTTACCCGACAAAAGGGATTGCCATTCTAGAGGTCTTATCTCAAGGATTAAGGAGTTTAAATGACAGTTGATCACCCAAAGTAGCATCCAAGAAAAGGATGTGAAGTTTAGAAGTAGAAGAGACTTAGGAATTTAAAAACAATAATAATAATAATACACACACACACATACACACACACACACAAGATAAAGAGATTATTCAAAGAAATTTACTAAAATGTGGTTGATAGGGAATAAGTAATTAGTAGGTATATACATTATATAACCTCAAAACTTCATTCATAATTCTGAAGTCAGGTGTGTTTAAAAAATATTAATATCAGGAGACCCTACCTTCTGTTATTTAGTACCTTTAGTATGGTCTGGGGTAGCATTCTATAATCAAAAATATTAATATTTCTGCAGCAAAATGCATGAATATATCTACTAAGTGTTATAAATAAATAAAGGTTATACAGAGCTTTATGTAAGTTTAGATTATATCAGGTCAGCAATTGTAGATAAGAATTTTTTTACATGTATTTAGGATGGAATAGTAGGAAAAAGATGTCTTAATGTATGATGTGTAAGTAGATATAGTCATAGTATGTTGGCATTATCACTGTGAAATAAAATGAAATCTGTATTTGATCTCTGCCCATGTTCCTGACACAAAGTTACTAAAGCCCTTGTAGTTTTCTGAGTGATGGGGTTGTTAAGAGGTTCTTACACGGATCCCCTAAATCCCTGGAAATTTCCTGGATGATAGAAATGTATTATGTTCTAGTGAGGCAACTCTTGGTAGGCTTCTGGATAGCTTTGGGATGGGGGCTAGTCACCAGAAACCACAAGCCATGATTATTAGAAGCTTGGAACTTTCAGGAGCCCCTGGATGACTCAGTTTGTTAAGCAACAGACTCTTGATTTCAGCTCAGGTCATGATCTCCTGGTTGTGAGATCTTTGGGCTCCACAGGCTCTACACTCAGCACTTAGCCAGCTTGAGATTCTTTCTCTCCCTCTCCCTCTCTTCCTCCCCACCCTCTCTCAAGCACTCCCTCTGTCTGTCTGTCTGAAAAAAAAAAAAAAAAAAGAGGGGGGAATAAAAAAGACACTTAGAACTTTCAATCTCACCTTCCCATCCTCTGGGGAGGTAAGAGGGGCTGGGAATTTAGTTAATAATTGGTCATGCATACATGAGGAAGCCTCCACAATAATCTCTAAATGATGGGTTTGAGGGGTTTCTCCTTTGGTGAATGTATCCACATGCTGGGAGAGTGGAACACCCCAACTCCACAGGGACAGAACTCTAGGGCTTGGGACTCCTCCAGACCTTTTCCTATGTACATCTTCATTTGGCTACTTATCTGTATACTGCAAATACCTTTTATAATAAATCAATAAATGTAAATAAATAATTTCTCTGAGTTTTGTGAGCCATTATAACAAATTATCAAACCTAAGGAAGGATTGTAGGAACCCAGGGTTTATAGTAAATTGGTTGACAACATGAGATTTACATCTAGTGTCTGAAATGGGAGCAGTTTTGTGGGATCAAGCCCTTGCCTGTGAGATCTGTGCTAATTCCAGGTAGTTAGTGTCAGAATTGAATTAAACTGTAGAACACCCAACTAATATCCTAAGAGTTGGAGAAATGGTGGTTGGTGTGAGAGAAAACCCCACACATTTGGTGTCAAAATGTTCTGTGGGTAGAGAAACAGTTTTCCTTAAATCACTATCCTCAAAAACATTTCTGTAGTAAATTTGAGAATAGTGAAGGACTCTGGCCACTGTACTATGTGAAAAGGTTACTTCTTAAATTATCTAGGTTCTATATTATACTGTCTAGCTCTTGAAATTCAATGCCTTAGTATACCTTCTGAGAGAAAGGAAGAGAGATTTGAAACCCCATAGTTGAGAAACTCTTATTCTTTCAAGTTTTCTCTTAATCCTCTATGACTTAGAATTTGCATAATGAAGTTCCACATATGATGTAGATGAGTAGCCTTTATTGGGCCTGATCTTCCCAAGGTAACAGTCATAAATACTAGGCTAAAAAAAAAATTATGACCCAGAGCCAACTTACAGAAGCTTTCACTGGCCAAAGATGAAACTATTTGAACTTCTTCAATGATGAAAATAAAGGCAATGGATCCAAACCCATCAAATGTGTTCAAATCCATGTGCTGATCACTTTCCAACACCTGGGAAATAAATAAATAGTATTAAGCATGCATCTTCTTTTTCCTGAAAGAACTATACCATTGGGTAGCCAAATAATGGATAAAGGAGAACACCTTTTCATTAATGTATTTAATGTAAAAAATGTAAAAGAAATTATGGAATTAAGACATACACACACATGCATATACATATATATTATTTTAGGAAAAAGGAATGCTTAATGTCTCTCTCTTTATACACCCACACACATATACATGTATGCTTAATGCCTTAATATATATATCTAGATAGCTAGATAGATGATAGATAGATATCAAACACTCATGTTTGCTTGACATCATAAAAAAAGACAGAGGAACATAGTCTCTTCTCATAGTTAGAGTGATTCTTTTAAATGTAAGTCATATTTTATCCTCTCTGTGGTCAAAATCACAATAGCTCTCAATTTTCTGAAGAGTTAAAATCAACGTCCTTCTGAATGTCTTTAAGAACCTATAAGAGCTGTCCTTGAATTAGCTCCTTATCTCATCTCTCTCTCTTGACTATACTCCAGCTTCAGTGATTTCCTTCCTGTTCTTTAACACATGAAATGTGCTCGAACTTCAAGGCCTTTTCATTGGCTGTATTTTCTGTCTAGAGTGCTCTTTTTCCTTACTGCCACCCAGCTAACTTCTTGCCTTTTTCAAACCTTTGCATAAAAGCTCTCTTTTCAATGAGAATTATGGATGTATCCCGTTAGAAATTACCTCCAACTCTCCTACTTCTCTTGCCAAATACACACCGTTTCTGACTCTCCTCTTTATCTTTCTAAGGCTCTTATCATTACTCATATTCAGTACTATATTGCTATGAGTTGAACTGCAACCCCCTCCCATCTCCTACAAAACACATGCTAAAATCTTAACCCAGGACCTCAGAATGTGACCTTATTTGGAAATAGGGTCGTTGCAAATGTAATTAGTTAAATTAGGATGAGGTCTTACTGGAATGGTGGCAAGGGTGGGGGCTCCTCCAGCATGACTGGTGTCCTTCTAGGAAGAGGGAAATTTGAACATAGACAAAGGGAGGACACCATGCAAGGATGAAGGCAGAGATTAGTTATGCACCTGCAAAACCCACCAAAGATCACTGACTAACCCTGACGTTAGGAAGAGGCGAGGAAGAATTCCTCTGTGAGTTTTCATTGGAGCGTTGCCCTGTGGACACATTGATTTTAGATTTGCAGACTTCAGAACTGTCAGACAATTTATTTTTATTTTTTATTTTTTTTTTTAGCCACCCAGCTTCTAGCACTCTGTTAAGGCAGTCTTAGGAAATGAACACATCTATCTGTATACTATGTGATTACTATCTAATTCACTTTTTATTGTTCTTATTGCTTATTGTTTGTCCACCTCCTGCTATGGACTCCCTTTTCCCACAAGGCAAACATAAAATAGGAGGGATGTTTTTCATTGCTATTTCCAAAGCACCTACAAGAGTTCCTGGCCCACAGCAGGTATTCAACACTATCTGAATGAAGTAATCCATGTATAAATTTCATCATTTAATCATTTTAGTTGCTCTTTGTGTATCTCCCAGTCACTGTTTTTGTTGTTGTTGTTGTTGCTGTTGTTTTAGTGTTTTATTACCCATAGTAACTGACAGCATAGTCAGCAGGAATAATTTAAATAAGCACCAAAACTCGATTTAACATCTCTTCTGAAATAAATATTTTTAAATAATTGTTAAAAGTAATGAGGTTGACCGCTTAGAATTTCATGTCTATTTATTTCCTCTAGCCTTGCTTTGCGAAGATGCTATGGAACAAGTAATCAGGTCAGATACCAGAAGAGAATAGGAGAGTTAAAATAATCAGCTCTCGAGCAATGGAGAGTTGACTAAACATAAATTGTTTAACTCCCTAACCAAGTCTCCATAGAAAAAATGATCATTCATAAAAAATTTTCAAAACTATTATCCCTCCTTTCCCCCTTAATGACTTCCAGCCACCAATCTGTTCAGACTTCTCAACTTTCAATTAAGAACTTCTGGTTAGGGTAGAGAAATTTCCTCCTTTGAGTTCAGTAGTCTAAAAGTTCCAAATAAGTTTATCGAGTTTGACTAAGCTCATCTCTCAGCAAGCATAAAATCTGTGAAGTTTTACAGGTATTCTACATTTACTAATGTAAGTTACTCTACCAGGATAAAATATCTCTGTCTTTGTTTATATTTGTACTTATGGGGAGATTCCCCACACACACACTAAAATTAAACCTTGAAATTGACTGTCCCAGTGAAAGTGAAAATAACTATTGCTTTAAAAAACAAGAGATCATTCTTCGACTTCCTAGTTTTTGGTCTAGTGTAAGACAAGAGTCTTGAAGCTAAGCACTCTGAGGGGCAAAGGTTTTAAATCAAAAACGTTTTCTCTTCCAAAAGCAACCCTTGGGGGCATCTGGGTGGCTCAGTGAGTTAAGCCTCTGCCTTCAGCTCAGGTTGTGATCTCGGGACCCTGGAATTGAGCCCCGCATTGGGAATCCCTGCTCAGAGGGGTGCCTGCTTCCCCCTCTCTCTCTGCCTGCCTCTCCTCCTACTTGTGATCTTTGTCTGTCAAATAAATAAATAAAATCTTAAAAAAAAAAAAAAAAGCAAACCTTGATGTTCTAAGCAGTTTTACTATAAGCCACAGTGAAAAGAAAAATAAAGATCTGGGGGACATTCTTGATAGGCAGAAAGAAGTACAGGCCCTTAGAATAAAAAGGAGAGAAAAGAAAGAGAAAAGCAAGAGTGGACCCAAGTTTTTTCACTTTTTTTTTTTACCTGTTGTCATATAAAAATTTGGGGTGGGCACTCATATAGCACCGACAGATCAGAGAAGCTAAAAGTAGAGGCAAATGTACGCGGTTTCATATTTGAAAATCTAGAAAGAGACAGAAAAGCGGAGTGCTTTTATAGCAATGTAGAGTGAGCACAACAGCACAGATACGGCAGCTGAGAGTGTCTGGGCTGAGAAGGCCTCAGTAACCCAAGCTGCCTGCTTCAGTTCTTAGTGATCTATAGAAGTAGTAGAATTTCATAAGCTGCTGCAGAGTCCTTGGTCATGAATTTAAAGTTTCCCAGTAGTTGCCAAACTTGACAGGTACAAGAACAATAGAGCAGAGAGTGTGGGCTCAGAACAAAACCGAAAGTATGGCTGAGTCTCCATGTGACCACACAGTCAATGAAATGTCAGCAGGGGTGGACTGGGGTTGGACTCTCAGCTCCTCACCTCGCTGAGAACAGGCCATACATTATACAGGTGGACATGACATGGAGACGAGGCAGGAGAACTACTCCTCCGCTGGAGTTCAGTGAGAGTCAGCGTAAGGCACCATGTGGACCAGCACCATTTTCAACTTCCCCATGTGTAGACAACATCTAGGGAAGGAGCAGGAGGGTGTGTGAAAGAAAAACTCCACGGTGTCTGGATTTTCAATAGATTAGATACCTACCAGATTTACCTATTTGCAAACCTAAAATGTTTCCTGTTTTGTTTTATTTTTTGTTTGTTTTTGTTTTGTTTTGTTTTTGTTTTGTGGATAGGAGTCAATATAGTGGAGGGTTAAATCAGTTATAGGAACTGAAGACAGCAATGTTATTTTGTACATATGAGCTGTTTGTTAAAATATTCAATGATTTTCGGGGACTCAGCTTTTCAAAAAACTTTCTGAAATAAAAAGTTTTAATTGTAAAGCTTACTAAGATAGTATATGAGACCTCAGTACTGAAATAACACAGAGTCTATCAATCATTCTGTATCTTGACCAAAAAATTTAACCTTTTTCTCCCCGCTGTGGATACTCAAAGTATTTTTAAATTATTTAATATTTGGAAATACAGATACTATTTATATTTCACATTTTAGATTGTAAAAGATGTATATAAAAACAATCTTTCTTTGATAGCATTAATGTGGTATAAGACTAGAAAAGATTTAAAATCTACTTTTATTTGTTAAATTAATTGTGTGTTACTTGAGAGTGGGGGCAAATGAACAATCTGACCAATTAGCAATAATAGGAAATCAGTGTTTTCCTGCCAAATTTGTACCCATTGCTTAGTTATAATCATGACTTGGGTGTACAGCTATCATTTGTTATGATTCGCTGAGCATACTAAATGTTTTCTGTATTTTCACAGACTAAATATTAAGAAGTCTATGAAGCAGAAATGAAGACAAATAGATAATATATATTCCTCATATCAAAAATTAAATGAGTCTCAGGAAAAATATTTTTATTATAATTTTGAACCAAAAATACAGAGTTGGTTAGATACAACTTTTATTTTAAACAAAAGTTACAATTTATTTGTTTACAAGACAAGATGAAATGAACGTTAATACAATTACTTCTTACAGTGAAATTATAGATTGCATTGACACCAACTTTATACAACTAAATGAATTCATCATATTATATATAACACATTAAAGTTATTTTCCACATATTATGAACTGACATTCAACTCCAGAACTCTGTTACATAAATTCAACTTCATGTTACTAAAATTTATTTAATTTACATACAGAGTTATTGTGAATATGTTTTAGACGGTCTCAACATTTATTCTTTCCTTGGTAAACATTCAGAATTATGACAAATGAAGACACTGTATCAGGGAAATCAAATCAGCTTTGATCCCATTATTAAGAAAGCCATACAGAATAGGATTAAGGCAACAGGACATCATGCCTAACAAATGACAAATGCAATACACCAACTTGAAATGCCTGTTTGAAATAAGGTTATCATTAAAATCAGTTACCACATGGAAAAGGTGTAGGGGCATCCAGCTAACGGCAAACACTAGTATCAGTATGGTCAGTCTATAGAAAACACTTCGAGATCTCTTTTTGATTCTCATGATAGAACGGTTTACTCTCATTTCATGAACATCTGAGTTTTCTTCAGGTTTCATCTCAAAGCAGGTGGGGACCCTTGGTATGAATTTACTGGATGAAGAGGGCTGACTTTTTACAGAACCAAAGTTTTCTGGAAGCATTCTTGAGTGGTTCTCTTGAGGAGGTCTTGCTGGAGCAGGTAACACACAGGCTGTCTTCTTGCTGTATCTTCTTCTGTGTTTTCTGATTAATGAATAGCTCCATTTATGGCTGCTGGCAATTTTCACCTGAGGCCCACTCTTTTTGAATGGATGAAGAGCTAGGTTGATCATCTCATTTTCTTCTAGTTTGTTTTCTTTGTTGGACAACCCACAGCTTATACTCCTGCAGACACTGGTGTGACTTACAGTGAGACAGACCAAGGGAAGAATATACTGCACTAGCAATAAAGAGATAGTAAAAGCAATTCTGTATGAATCAGATGGCCACGACTCAACACATAAATATCTGCTGCTCAGCAATGCTGAACCAAACGTTTCCTGAAGTTCCACCAGACTGTGAAACACTGGAAGGGGAGAACAAATTGCAAAACCTAGTGTCCAGACGGTAGCAATCAGGAAGTAGCCATGATTTGCTGTTAAATTATTAGATATAGGGTGTTTTATCATGTGATACCTGACAATGGCAATTGATATCAGAATTAAAGTTGAGACCAGAACGGACACGCATTGTAGAAAAGGCATAATATGACACATGACTTTGCCAAACATCCACTGATCCAGCAGGACAGAGGTCAGTGTGAAAGGGGAGCAAAACAGCACAACCAAAATATCAGAGAAGGCCAAGTTTCCTATGAGGAAGTTGACCGTCGTCTTCTGATTACGCTTTCTCATGAGAGCCATTAAAATAAGAAGATTGCCCATAAAACCAAGAAGACTTACAAACGTATAAAGTCCAATCAGAAAATACTGCAAGTCATCCACACTGCTTTTATAGTCATCCCAGACGGGGAAATCAGAATTCCGAGTGGCAGCAGTATTGTTCTCGGTGGCAGGGGTCTTGTTATAAAACTCCTGGAGTTCTAAATCCATATTATAGCTCTGCTTGGAATAAAAAGACATTAGTTATCAACTTTTAAAAAATTACTTGACTACTATACATTAATCCACTGAGAGGGAAATGAAATTTTAAAATCTGTTCCCATACTTTATTAATCTCCTAAACAAAGTTTCCTGAGGTCTTTAATTGGTTCCAAGTGCAGGGCAAATATCAGCCAATAACAATTACAGTAAATCTAAGTCTATCGTCATTTCTATGGTGTGTTACCTTATATTTAAATAGCAGATCATGTTTTTTAGATTTACGTAGATATAATGAAAGGGAAGGAAAAGGCAAATGTATATAAAAACTTCAAGATATCCAATTTACAATAGCTCATTACTATGGTGTGGTCGTATACTCTTACCTTAAACATTCATTTGTTTCCAACTTCAAGCAAGGTCAAACTTAAAAGTCACCTGTCCTGAAGTATTCCTTGATCTACTCAATTGGCTGTGGGTCTCCTCTTTGGAACGCCCACATTGATCTGTTTACAGCTCTCTGGTGCTATATGTGACAATTTGCTTTGCAATGCAATTAAAAAACATAGCAGCCTACATTATCTATTAATAAGCAATGGAAAAGCAGAAAACTGCCTTTTACTCATTGTGGTATCTACCACAATACATGACCCAGTAACTCCACCATTGTAGGTGCTAAATAAATATTTATGAAAAAATAAAAAATTCAAACAAATGTCTAGTACCCTAAATATTATCTAATTTATGTTTATTCCAATGAAGCTTCTCAAGTGTAGCTTCTCAAATGTAGAAACACTATCCCAGGAGTTAGTCTATAGTACAGGCACTTACTAAGTGTTTATCAAGCTGTACTATTGACTATGTGTGCACAATACTCAATGGCAAAGTCATTCCCTGATCAATTCTTAGTCCTTTGAGATGTGCCAGATTATCACAGTTAGGATAGCCACTGACCAGCTAGTGTTTTTAAAAAGAAAATTTACCTGTTTATTTTTTAATTTAAAAATTGAAAATAACTTTCAGCTTTAGAAAGATTGAATAAATTCATATCATCTAAGGAAAATTTAGATCTTGAAGTTAAATGTAGAAATAATACTAATATCATACCCCATAATGAGTTTTTTCTTATGTTTTTCCCTCTCCTCATGCTCATTCACTCATCTAGCATTCTTTTATTCATTTTATTTTGGTGTGATTGCAGTCAACCTTGTGCTGCTTTCCCTGTAGCCCCAGGCCAATCCATCCCACCTCCACACAACCACACACACACACCTAATAACATGCTCTACCCTAAATGAGCATTTTGTGAATCTTTGCTCCAGTGACTTCTTACAACTGGAGATACTGCAAATGGGGCCAGGGGGAAGGAAGGGAATGCTAAGCTGTTTCTTTAACTTGCCATCTTGTAGTATGGAGGCCAAAGGCAGGATACCCAACATGGGCCACACAATGGCAGGTAGATTATTTTGAGCTGAAAATAATCAAGACCCAAAAGACTCAGGTAGAAACTCTGACCTCCCCACCAACTGCCTAAAAAAATTTAGATAGAGGACCTGCACCCAGAAAAGAGCTATTTATAGAGATTCCTTTTTGCCTAAGAAACATATGTGCACAACAGGGCAACCTTCATTTTCCAAACATCTCCTCTCACCTTCCTGCCAATGGCTTTTCTCCCTTTCCCCTCTCCTTAGTTCAGGATGACATATATACCTCATTTTGCCTGTCTTTGGAATTTCCATGCCTGTGCAGGTTCCTTGTAGGCAGGAAACTAAATTTGATTTTCTTCTGTTAATCTGTCTCATGGAAATTTAGTTCTTAGTCCAACTAGAAGAACTTTGGACAAAGAAAAATTTCTTCCTCCCTGACAATAGCCAGGGGATAATTCAAACAGTAGAAATTATTTGTCTAATAAGATTTGTCTTTTTTTTTTAAATTGAAAATCAATGGTAGAGAAAATGAAAGAAAAAAAAAACCACACACACACAAAGGATTTCTTTTCTTAAATTTACTCCTTCACTTCTCTGAAAAGAACCATAAGCAAACCTATAGTGGAAATGTAGATCTGTTTAATAATTATCTACTTTTCAGCAAGTGTTATAATGAACACTGTACAATTTTATAAAAACATAGATACTTTATACATAATAAGAGTAATGCAATATGTGCGCTTTTAAAATCTCAGAGTGCTAGAAAAATTATGAAATGTAACCAGAAAGTTTTAGAAATAAAATATTATTTTCGAAGTAATTCAATATTGACTGTGTGAAACCTTTGTTGTGTTTGCTTAGACATTTTCTTTTGTATCTAGTTTTAGCTCCCATCAGAATTCCCAGGCTGCAACATCAAACTTAATTCTCAGAGTAAAAAGTGAAAAGTTCTTTGTCAAAATGTGGTGACTTTTAGAAAGCAATGTCTTTGTAGACTTGTGCACTTTTCTGATATCATAATTTTCATATAAAAATTGATCTATAGCTGACACCAAGATGAATGAAATCTTCCGAATAGACTTTAGGTATGTTAAGTAGATAGTTCTTAAAGAGAATAGGAGGAACTGCGGGGAACTCAAAGGATACTGAAAGACAGCTACTAGATTTAAATAAGGTTCCTTTGTTAGGATAATTCCCTGTCTTCTGATAAGGCACATCTTTTCACAAAGGATGACATTCACACACAAAAGAATAAAATATATGTTTTTTCCCCCCTTCTAGCAATGATAAAATATCAGCTATTGCCTATTTTGCTATGATCCTGGAACAATGGCGAGATTCCATATTCTCAGATATTCCCATGATTTTATTTTTAAAGCTAGAATCTGGCAAAATTTGAGTTGGAAAGATAAATACAGCTTTGCTCAGCTGACAAACACGCAGGCTCGCACCACGCTTTCCTAATTCTAACAGCAGAGTTTCTTTTCCCTTGAGAAATCTGAAATGTAAAATTGCATTCCGGCTCAAAATTCTGCTGAGAGCCTCAGGCTATTCCAAGGTCTCTGGCAAAGTCTTTCGACTTTGATTCAACACGATGGTTAAGTTCCTTTAAAAGATAAACTGAAGGTCTGTGAACTTGGGGATAAAAAATTCCTTGTTTCTGGAATTCAAGGTGTGTACATGTATGGTATTGCTCGCATTTGTCCTATGAGGCCACCTTGCAAACAGGAACGCAAATCCAGGCGCGCAGCTGCCTCCAGGTCTGCGGCCAGCTGCGGGACTGCGCGGCAGGTGGACTGACCGAGGGGCGCCCGGTGGACTGCGCCCCAGGACCGCGCCAGAGCTCGGCTACGGCTGTGCACCAGCTGAACACCCTGTGGGCTGCGGTCCCCCTGCCTCGGATTCCGCCGGGCTGCACTCGCGGCTCGCCCCCAAGGGAAGCGCTAGGTCCCTGCAGAACCCCCTCCCGCTAGCTCCCGATCCAGCCCCAGAGCGGATTCCAGACACTCCTCCTGGATTCGGCCAGCGCCTGCCCCACCCCGGGTGAGTAGTTGCCCCGAACCAAAGAATTCCGCTTGGTCCCTTCCCCCTTTCCCTTGACGCCTAACAATTGCCTGTTCCTCCACCCCAAACCCCCACTTTTCCATTCGCTTTGCCTTTGGCTTCCCCACTAGCCCTCTGGGGAGCCCAGACTACACCCGGGACCCGGGACGGGTGCGACTCCCCGGCCCCGCACCGACTCCTGCCCGAGCCAGGAACGGCCTCGGCCCCTCCCTGCAGGCCCACCCCCGCGCCGAAGGGAGCGGTGGGGAGAGGCTGAACCCGGTACCTCGGGGCGCCCGGGCCGGTGCTGGTGCCTCCGCTCCCGGGAACGCGGTCGCTTCTGCGCCCGGGCGGCGGCGACTGCAGGGGGAGCACCTGGAGGTGGCGGTGGGGATGTGGTGGGGGTAGGGAGGAAGGAGCGGGGAGCAGCGGGGGTTTTAGAGGCGCCTCGGGAACACGTGACTGTTCCCGGGACCCCGGAGACCCTGCTCTAGGGCGCCTGCTCCGCGACAGCCTCTCCCCAAGCCCGGGTTCGGGGCATCCCAGCCCCTATCTTGCTGTCTGGGGCCCCAGGGAGAAGCTGCAGGCCCTCGAGATGACACCCCGTCACTCTGGCCTCTGGTTCTCGGCCGAGGCCAAGTTAACTTGCCGAGCAGGAAGATTTTTGCCGGTTCTGTCCCCAGCCTGGTGAAGTGAACTCGGAGGAGTCTTGAGCTGATGTGGAAATCAGCGCTGGGGTACCTCTAAGAGCTTCCGCTCCATGAGAAAAAGCTTCAAGGCCCAGGTTTTCTCTTTGTTCGAAAAAAATAAAAACCAAAACCAAAACAGAATGCTGCTCTTTTTGCACCTTTTTGGAATGAAGAGGGGAGAAGTCTAGGCAGGGAGGCTGATCTGAAGGGGCAGGAGACACAACGGGGTCAGAATAGGAAAAAGGGTTTATTCCCATTCCTAAGGAGAGGTAGTTGTGGGCGTGGGCAAGCGGCGTGGAACTGGGGAGTAAGGCTGAAACGGAATCCACGTTTCTCAGGACTGTTGGGTAACATAAAGAAGATGGACAGAGCTGGATTGGGGTGGGGGAGAGGTAAAAAGAGTGGTCATAGGTTTTTGTTGTTGTTGTTTGTTGTTGTTTTTAAAACAGCAACCAAAACACACTACAAAATTTGGTCCTCTGTTTCTCCTCAACAAGATTTCCATCCCCATTGTTTCCAAATCTTTATTGCAGGTTTGCCTTATTTTTGTTAGTCATTCGTTGGCAGGTATTTTAGGCTTCTTTGTATTCTCAGTGTATCTGTGTGTGTGTGTGTGTGTGTGTGTGTGTGTGTGTGTGTGTGTGTGTGTAGGAAGCAGGGAATGCGGAGAGACACTGGAGAGATTGGAAAGAGGTCCATATGTTCTTGAACATGGCCTTGCAGATGAAAGATTGTATTTCTTGTATATAACAAAACTGAAAAATGACCATGTGACAATCATAGGATCAAGGGTTTGGTGATGAGTGTAATCCCATGGGACTGGTACTCTAAACTGGGGAGGACTGTATCCCTTGGTAGCAATGCAACTTGTAAATCTAGTTTCTGGGGGCAGCAAACCCTACCTGTTTCCCCAGAAGTGGACAAAAATTCTTGTGCCTCTTCTCTCCTGTATTTTAATATTCAGTACTTGAGGAATCTATATAGACGTCATTGTATTGGCAAGAGAGTCATCCAAGAGCTCTTAAATACCTCAAGTAAATCCAGTACCTATTTCATTATTTTCTGTCTTGTTTCTGGAATACTAGTACATTATCCCCCAAAAGCTGGACAACATAGGCAGTCTGAACAGGCCCACTGGATCCTGTAGTTGGTGAGCTAAGGGATTATATGTGAAGAAGGGATGACTGGTAAGAAAACAAAGTTTGGCTCTTAGACTTTCTTAACTCCAACATCAATACGGTCAATCAAATACACATTGTCACAAAAATTTCTATTCTTCCATCCCTTGCACGGTCATAATACATACTTACTTCAAATATGCTTTGTTGTTAAAACAACTTCCAAATAAATCCCTTTGTGACTATCTTCCAAAATACTAACCTATGCTACAAGCTTTTGTGTATGTTAAAAATACAAGATGGATTTTTTTTCTTTTCCACAAATTTGTTATTTCTTTTAATGATCTCAACCCTTAAATTTAAGTAGCTGTTGTTATTATTAATGAGTATTAAAAATAAAAGGCCAACATGTCATTGAGATAAAGATTGCAGTTAACCCACCTTTTTCTTCCACTGCACATACAAACATGCAAGCCTCAAAAAGCTTTCTTTAAATACACATTCAATATATGTAGAGTAAACAAATTATTTTAAAAAATCCTTCTTTTGAAGATTTGGTCAACTTGAAAATTCCAACAATATGCTACATCAGAAGATATGAAGATCTGTGTGCTTTTATCTTCAAATTTCCCAGGAGGGATTCAAGACTAATCATCATCACTCTTTGTAGAAGATAATAAGTAATTTTCGTATTTTATGGAGTAAATTCAAGCAGGTAGAGTACTACCTCTGGGAACACAAATAGTAATGTCCACTTCTGCTCTATGTATTTTTTCCTACTCACTACTTATAAAATGCACATTTGGGAAATTAAGCTGGATTTTATGTGTGCTACAAAATTAAACTGGCTATTTTCCAGTTTTCATTGTTCTTCATCAGTTATGAAAGAAAGCATTTCTATAAAGGTGAAAGTTAAAACCTCTTGGGGCTCTTACAACAAATTATTGAATAATAAAACACTCTCCAAACGATGCCTGGGGTAACATTTCTCTGAGGAACCTGTCTATGGTTTTTGTCAAAATTATTGCTGCATTTTAATAACAGCTACCATTTGCAAAAAACAGTTACTAAAGTGCACTGACATAATCTCAGACAACATGTGATCTTTGTATATTAGTTATCAGAATAGTGGTGATTAAAAAAAGTTGAAAAATAGTATTATTTTATTTGATGCATTTTTTTTCTGTGAAAACTTTAGTTATTAAGAGTAAACATTTCTTATCCACTGTTTCTATCATGGTAAGTTTAATCCTTAATTCTTAAAAGACATGCAAAGGGCCATTTCCACATGTTATAAAAATATTTTTATGATGTGCATCACTGCTTTGATTTCTTTGGAATTGTAACAGTTTGTCATATGATCAATATTTAGGACTCAAAACAAGGAACTAACATAATTGTGAAATACGTGCAGTTTTTTAAGGAACAAAGGCAATTGAAAAAAAAGTTAACCTAATGTTTTGGGTGCATAGAGACATTTTCCCAGAAAATTCAATGATAATTTTGAGGTCCTAAGAGGGCAGGATAAACATAATGATAAGCATTTTGATAAGCATTTTGCTACTTAAGCAATACTATATCTTTCCTTTTGATTCCCTAACAATTAAATCATTAAATATAAAGCAGTGACTGATCTTCAGACAGAATGTACAGTTCTTTTTTAAAAAATAAATTTTCCATGTTAAAAAATACATACACACTTATATATATGCATGTGTGTGTATATGTATGTATATACACACAATCACATACCACAGATGTATTTGTGTAATGGACACCTGTCAGAACACCTGGATTTCATCCAGGTTTTACTCCAATTTAATGGACAAATTAATTTAGACAAAACACTTTGACCTTTGTAATTTTCACTTCCTTTGTAAAATAAAATGTTCTAACTTGTAGATATATAAAGTCCTTTAAGCTCCGACTACATATGACTTTATGCCATTAACAAGCATGCATTATAGATATATGTGTAGAAACAGAAACTTTTTGGATCTTTAGAAAAATTTCATGATCATAGAAATGGTTGCTGTCCATATTCAAAAAAACAAAAGGAATACTGTTGATAGCTTTCCATTATTACTGGCACATTCTCTTCCCTGCAGCTATATTAATAACATAATGATATTTGACTCTTCTTTTTAAAAATTGTGGATGTCTTACATATCAACAAATGATTCTTTATCTTATTATATTATTTTAAAAATTCAGCACAAAACATATAAAAGAAGAGAACATAGATTCCTTCAGAGGCATAATATTTCTATCAAATAAATCCATATATAGACCATATATTCTTCCCTGTTGTAAATCCAAACAAAAAATGATGATGTTGAAAAGTATCCCCCAATATGCTTTTTAAAAAATAAATTTTCATTTCTTAGCTAAGTTTTCATGGTTAGTATTTTAAATCTACTTATAAGTCTAAATATAGCCTCACTATATTTAAGTGGAAATGAAAGAGAACTAGTTTATTTGTTTTGGGTATGTTGGTTTGTTTTGAATAGTCTTTAAAAAGAATGTTTAGAGAACAGTTCAAATTATAAGCCCAGAATAAAAAGTTGATGTTGTTAAATGATATGCTCTTCCACAAGGTATCTGTTACCATATTCTTACTCTTATCCTGTTAATGGGTAATTCCGCTTTTAAAAGTATATTATTCAGCAGGTAGAAAAACTCATAAGACACTTTTCTGCTGGACAATATGTGCATTTTTTAAAGATTTTTATTTATTTATTTGAGAGAGAATGAAAGCGAGAGAGATCACAGAGGGAGAGGGAGAGGGAGAAGCAGATTTCCCCCTGAGCAGAGAGCCAGATGCAGGGCTTGATCCCAGAACCCATGACCTGAGGTGAAGGCAATCACTTAACCAACTGAGCCACCCAGGTACTCCCGCATTTTTAAAGGCAGTAGAATTCATTTTTCAAGTTTATACTTAATAAGAAAAGCAGAATTAACACATAAAGGAAATTTTTAAAATGAGAAGAATCGTCAAGAGAAGTATATAATAAGCATATATATGTATAAAATATATGTAGAATTTACATTTACATTATATATATACACTATATAATATATAATGTGTGTGTATAAAAGAGCAGTAATTCATCATAAATAAAACGCCCAAGGTAGTTTTAGATGTTTCAGATGAACAAATGGGCTTGATTTGTGATGTTCATAATTTATGTTATCCTACATTATTCTTTGTTCTTCCATCCTTCAACAGAACTTTTTTACTATCTTGTGATTTACCAGACAGAATTTTAGGCTGTAAGTTTAGAGAGGTGAAAAGAGTAGTCACTGCCTTCCAGAGATCACAGCGTGGGTCTGTGCAAATAAACAATTCATTACATCTGATGTACTAAATTCTATGTTAGAAATAAACTTAGAGTACTGCAGGCATATGAATAAGGCACATTCAGCCTACGGGGTATTTGGGGATATGGAGAGAAATAAAATAGGACTTTGTAGTCGAGAAGCTTTTGAATTGAAGTTTGAGGAACTGGTGAGAGTTAAATCCCCAGATGGCAGGGATGGACAAGTAAAAGGTGGAGAAATAGCGTGAAGGTGAGAGGAAGTTAACAGTCAGAGAAGTGCAAATAGTGTGATGTGACTGAGTGTGTGGGAAGTGGTGGAGGGTGATACTGAAAATATTGGTTAAAAGGACATTGCACTTGAAAGGTCTGGAGAGCAATTAGACTGTTTAAACTGAGGAGGGATGTAACTGGACCATTGTGAAAACCACTGAGGCAGAAAGACCCTTTCGCAAAGAAATAAGTAGAGCTTGATGGTGTGAAGGAACACATTGGAGAGATGTTTAAGAGAAAAATCAATATGGGAATGTGTGAGCAGTTGAATTCGAGAGTGTGAGAGAGAAATGTGGCACAGTTCTTAGATTCTGGTTTGAAGGATGGAGATGATGATAAGACTGAGATTCCTGTCCACTGGAAAGCACATTTGCCAAGGAAACCTGAAAGGTATCTGTCCTTTAGATGGAGATGTGTAGAATTGTGAGCCTACAGACAGGTAATTGGTGACAGAGGGTATGATTATGCATTAAGGTTAAAAAAAAAGAGAGAGAGAAGATTAAGAATGAGGTCTGTCATAAATTTGGGGATTTCAGGTCAATCAGGGAAAAGATAGGCAGTAACACACAAGCTTTTAGGGGGTGGTCTTGGACAGGGTTGCATGACAGGGGAAGTTTCTCCAGACAAGAGATCTTCCAAAGACAACAGCCTGGGGCTACCATCCAGAAGGGAGATAGAACAGGGGGTTCTGGGGGAGAAGGGGAAAATAGAGAGTGAGTTCACTTGCCTAAGTGATATCACTCAGTAGCAAAGTGGGGAGACTTGGTTCAGAGAGCACCAAAGCTCGGCAACAATTTGCTGTCTTTTATGGCAACAGGATTTGTCTTATCTCTGGTTAACAGATGATGGGTGCAGTTTCTCAGGGTATGAAAAGTAGACGTGTTCTAACTGGTTAAAGCGTATTTGTTTAGCTTACATTTAAAGCAATTAGATGTGTGGGAATTTAAGTTTGGTGCTGTCTGGCTTTGGGCTATTAATCCAAGCCTGCTATGCGAAGAAGAAAACAATATGGGGGCCATTTTAGGCAAATACACCGGTGCTATTTCAGGCCTGTTTATATAGCAGGATCCTAAGGAGGGAAACACCTAAGAAATAGAGGGAGACAGCAGAACCTAGGAGAGAAAACTAAGGAACATCTAATAAGGAACAAGGAAAGCCTGAAGTGTGGAGTTTATGAAGTCAAAGGAAAAGAAAATTCCAAGAGCAGAGGATGGTCAAGAGAGTCAAACACAACATAAAGAATAAATATAATAATGTCTGAATCGTTTCCACTGACTTTGATCATTGGTGTCATAGTAGGGGGGTTTTCAGGTGGGCCATATTTGAGGAGCAAAGACGGGGATAGTAAATGTTTGTTTTTGGAGAAGTTACCAGGAAAGAGAAGGCAGCTACAGAAACTATGACATGGGTGAGGAAGATACAATGCAAGAAAGAGGAATTTTATTTTTATTTTCATTTTAGTGTTTCACCAAGAAAACGGAATTGTTAAATAAACTGGTGTTATATTATTTTGTAACAAACCTCCCAAATTTAGTGGAATAAAACAACAACTCACTCATGAATTTTATGTTCATGGATTGAGTGGGAGAGCACAGTGGTGGTGGCTTGTCTCTGTCACATGGTGTTTGGGGTGTCAGCTGAGAAAACTCTGGGCTAGGCTGACTCAAAGCCTGGGGGTTGAAACAGCTGGGACGGAGCAGTCACTGCTGAAACGAGGGATGGAGAAGTGAGGGAGTAAGTGCTCTATGGCTTTTACTTAACTCAGAAGGAAGGAGGAGTCTGTTGAAACTGAGGGTATGAGATAGGAGGCTGGGAGAGAAGGGGGACAATTCGAAGAATCTTCTAAAAGGAGAGAAATCGGAAGTCACTCAAGCCCAAGAATTTCTGGGTAATATTTAAGGCTCCCCTAAGGTTGTTTTGTTTTGTTTTGTTTTGTTTTAAGACTTTGTTTATTTATTTGTCAGAGGGAGAGAACGCAAGTAGGGGGAGTAGCAGAAGGAGAGGGAGAAGCAGACTCCCCACCAAACAGGGAACCTGACGCAGAAGTCCTTCCCAGGACCCTGGGATCCTGGCCTGAGCCAAAGGTAGACAATGGGTTGAACCACTCAGGTGTCTCTCAGCTACAGTTTTGAATAATCTGTGCAGTTCAGTGATTTCTATCTTTATGCTATGCTACTAGAGGGTAGTAGTCAAGCAATTTCCTGGGTGCTGAAGAGTCCGATTATACCCCAGCCATCTTTGGATATTTATCCTCTTTCTAGATTTCTGTTTATCTGGGGAAAGAAAAGCAATGTCTAGACTTTAAACAAAGGAATGAAGAAGGGAAACTTACCTAAGCAAAGTGACACCTAGGAACATTTCATACCACCTTTGTCCAGTTTGTAATGTTTATGTGGACATAGGAGTCTTTTTTTATTTTTTCCTTTGGGAAAAATTGCACTATCTCAGGGATGTGACATAGATTTACATTACAGAGCCAAGTCTGGTCTACTGATATTGGCTGCTTGTATGGTTGTGTTGTGTTGTGTTGTGTTGTGTTGTGTTGTGTTGTGTTGTGAAAGGGTCTAATACTAAGGATGAGATTTTGGGGTGGGGGTGGTGTGAGGTGGAAGTGGAGCCAGATGAGCTGTCAGAGGTATTTGTCATAGATGATGGCAGGTCTGGAGGGGGCATTCACACCGGCCCTTCTCACCAGCTGTTCCACTCCACACCTTTGAGTATGGAGATGTGAAGGGAATAGTAATAATTATCACCAAAAGCAATAGTAGTATCATTCACAAAACTCTGTTCATTATACCATGTAATAAATACACAATGTGACACTTTTGTAAAATAGCATTACACTTTTGTTGACTGTCTAAAGGGTGTCAGACAAGGTGGGATCTGCAGGAGAATGTTTGGATATTTACTAAATAATTTGAAGACCCTAGTCCTCTAGAGTCTTATTCTGACAGTTTTAAAACAAATGCTCTGAATTTGTAGTCTATGTAATGAAATGAGAACTTTCTTGCAGTGCATTCTCATTTCAAATCAAGAACAAATCCATAAATACTACTTAGTTTCTCTACACAAAGAAGGTAATTGAATTGCTTGCCTACCTACGTGTATACTAACATTTTAACTAAATTGTTACTTCTTTCTGCAAGTTAATTCTTAAAAGACAATTGAATTAAGTGATTGTATTGAGCATTTGATTATATTAAGCAATTTAGTCAAAACTCTTTACCTCCTGTATTTCATTGGTTCTAAGATGAGGAATTTAAAAAAATATTTTAGTACTCTAACTTTGAGATTCATTTACAATTGGTTATGTGTCATTGCTTTACTGGAAGCATTTTCTTTCTTCTTCAGTGGTCCATAAAATAATGTTGCATCTATATTCTGTGACATCACTGATTCAAATAAATGCAATAGGTAATTACAGAAAGAAGGAAAAACTGGAACCTAATTAATGCATAGAATATGAACTGATTCATGGTTCATATTAAGTTTTACCCCAATGGAATTTTTTCCTTCAGTGGCATCCACTTTATAGTTTTCATATGTAGTGTAAATGTCTATCAAGATTTTTCTGAGTCATAATTTATGATAACTTTCCTGTATTGAGCCTAATAGCATTTTAGAATCTTTAACCATTGCAGCAGAAATTTATCAGGAGACCAAAAAAAGAAGGTACAATGGATAAATTCTATCAGCAGATATAGTGATATACTTTTATCTATGCAGTCATTGAATCATTCTATTTAAAGGGCCAGACCATGTTTTAGATGATAAAACTAAGGTCTATAGAGATTTAATGAGCAGAGCCTTCTGTTTAAATGATAGAAAAAAAAAAAAACTTGCCCAAGAGCACATGAGAACAGGTCATTAGTTTAATTCTCCTAGTCATGGCTTATAGGCCAGATGGCAATGAAATTTCAGAAAGAAATATATGAAATGGAAAAAGTTCTCTCTCCCTAACAAAGATGAGGTTTTATCTAGCTTGAATACCAGATAAGAAAGTATGCAACTGGCTGTTCATTAAACAGTAGAAAAAGAACTTATCTTTATTTCACACATATATTCTCTTTAGTATATCTTTTGAGGAATTCAGATTACTCTTTAACACATGTCTTCTGAGGAACTCAGATTACTTTATGTCAAACCTTCCATAAGATTACATTATAAGAGGATCTTATGGTGTATTTGGTTATTATATATGCTGAATTTTTTTTATTTTACAATTTAAAAAATTTTATTTATGTTTTACACCGTGGGACAGTTCTTAATAAATGGTATTTCTTGAGAATTATACAATGTGTTGCTGTTGTTGAACATTTTGAAACTTTTTTTTTTGTACCACAAAATTTGACATAGAAAAGTCTTTGAGACCAATGATCTTTCAAAGATTGGTATTTGATATTTAATATTTCAAGGGTGCAGCTTTATAAATTTGCCTTATGGGTGACAATTTGTAACAATTCAGTTAATAAAATGGTAAACTACATGAGCCACAGTAGTTTAAACATTATTATAGACATGCCTTTATTAACATTCTTGGAAAATACAGAAAAGAAAGTGTCTAATGAGTCCAGATTACATATTCAACTCCAAAATATTTGCTGACATAGTAAAAATGCTACATAAAAATGTATTCCTCAAAGAAGATTAGATAACTTAATTTGTAATTCTTGCAGTAGACTGAGAACAGTCAATTTGATAATCAGAACCTTGGAGCAAACTTGCTTCTCAGAATGTGACTTGAGGGAATGGAGTAGACAGAAGGCAACAAGAAATCTAAAGAGTATTGCTCTTTAAAAAAACTGAGGTTCCTAAGTTAGGCTTTATATTTTTGTCCTTGGTTAAAAAAAAAAAAGAAGAAGAAAGAAAAGAACTTAAAAAGAAAATATATATGCCATTTTACTGTTTAGCCAGTAGTAGGATTTTGTAAAATGTATGCTCACATCTATTATTGTAGTTTATTACATGAGCATGATATTTTAATTCTTTCCCTTTTCAAGTATATAAAAATATTTCTAATGACAAATAATTTAGAAAGATTTCCTGAGGAAAAAAAACCAGAAATGTTTACATCACTATATAAATAAACCAGCTATGACTTATACTGAACTTTAAATAGTGTTTATTTTGCCTAATAGCCAGAGAAAGAAAACATTTTTTAACAGTGTAAAGTTCAGGTCATTCCATTTTTCTTGAAATTTTGTTTTGTCTTAGTTTGAAGACAGAATGCAATCATAGTTGTTGTGCGTATCCTAGGCAGTGTTGTTTATCTTTATTAGGAACACTTTTTATTTTCTGGCAGCTTGATTTGGAAGAAGTTGTATTCATCCTCACCAGTAAACAATTATTGTGTGCATGTGTTTGCGAAATACACAACTTTGGTTTTTCAAAGTGGAACACAACTATGCAAAACATCTAAGATCAGTGTATCAGTAATTATCCAGAATCCCCCGGCACCATGATGGGTTTGCTACTGTCAAGGTCCTCCTGTGTACATGCCATTCTTTCCTTCATAACGTTCAGTACAGCAGTAGACTAAGCTCCGAGGCAATGGCATTGACTCTTTTTGACCAGTAGGGAAATGTTCCGTTCATCGTGCTCCCCTAAAGAATGCAGCTAGGCACTGGGAACAAACCTGACGGCATTTTCTCAGAGGAAAGAAAGGACTGCAGGGTCAGGCTGTCTCCTCCGAGATTTGCTACTTTATTATTATTATTATTATTATTATTATTATTATTATTATTTTAAAAGAAAGGTCGTCTCTTTGTTCGCTTTTAAAACGGGGAAAAATCTTCTCGGCACTGGTGTGCGAAATATACAAACGTCACCAAAGAAAGGGAGAAACCTATTAGTAGCATTGTTGCGGTGACTTCCACGCTTCCTTTTCTCCCAAATACCAATGCCTTTCATTCTTGAGTTCGGCGGCCGCTCCCGCTTTTCGGCCGGTTACAACTTCGGCCACAAGATGGCACTGACCCGCAAACAAAGGGACACACCGCGGCTCCGACTTCGGAAGAGCCTCCGATCGCCGTCTCGCCTTCCCGGGAGTCGAGGAGTGCGCGGACGAGGGCTTACTTTGCTCTGCTCCGTGCGTCTGTGTCGAACAACGTGCGGATAGGTTTAATTGCTCTTCTTTCCAGAATTCCTAGGCAACGCGCCCCAGAGGTGGACGTCCAAGCCGGGGTGGCTGCGGGGGGGAGCATCGGGCGCTACTCGCGGGGCGCCGTCACGTGATCCGGGGATGAGGTGGAGTTCGGCTTTAAGGGGGCGTCTCTTCCTATCTTCATCAATCTTTAGGATTTGAGCAGGAGAAATACCAGCGGATCTTTTCTCCCCTCTCTGTGCCCTTCCGTTACCGTTCTTCCCGCTTTCATAAACGGGCGGAAAAGACGAATCCAACGGAGGGTAAGTTTCAAGTTTACACGTTTTAAGGGACTTTTGGAGAAATCTCTCATTGATGGCGTGAAGGATGAGAGAGGGGAAAAAAAAAAAAAAAAAAAAAAAAAAGTACGAGTGCCCGAAATTGACTCTGGGAAACTGAGGTGGGGCGCGGCCGGCCTTTCCCTTGGGCTCTCGGTGCAGGCAGGTCGCAAGGTGTAGCAGAGGATCGGACCGCGCCGGGACTAATGCCCGCGGATGCGGGCCGACGTTAGGAACCGGGAGTTGGCGGCATCCGCACACCTTGCTCCCCCAAGGCTTCTGCACCGGGGTACAAGTTCTCCCCACTTGGGGTTCTCCTAAGACCGTCTTCCCCTGACCTCTCTTATCTTTGGCGTTTTTCTGGAGCCGGCTGCCCAGTCGAGGATCGGGTCGCTGGGATGGTCTGGGGAATGGGGGCGGGGGGTTGGCCGGCGGTCCCCCTTGGTCCCCCTCGCGCCGCACGTGTTCCGCAGGGAGCTGGCGAAGGCGCAGGCTTGCCTGGGGGGCCTCGGACCTGAGCGCAGGCACGGTCCCCCCGCCCCCCCCCCCCCGGACACTTGTGGGTTCCGCGCATCTGGCCAGGAAAGGAGCCCCTCTCCCTCGGTGCTGACCCGTCCAGTCTGTGCGCCCTGGTAGTACACCCTGAGCCGTATTCTTTCAATCACTGAACTCTTCAGCTGCTTTTAGAACAGCGATGACGGAACCTGGCAAGATGAGGAGATCGGGTATGGACGGGAGGTACAGGTGGTTTAAGAGTGCTCCGCTGGTCTCCAGGTAGACTGCAGCGGCGAATGTTTTAAGAACTGATGTTAGTCACAGAGAACGGTATTTGGACTCTGCCCCTTTTTAAAAATTTTTTATTGGTTTGGATGCCTTTGTTTGCCAGTCTCATCATCATAGGTGGAGATGTTCCTTGATACATGGGTGGCAAACGGGTGTTCGTGAAGGCGTGGGGGGTGGGGAGGGCGGGAAGGTTAAGGATGAGGAAAATTTGGGGCAATTTACCTAGTTACACAATATGAAAAAGGTGGGCATGGAATTTTGATTGAACCACGCCGTTTCTTTCTCTGCCAACTGCTGGAGCACAGAAAAACCTAGGGGAAGGCAGAGAGGGAGTGTGTTTTGACATTTATTTTCACTTTTTCTCCCCCCCCCCCCCCAACCCCAGAGTGCTCAGATTTGTCATGCCCACCTGGATCCTGTGCAAAAGCCTAACTCACTAGGTGACACGCAGGCGGGGGGCGTTCAGAGCCTGCCTGTCTCTACCTGCACAGAAACATAGAAGCAGTATCTGGCAGTCCCAAGACTCTAGAATGCTTCTCTGGTGAAGAAGAGAGCAGAAAGCTATCCAGCCCAGCTGCCCACCTATGTCTAAAGCGTGAGTGCTTTTCGGGGGGTGACTACCGCATTCTGAGTCTTCCCTTATCATTTTAAGGCAGCTGTCGTTGAACCAGGGGAGGAAGAAACAGGATTACGTAATCACACAGACAAATTAGCAGTAACTTTAGGAGGCTGTGTGTAACAAGCCTGGCATTTCTTTTCCAAAACAAGTAAGGTGAACAGACAGTTCTGAGGTATGAAAAAATGTATCTGCTGTAGACTATGACCAGCAAGTTGTATTTTCAGGTAGTGACAGCACTGAGAAAGGCAAGCAGTGAAAGGCCAGCATTCTCGTTGGAAAAGAGAAGGAAATTTCCCTTTGAAAGGGGACCACGTTTCCAACTATTGATGCATGTAGTATCTCTATTGTCTCTAATTGCTCATAACAGCTATATTGAGATTTAGCAGGCTTTAATTTTTGCAGTGTCTGTAGTTGTGTATCTTATTTTAAATATCGGGATGGTAACTATCAAATTCTTTTCCTTTTCAAAGATAATGTATATAAATTCCTTTCAGTATTATTTTCTGACAACTATTCTTTCTTGAAGTTATACTAAGGTAGGCTGAAAGTACACATTTTATCCAATGAAGAACTGTTTTACCAAACTAGAATGACTATCATATATGCACTTAGAAAAGGAAGCTTTGCAAATACTTTAAAAAAAATTAGTTTACATTTTCTGTATAGCTAACTTAACGTCTACTTAGTAGAAAGACTACTGTTCCTTACCAGAGCATGTCCATCAAATATAATTTCATTAAAAAAAATATAATTTCAAAGGTGTCAGAGTTGAATTTCAGTATTCACCTAAGACCATAAGAAACTGCCTTTGTAGCCCACACAATGTATTATGTGTTGGATTTTGTCAAAATAAGTCAGTGGATTTAAAATTTCTATTTTTCTTCCTTTCCACGGTAAACACTTTAGTCCGTGCCTCCGTTATCTCTAATCTGGATTTTTGTATTAGCCTCTTAATGAATCTCTCTCCTTCTTCTCTTTCCTATCTTAAGTCTGTTGAAAACAGCAAATAGAGTAACATTTAAAACAAGCCATATAACTTCACGCCTTTACCAAAGACTCTCCAGTGATTCCTCATCTTTCCCAAGAAAAAGTCAAACTGTCCCGTGGAATAAGTCCTTAATGTAATCTGTTCCTCTTCAGTTTACCCTTTCTAATTAACTTTCTACTAGTCTCTCCCTTATTTATGGCACTTCTCATTGCTTTTTAGCGTACCAGGAACACTCCAGCCTTAAGGATTTTATGTTTGTTCTTTTCACATGGGATGCAGTCCCTGACATATCCCATACATGGCTTCCTCACTTACCACTTTCAAGTCTTAGTTCATATGCCATCTTTTCAGACAAGCAGAGGCCTTCCTTACCACCCAGTAACAAAGTGTAACTTCCAACAACCCCAGTTCCCCTTCGTTGCTTTTCTGTGTAATACTTACCATCTGCCATACTTTCCCTTGTACCAATTTATTTTTTCTTGGCTTTCTTTGCCCACAAGACTAGAAACTCAAAAGACAAGGTCACTGTTGTCTCCACTAAAACCATGCCTGACACAAACTAAGTGTTCAATAAATATTTACTGGATAAATGAATTTTCTTTCAGAAACAATTCCTTTTTTATAAACATGGAAATGGAGGGGCGCCTGGGTGGCTCAGTGGGTTAAGCCGCTGCCTTCAGCTCAGGTCATGATCTCAGGGTCCTGGGATCAAGTCCCGCATCGGGCTCTCTGCTCAGCAGGGAGCCTGCTTCCCTCTCTCTCTCTCTCTCTGCCTACCTCTCCGTCTACTTGTGATTTCTCTCTGTCAAATAAATAAATAAAATCTTTAAAAAAAACAAACAAACATGGAAATGGAACATTTCCCCTTATATACCTGACCTAATATAGTGAGTATTGTAATTAGTATCCATCAGCCATGTAAAAGGACTATGACAGAATTCAGTTATTGATGTTAGGATTAATTCACACAAGAACATACTATTCCAGCCATGAGCCTACAATGTCAGTCAACAGATTTTTGTTCTAAATCTAGTATTTGGAAGGTGCTATGAGGTATATACACTACGTGCCTTAAAAAGATTATAGCGTAAGTGGGAGGAGCCAGTTAAGGATGCAGGAGCACTAAATGGTGCTTTGAAAGATGGGTAGCATTTGAATTGGTGATGAGACAGAGTACCCAGCAAGAGCAATGGCAGAGACAGAGATGAATGCAGAAGCTAAAACAGGCTAGGGGGCACTTGGTGTACTATGAAGACACTGACCCACTTGGAACAGAGCATTCACCATGGGGCTCTTGCGGCAGGAAGTGAAAGGCAAAGAGAAGCAAAATGTAGAGGTCTTCAAGTGTTAGGCTGAGGAATGTACTCATAATGTCTTTTTCCAGGATACTTATTTCTCTGGTGTGTGTAGTGACAGGGAGCCATGAGAAGTTGTGGGATAAAGAGGATGCACTTTCCAATCAAGCTAGTTTTACTTTAAATAATGAAGAGAAAATCACAATTAACTAATAAGTCATGTTGAATAACTTGGCAGCAACAGGAATATGAGGTATGATGGGAAAATTTTCTTGAATTCTTCAGTGAGGAATTTGTAAAGAAATGTTAGATTATTACTTACTTCTTCAGGGTTCATTCTCAGACACTAAGAAGAAGATTATTCTCTCTGCCTTTAGCATTTTTTAAAAGATTTTATTAATTTATTTGACACAGAAAGAGAGATCACAAACAGGGGGAGTAGAAGAGGGAAAAGCAGACTCTCTGCGAGCTGGGAGCCTATATGGGATTCAATCCCTGAACCCTGGGGTCATGACCTGAGCTGAAGGCAGATGCTTAACGACTGAGCCAACCACGTACCCCATGCCTTTGGCATTCTTGAGAGATAAAGGGTGATGGCTGCATGAGTTCAGGAGCCATTATGTATTGGTTGTTGCACAGAGGAAGGGGGAGCCATACTTCTAAAAACATTTACACTGTATGGTAACTAACATAACATAATTACAAAAAAAAAAAAAAGAAAGAAAGAAAAAGAAAAGAAAAGAAAAGAAAGGAAAAACAAACAAAAAGTTGAAATCATTCCTAGTCTTAATTCTTCCATTATCACTAAATGTTAGAAACCTTTATTTTTTTAAATGTATTTTTTTTAAGATTTTATTTATTTATTTGACAGACCGAGATCACAAGTAGGCAGAGAGGCAGGCAGAGAGAGAGAGAGGAGGAAGCAGGCTCCCTGCTGAGCAGAGAGCCCTATGGGGGGCTCCATCCCAGGACGCTGGGATCATGACCCAAGCCGAAGGCAGAAGCTTTAACCCATTGAGCCACCCAGGTGCCCAGAAAACTTTATTTTTATTCTTCAGTTTTCTAAAGTCAAGTTGTGATTTTATAATAAAAAACACCTCATATTCTAGAAAGCGAAAACACTCAAGGAAAATTTCATTAGATGTGCCTCTTAAAAGGCAAATGTTCACTAAATTTCTTATCTCCTTTGAACTGGAAGTAAATCTGCATGATTTTCTTTATTCTCACATAAAAAAAGAAATAAATGCAATTCCCTTTCTTAACACAGGCACAATGGCCTGTTAATTAACATAAAAAACCCTGAATCGCATATATTTATTTAGCAAACTAGAGGAAATCAGATTTTTTTAAAAGGAGCTTTTCATCTCTAAAACCACTGTCTGTAATTTCTCTTGTTGGTTAGAAAAGAGTCTTTGTGTCACAAAATGCTGTGAAAGATCAAAATTACCCCAAACATGTAGGTCCCTGCCTTGTATCAGTATACAGTCTAGTGGGGAGGGAGGATATTTACATGTATAAAACCTTAGAAATCCTTTGAAAACTGCTGATGTATTAAAATCCTAGAACCTCGGGCGCCTGGGTGGCTCAGTGGGTTGAGCCGCTGCCTTCGGCTCAGGTCATGATCTCAAGGTCCTGGGATCGAGTCCCGCATCGGGCTCTCTGCTCAGCGGGGAGTCTGCTTCCTCCTTTCTCTCTCTGCCTGCCTCTCTGCCTGCTTGTAATCTCTCTCTGTCAAATAAATAAATAAAATCTTTAAAAAAAAAAATCCTAGAACCTTAAAGTTAGAAGGAATTTCAGTTACAGTCATTTAAATCTCCCATACAATGTAAGAGCTCCCCAAAAGTCGTTCATACAGTAGCTGCAAACTCTTGTGTATGGAGCATCCCAGAGTTTTGCAGGCAGTTGATTTTCTTTCATTAAACTTTTGTTCCTCATAATGATGTGAAATTTGTTTTATTTTTATTTTTATTTTTTTAAAGGTTTTATTTATTTATTTGACAGAGAGAGAGAGAGACAGAGATCACAAGCGGGCAGAGAGGCAGGCAGAGGCAGAGAGAGAAGCAGGCTCCCCGCTGAGCAAGGAGCCCAATAAGGGGCTCGATCCCAGGACCCTGATCATGACCTGAGCTGAAGGCAGCAGCTTAACCCACTGAGCCACCCAGGCGCCCCTGTTTTGTTTTATTTTTAATACACACTGTGTTATACTTTCCCTGGTCCTATTTCTTACTTGTATAGTTAGGTATGATATTTTAAGCCCAGTTCCCCAGGGTACATGCTACCCATTCAAATATGAGAAGACGTCTATACTGTTCCTGGTCTTTTCTGGATTAAACATCTTCTGTCCCTTCCACAGTCCTTCATATGACAAAGGGTTTTTTTGTTTTGTTTTCCAATTTATTTTACTTCTTTTCAGTGTTCCAGCATTCATTGTTTATGCACCACACCCAGTGCTCCATGCAATACGTGCCCTTCTTAATACCCACCACCGGGCTCACCCAACCTCCCACTCCCCTCCTCTCCAAAACCCAAAGTTTGTTTCTCAGAATCCACAGTCTCTCATGGTTTGTCTCCCCCTCCAATTTCCCCCAACTCATGTCTCTGCTCCATCTCCCAATGTCTTCTGTGTTATTCCTTATGCTCCACAAGTAAATGAAATTATATGATAATGGACTCTCTCTCCTTGACTTATTTCAAGCATAATCCCCTCCAGTCTCGTCCATGTTGATACAGAAGTTGGGTATTCATCCTTTCTGATGGACTACTCCATTGTATATATGGACCATATCTTTTTTTTTTTTAAGATTTTTTAAAAATTTATTTATTTGACAGACAGAGATCACACATAGGCAGAGAGAGAGAGGAAGGGAAGGTGTCTCCCTGTGAGGCAGAGAGCCTGATGCAGGGCTCGATCCCAGGACCCTGGGATCATGACCTGAGCCGAAGGCAGAGGCTTTAACCCACTGAGCCACCCAGGTGCCCCCAGACCAAATCTTTATCTCTTCATCCGTTGAAGGGCATCTTGGTTCTCTCCGCAGTTAGGCGACTGTGGCCATTGCTACTATGAACATTGGGGTACAGATGGCCCTTCTTTTCACTACATCTGTATCTTTGGGGTAAATACCCAGTGGTGCAATTGCAGGGTCATAGGGAAGCTCTATTTTTAATTTCTTAAGGGATCTCCACACTGTTTTCCAAAGGGTGGAAACTTGCATTCCCACCAATGGTGTAAGAGGGTTCCCCTTTCTCCACATCCTCTCCAACACATGTTATTTACTGTCTTGTTAATTTTGGCCATTCTAACTGGTGTAAAGTGGTATCTCAATGTGGTTTTGATTTGAATCTCCCTGTTGGCTAATTATGATGAACATTTTTTCATGTGTCTGTTAGCCATTTGTATTTCTTCTTTGGAGAAGTGTCTGTTCATGTCTTCTGCCCATTTTTTGACGTGATTATCTGTTTTGTGTGTGTTGAGTTTGAGGAGTTCTTTATAGATCTTGGATATTAGCCCTTTGGAATAACAAAGGTTTCTGATATTTCACTGTATTGATGATCCCCTTTTGCATATACTTGTGCTAAATAATGTCTGCCTTAAAGAGCAGGTCACAATATGGTTGAGTTTTTAGTACAACTTAATGAATTAGTTCATTTATAGTAGGAAGAATAAGGGAAATTTGTATTATTGTTTTTTCTTTATTTCATAGCTTATGTGTTAATCTGTGCATTATTTTTTTCCATAATCATATTTTTATAATGTTTAGGAATCTGTAACATTGGTTTCTATAAAACTTTTGGGGGTAAGATTTACATACACCTTACTAATTTACAGACTACTACATTTTGCTGAATCAAAATGTAGTAATTGCAAGTCCAATTAAAAATATTAGAATTGTTTTTCTAAAAATGTTTGCACGGTCTCTGCTGTTTTAAAAAGATGTTTATACAGATTACATTTGTTTATTTATTTCAATGTCTTCACTTAAAACAGTACTATGAGTCAGAATTTATACTGACTTCTCTGAATAAAATTAGTAATGCCATTGGTCATTTTCTCTTTACAGATTGTTCAGTTCAAGGGAATGAAGAATTCAGAATTATTTTGAGAAATGGATTCCAATATGGAGAATTAAGAAAAAGCTGAACATTTGATCTGCTTTGAAGAAACATATTTTCCATTTGTCTAGCGTAATCTATAACAACCAAACCAATCAAAATGAATTCAACCTTATTTTCCCAGGTTGAAAATCATTCAATCTTCTGTAATTTTTCAGAGAATTCCCAGTTTTTGGCTTTTGAAAGCGATGATTGTCATCTGCCCTTGGCCATGATATTTACATTAGCTCTCGCTTACGGAGCTGTAATTATTCTTGGGGTCTCCGGAAATCTGGCCTTAATTATAATCATCTTGAAACAAAAGGAGATGAGAAATGTTACCAATATCCTGATTGTGAACCTTTCCTTCTCAGACTTGCTTGTTGCCATCATGTGTCTCCCTTTCACATTTGTCTACACCTTAATGGACCACTGGGTTTTTGGTGAGGCAATGTGCAAGTTGAATCCTTTTGTGCAATGTGTTTCAATCACCGTGTCCATTTTCTCTCTGGTTCTCATTGCTGTGGAGCGCCATCAGCTGATAATCAACCCGCGAGGGTGGAGACCCAGTAACAGACATGCTTATGTAGGTATTGCTGTCATTTGGGTCCTTGCTGTGGTTTCTTCTCTACCTTTCCTCATCTATCAAGTATTGACAGATGAGCCGTTCCAGAATGTAACACTTGACGCATTCAAGGACAAATACGTGTGCTTTGATAAGTTTCCATCGGACTCCCATAGGTTATCTTATACAACTCTCCTCTTGATGCTGCAGTATTTTGGCCCACTCTGTTTTATATTTATTTGCTACTTTAAGGTAAGAAAACGTTTCCCCCTACCTTCCATTTTAACCTTCTTTCCACAGAATTCCACATTAAATTCGTGGTTCTATTTGAACTTTTTTCTTTCCCCCCTCTCTGTAGATATATATACGCTTAAAAAGGAGAAACAACATGATGGACAAGATGAGAGACAATAAATACAGGTCCAGTGAAACCAAAAGAATCAACATCATGCTGTTGTCCATCGTAGTAGCATTTGCAGTCTGCTGGCTACCCCTTACCATCTTTAACACTGTGTTTGATTGGAATCATCAGATCATTGCTACCTGCAACCACAATCTGTTATTCCTGCTGTGCCACCTTACAGCAATGATTTCCACTTGTGTCAACCCCATATTTTATGGATTTCTGAACAAAAATTTCCAGAGAGACTTGCAGTTCTTCTTTAACTTTTGTGATTTCCGGTCTCGGGATGATGATTATGAGACAATAGCCATGTCTACCATGCACACAGATGTTTCTAAGACGTCTTTGAAACAAGCAAGCCCAGTCGCATTTAAGAAAATCAACACTGATGATAATGAAAAAATCTGAAACTCCTGTAGAATATGGTCCCAAATGACATCTGTCTAAAAACAAGCACAACCTGTAACATCTTTTCATTACCTGTTCCCCCAGGGAGTGAGGTTATAATCATTTAAGAAAGACCAAGATTTGCTTGTCTTGCTTTTTAATGCTTTTATTGTAGCTGTCATAATTACACTGGGACAAAATGTATGGGCTTTGGAATCTTCTGGCAATAGTTTTGACCAGACATCCTTGAAGTGCTTTTTGTAAACTTCTGCATATAATACAAAGACTTTTATATTCAATTTGTTGGAATGAAGTTTCTTTAAATTATTACTATTGACTGACTTTAGAAGCACTGCATCTGAAACTCATTAGGTCAGGCCATCCTGTGTTGATTAGATTAGACGGTCATTGGACTGGGCAATCTTGATGTAATGATAGACATATTTCAGTCTGTTACAGAGGTGATAGCATGCAAGAGCAGCATTTGAGATGTGGAGTTAAGCCTACCCGTCTTGCAGACCTACAGTCTGAAGTCACTGAGTTGTTTGCTTTTTTTTTTTTTTTTTTTTTTGCTGTAAGACCGGATTTAATTTGCTCCTGATTATCACTTGAGATAAAAATGCATTAAAAAAATACTTATCAGCTGTGAATATCATGGGGAATTGGGCCACCCACAAGAATTAAGTGGGAAAGCAATTCTCTAACTTCAAAACTATTTTGGTACCTGACAACCAAAGGATTTCAGAGTAATTAATTTAACAAGAAAATTAGTATTGCAGCATATATTTGAATTGTATTCATCAGAATTGTTTGTCATGAGGTTTTCATTCTTCACAGACTGTTCAGTGTTTGTTAAGCATAAATCTATATGTGACTCAAAAGACATTTCCAGCTTACAATACATAAAAACACAAAGTGTATTTTCCATACATCAGTGCCTACAAAGTAACACATTTTTAACTTTTTCAATGTCCATTCTTCAAAAAAGGACACCAAAGTATGCTGTTAAAAGAATGTTCACTCTGGCTAGCAGGGCTAAATACCTGAAAACTGAGAACACTTCATATAACCCATATTAACCTGTATAAACTGTGTGCCTTGTGGAGTCATAAATAATGTACTTTATAAACTACTAAGTGGCTGTGTCGTGTTAATATATTTAATTTTATGTATTGTATATCATGATTGAGCCTCAGAATCATTTGGAGCAAAGATATTTTAAGGAACAAGATACAACTTCAGTGTATTATAAAAGTATTAAATGTGTTTGATTTTAGAAAGACATTTTCTTTATTAAAATTGTTTTTGCTTTTTCTGACTAGTTCCTTATGTTTCTATTCAGTTTGTTTATTTGTTTGTTTGTTTCTTTTTTTTTTTTTTTGAACTCGTGGTTTCCCTCCCATGATGTTCCCACAATATCCCATTTCTGCTTATTAATGAAACATTTTCTACCCTGTGTTCTCCCTCCTCTGCTTCTTGAAGCTTCTTGAAGCTTCTTGGAGGCAGGGGCTATTTTATACAACATGTCCCCTGTGCATTTACCACAGTGCCAGGTACTTACAAGTTTTTCAAAAAGCAGTTCTGAAACAAATAAGTCAATAATAACTAAATTTCCTCCCTTCTCATTTATAATCATAAAGACTTTGCATCTTAAAATTTTCAGGGCCTCCTCCTCCAAAGTTCATATTTACCAAGAAGATGTTTGCCCTTTTCATTATGTTATTTTCCCTTCTAAACTAAGCAAAAATGACATTTTTGATTACAGAAACTTGCATGTTTGGTCCTGTAACTCAAACACAGACTGAACTTTTTACAGGGTGAATGTGCAGATGGATTCAAATTCTACCTTTATGAGGTATGACTTTTTTGTTAACAAAGAAAAAAATTCTAAAACCAACTTTGAACATACATTGGAAAATACCATCACCTTTCCTTACCCAAACCTGGAATTTTAAACATTTTTCTGCTTCAGGGGACTAATGGGAAATTTTGTCTTTCTTCAGTTAGGTGCTATGGAAATAAATTGCTGCTTGAGAACAGCTGTAATACGTAGGGACTTCTTTGTCAGCACATTTGCTGAAATGACCATTTCTAAGATCCTCATTCAGCTATGTAGGTTGCTGATTCCTTATCTTTACATAACTAATGAACCGAATATAAAATTCTTTTTTATCAATATATGGCAATGAACTAAGAGTAAAGCCAACAGTCACCAATGGATCTAGAGTGACTGAAGAAGAAATAAATGTACACACTAAATACCAACTATGGAACCAGTGGGTTTTCTGAAACCCAAGAACAAAAATCTATCAACTGTTTTGGTACAAGAATATAATGACAATGTAGTTTCTATAAATTCAGAGTAAAATGCTAATAGCTAGAAATTTTAAACACTTAGCATGTACCAAGTACTATGTCAAATATTTAAGTACTTCTGAGGGTGTGTGACTAATGTGATCACTTCACATAAGAGGAAACCGAAGCTCAGGTTATAAAATTTGAGCCCCACACTGAGTAACGGGGGAGGAAGGATCAAGCCAATCTGTCCACTAAACTACACTAAACTAAGCAGTGAGCTGGACCTATGATAGAGTTTTAGAAATACTTTTCTCTCTTTCCAAGTTGAATTGTTAAGGCATGATAGTACCATTCACCTTCTTTCTGATTTTGGCTGTAGAAAGGAATGAAATGAAAAAAAGAAAAAAAGTTGAGAGAAAATGGCCATTAGAATTCTGTGTATCTCTGATTCCCTTCTGAATTAGAGAATTCTACTTGAAAATGGAATCTGATCATTCATATTAGTTTTATTTTTTCACTGTTAGCTGGATATTCTCACCCCTTTTCTATTCCACAAAATTTTGCCTTTTCCAGAATGTTACAAAGAAGCATACCTTGTTTTATCAAACTTCGCAGACACTATGGTTTTTTTTTTTTTTAACAAATCAAAGTTTTATGGCAACCTTGTGTTGAGCAAGTCTGTTGGTGCCATTTTCCAACAGCATTTGCTCACTTCATGTGTCTGTTGCATTTTGGAAATTCTTAACAAAACTTCTAACTGTGTCATTCTTTTTATATCTATGCAGTGCTCCAACTTCTTCCAGGGAAAGCTGCTGTATTAATACTCATATGAATTCACTGGATATGCACAAAATATCCCCCAGAGACAAAGTAAATGAAATACAGACCTGTATTGATGTCAGGCTTTGCATTTACATCTTATACTCCTATGGGAAATAGAAGAGGAAGGTTGCCTTAATTGCCTCTAGGGAATGTTGCATTAAAATATGCGTCTGACTCAAGGTCTGTTACCAGATGTTTTTATTTCTACATTAACTCATGATATTGCAAATGAGTCAACTGATGCCCATGGGAATCGAAACCTAGATCTGATTGCAAAATCCATGGATTGTTCTTTTATACATCTACAAGCATTGGAATGAAACCATAATGTTTAATTATTTTGTTTATTTTTCATGCAATTCATATTACCAGTTGAAAAGTGAGGAAAAGTAACAAAAAATTGTAATTTTCTCAAATGACCAAAAAAAAAAAAAGTATGGCTAATTTTTCTTTTTTTTTTTTTAATTAAATTTTGCTAGGAGTTTTGGCCCCTAGTTTTTAATTTTCTTTTCTATCTTGAACCTTAGTATTTTATGGCTTTTAAAAAAATTAGTGAAATGAGTAAACATCCATCTCAGGCATTTTTTCTCATTCCATTAGTTTTATTTTATTGCTTATTTCCCTTTGAAACACGACTTTTCATTTATTTCTTCTAGGTAATCTTAATAGACTTAAATGCAATGCTTGTAATGATCTCCTTGAGCCTCAGCACTCTTATTTGCAAGATGAGAAAATTAGGCTAAATATCTGTATCTTATGTAGATATATCTACACCTTATATATATGATATATCTATATCTAGAGTAAACAGTCTCTATCTTACATCTAAGATAGATAAAAGCTCCAAAATTATGTGATTCCATTTAAGTAAATCTAGGAATGAGTTAATAGAAAGGGGATACCTGGTTAGGGACTGTTTGCAGGCAAAATGTTCTAAGGGACTGTTTGCAGGCAAAATGTTCTACGTGTAACAAATCTTCTCAGAGGAAGTATCTTGAAAAAGCACGAGTCATGGTATGAGAAAGTTAAGAGAGAAGCCTGTGTCATACATAAGGACAGATTGAGGAAAGATGCAGACGCTAAAACATCTAAAACATGTGACGCTAAAACATTTAAAACGTGACCAAGGGAAAAAAGTTGGGCTAGAAAAGAAGGTAAGACTGAGGGAGCCTGGGGGAGTCAGGGGTACAGAGGAGTCAATGAGGTGAAAGCCCCTGAGTTTCCAAAGGGACACTATTTTTAAAGGTCATATAAAAGATATTTTGAAACTGGGAACAGAACAAGATATTTAGAAATATATTTGGGGGTGCCTGGGTGGCTCAGTGGTTAAGCGGCTGCCTTCGGCTCAGGTCATGATCCCAAGGTCCTGGAATTGAGCAACATAAACATTAGCTGAGATTTTATTAACATTTATCATTGGTTAATGTTAGCTCCTGTCTCAGCAAAAATATTTGTTCTTACTAAATGTTCAAAAATGACTTTTGTTTTGAATGTATGAATTATGTATAACATAGGCAACATACAGCCGGTGGTGAAGGTAACCCTAAATGTATATATACATTTTCTGGAAGGTACTTAACTCAGTCAGACTGAAGGAACCTTCTGAAAGACATCTAAACCAAGCCTTGAAAGTGAGCAAGAGCCTTAGCTGTGTTAAGGCCCACTACTCGATGACAGGAAAAATTATAGAGAATCTTAATATGGCCAAGTCATATAGCACACAAGAAAAATTTTAGAATTTTTTGCTTTTTTTGTTGCCTGGAATATAATCAACATCTTTAAGAATTATTCTTTTTTCAATTTAAATACAGTTATCCAAAGTATAGTATACAATTAGGGTTTTTTTAAATTAACATGTAAAGTATTATTTGTTTCAGGGCTACAGGTCTGTGATTCATCAGTCTTACACAATTCACAGCTCTCACCATAGCACATAATCTCCCCAATGTCCATCACCCACCACCCCATCCTTCCCATCCACCTCCCCTCCAGAAACTCTTAGTTTGTTTCCTGGGATTAAGAGTCTCCTGTGGTGTATCTCCCTCTCTGGTTTCATCTTGTTTCATTTTTTTCTCCCTTCCCCTTTGATGCTCTGTCTTGTTTATCAAATTCCACATATCAGCAAAATCATATGATAATAGTCTTTCTCCGATTGGCTTATTTCACTTAGCATAATACCTACTAGTTCCATTTACATCATTGCAAAAGGCAATATTTCATTTTTGATGGCTGCATAATATTTCATTAATATTGCATTAATATTCATCTTCTTTATCCACTCATCTGTTGATGGGCATCTAGGCTCTTTCCATAGTTTGGCTATTGTGGACATTGTTGCTATAAACACTGGGGTACACATGCCCCTTTGGATCATTGCATTTGTACCTTTGGAGTAAATACCCAGTACTGCAATTACTTGGTCATAGGGTAGCTCCATTTTTAACTTTTTGAGGAACCTCCATACTGTTTTCCAGAGTGGCTGCACCAGCTTGCATTCCCACCAACAGGGTAAGAGGGTTCCTTTCTCTGCATCCTTGCCAACCTCTGCCATTTCCTTACTTGTTAATTTTTGCCATTCTGACTGGTGAGAGATGGTATCTTATTGAGGTTTTGATTTGTATTTCCCTGATGCTGAGTGATGTTGAGCACTTTTTTATATGTCTGTTGGCTATTTGGATGTCTTCTTTGAAGAATTGTCTGTTCTTTGAAGAAATGTTCTGCCCATTTCTTGATTGGATTATTTGTTCTTTGGGTGTTGAGTTTGATATGTTCTTTATAGATTTTGGATACTAGCTTTTTATCTGATATGTCATATGCAAATATATTTTCTCATTTTGTTGGTTGTCTTTTGGTTTTGTTGACTGCTTTCTTTGCTGTGCAAAGGCTTTTTACATTGATGAAGTCCCAATAGTTCATCTTTGTGCTTGATTCCCTTGCCTTTGGCAATGTATCTAGGAAGAAGTTGCTGTGGCTGAGGTTGAAGAGGTTGCTACCTGTGCTCTTCTCTAGGATTTTGAGGGATCCCTGTCTCACATTGAGGTGTTTCATTCATTTTGGGTTTATTTTTGTGTGTGGTGAAAAGAAATGGTCCAGTTTCATTCTTTGCAGTGTGGTTGTCCAATTTTCCCAAACTGTTTGTTGAAGGGACTCTTTTTTCCATTGGACATTCTTTGCTGCCTTGTCAAAGATCAGTTGACCATAGAGTTGAGGGTTCATTTCTGGGCTCTCTATTCTGTTCCATTGGTCTATGAATCGGTTTTTGTACCAGTACCATACTGTTTTAATGACTACAGCTTGAATAGAGCTTGAAGTCCAGAGCTGTGATTCCACCAGCTTTGCTTTTCTTTTTCAACATTCCTCTGATTATTTTGGGTCTTTTCTGATTCCATACAAATTTTAGGATTGTTTGTTTCCATTTCTGTGAAAACAGCTGATGGTATTTTGATAGGGACTGCATTAAATGTGTAGATCATTCTAGGTGCCATAGACATTTTCACAATATTTGTTTTTCCAATGCATGAACATGGAATGTTTGTCCATTTCTTTGTGTCTTCCTCAATACCTTTCATGAGTATTCTATAGTTTTCTGAGTACAGATTCTTTGCATCTTTGGTTAGTTTATTCCTAGGTTTTGCTTGCAATTATAAATGGGATCAACTCCTTAATTTCTCATTCTTCTGTCTTATTGTTGGTATATAGAAATGCAACTGATTTCTGTGCATTGATTTTATATCCTGGTACTTTACTGAATTCCTGTATGAGTTCTACAAGTTTTGGGATAGATTCTTTTGGGTTTTCCACATGAAGTATCATATCACCTACAAAGAATGAGACTTTGACTTCTTCTTTGTCAATACAGATGCCTTTCATTTCTTTTTGTTGTCTGATTGCTGAGGGTAGGATTTCCAGTATTATGTTGAATAGTAGTGGTGATGGTGGACATCCCAGCTGTGTTCCTGACCTTCAGGGAAAATTTTCTCAGTTTTTCTCCATTGAGAATTATATTCACTGGGTTCCTCATAGATGGTTTTTATGATACTAAGGAATGTACCTTCTATCCCTACACTTTGAAGAGTTTTAATCAAAGGATGTTGTACTGTGTCAAATGCTTTTTCTGCATCTATTGAGAGTAGCATATGGTTCTTGTCCTTCCTTTCATTAATGTAGTGTATGACATTGAGTAAAGGATGTTGAACCAAACTTATAGCCCAGGAATAAATTCCACTGGGTTGTGGTGAACAATATTTTTAATGTACTGCTGGATCCTATTAGCTAGTTTTTTGGTGAGAACTTTTGCATCCACGTTCATCAGTGATATTGGTCTGCAATTATCCTTTTTGATGGGGTCTTTATCTGATTTTGCTGACCTCATAAAATGAGTTTGGAAGTTTTCCTTCCATTTCTATTTTTTGGAACAGTTTCAGAAGAATAAGTATTAATTCTTTTTTAAATGTTTGGTAGAATTCCCCTGGGGAGCCATCTGGACCTGGGCTCTTGTTTGTTGGGAGATATTTGATTACTGCTCCAATTTCCTTGCTGGTTTTGGGTTTGTTCAGGTTTTCTATTTTTTTCTGGTTCAATTTTGATAGTTTATATGTCTCTAGGAATGCATCCACTTCTTTCAGATTGTCTAATTTCTTGGCATATAGTTTCTCATAATATTTTCTTATGGTTGTTTGTATTTCTTTGGTGTTGGTTGTGAACTCTCTTCTTTCATTCATGATTTTATTTATTTGGGCCCTTTTCTTTTTCCTTTTTGGTAAGTCTGGCTAGGGATTTATCAATCTCATTAATGCTTTCAAAGAACCAGCTCCTGGTTTTGTTGATCTGTTCTACTGTTCATTTGGCTTCTATTTCATTGATTTCCTCTCCAATCTTTATTACTTATCTTCTCCTGCTGGGTTTAGGCTTTATTTGCTCTTCTTTCTCCAGCTCCTTTAGGTGTAGGGCTATGTTGTGTCCTTGAGACATTTCTTGTTTCTTGAGAAAAGCTTGCATTGCTATAAACTTTCTTCTTAGGACAGCCTTTGCTGTATCTCAAAGATTTTGAACAGTTATGTTTTCATTTTCACTTGTTTCCATGAATTTTTTCAATTCTGCTTTAATTTCCTGGTTGACCCATTCATTCGTTAGTAGGATGCTCTTTAGCCTTCACGTATTTGAGTTTTTTCCAACTTTCTTCTTGTGATTGAGTTCTAGTTTCAAAACACTGTGGTCCAAAAATACGCAGGAAATGATCCTGATCTTTTGGTACCATTGAGACCTGATTTGTGAACAAGGATGTGATCTATTCTGGAAAATGTTCCATGTGCACTAGAGAATAATGTGTATTCCGTTGCTTTGGGATGGAATGTTCTGAATGTATCTGTGAAGTCCATCTGGTCCAGTGTGTCATTTAAAGTCCTTATTTCTTTGTTGATCTTTTGCTTAGATGATCTATTTCATTGAGGGGGGTATTAAAATCTCCTACTATTATTGTATTATTGTGGTTATGTTTCTCTTATTTTGTTATTAATTGGTTTATATAATTGGCTGCTGTCATGTTAGGAACATAAATATTTACAATTGTTAGATCTTCTTGTTGGATAGACCCTTTAAGTATGATATAGTGTCCTTCCTCATCTATTATGATGTCTACTCCCTTACTTTAAATTTGGAGGTGTCTTTGGGTCTAAAATATGTCTCTTGCAGACAGCATATTGACGGGTATTTTTTTTTTTTTTAATTTTAAATCTATTCTGATATGCTGTGTCTTTTGATTTGGGCATTTAGCCCATTTACATTCAGGGTAACTATTGAAACATATGAATTTAGTGCCATTGCATTGCCTGTGAGATGACTGTTACTGTATATTGTCTCTGTTCCTTTCTAGTCTATGTTACTTTAAGGCTCTCTCTTTGCTTAGATGATCCCTTTCAATATTTCTTATAGGGCTGGTTTGGTAATTGCAAATTCTTTTAGTTTCTGTTTGTCCTGGAAGCTTTTTATCTCTCCTGTTTACAGTGACAGCCTAACTGGATATAGTATTCTTGGTTGTATATTTTTCTTATTTAGTACCCTGAATATACCATGCCAGAACTTTCTGGCCTGCCAGGTGTCTGTTGATAGGTCTGTTGCCAGTTTAAAGTTTCTGCAGTTGTATGTTACAGACCTCTTGTCCCAAGCTGCTTTCAGGATTTTCTCTTTGTCACTGAGACTTGTAAGATTTACTATTAGATGTGAGGGTGTTGACCTATTTTTATTGATTTTGATGGGTTTTTTGTGCCTCCTGAATTTTGATGCCTCTTCCCTGCCCCAAATTAGGGAAATTCTCTGCTATAATTTGCTTCAATATACCTTTTGAACCTCTCTTTCTTCTTCTGGGATCTCAGTTATTCTAATGTTGCTTCACTTTATGGTATAACTTATCTCTTGAATTCTCCCCTCATGATTCAGTAGTTTTTTATCTCTCTTTTTCTCAGGTTCTTTACTCTCCATCATTTGGTCTTCTATATCACTAACTTTCTCTTCTGCCTCATTTATCCTAGCAGTTAGAGCCTCCATTTTTTTATTGTACTACTCTAAATAGGCTTTTTATTTTGACTTTATTAGATTTTGTTTCTCCAGAAAAGGATTCTCTAGTACCTTCTGTGTTTTTTTTTTTAATAGTCATCATTCTGAACTCTAGTTCTGATATTTTACTAATGTCCATGTTGATTAGCTCCCTGGTAGTTGGTATTGCCTTTTGTTTTTTTTGTTTTTGTTCCTGTTTTGTTTTGTTTTAGGTCTTTCTGTTTTGTCATTTTGTCCAGAGAAGAATAGGTAAAGAGAACAAAATGCTACAATGGTTACAACAACCTGAGAAAAATATACACTAAACAAATCAGAAGAGACCCAAAACCAGAGGGGGAAGGGAGAAGAATATGATCAGGCTGGTGAATAGAACAGAGTCACACACTGGATTTTGGGTGTATTGTGGTCTGTTAGAAGAAACTGCTTTCCCAAAACTTTAAAGAAAGAAAGAAAAAAATACACATGCACACACACACACACACACACACACATGCACACACACACAAATAAGGGTAAATACAATGAAGGTATTGAGTATAACTGTAAAGATAAAAATGAAAAAAAGATTTTAAAAAAGAAATTGATAAGAAGTTGGTTGAAAAAGGAAAGAAGAAAAATTTTTAAAAAAATAGAAAAAGAAAAAAAATTAACTTTGAAAGACTAAAGAATAATGGGGGAAAAGCGATAAATCCTATGTTTTGTATTCTCCTAGTGCTGGAGCTTTGCAGTTCTCATTGATTGGTAAACTAAATCTTGGCTGGATGTTCTTGCTGATCTTCTGGGGGAGGGGCTTATTGCAGCGATTCTCAAATGTCTTTCCCAGAGGTGGAATTGCACTGCCCTTACCAGGAGCCAGGCTAAGTAATCTGCCTGAATTTACTCTCGATAGCTTTTGTTCCCTAAAAGCTTTCCATACACCTTTGGAGGACTAATATGAAACTGGTGGCCTCCCACTTTCTGGCCCTAGAGAAGCTGAGAACTCGGGACCCCACTCCTCAGTGAGCATTCTGAGAAAAGCAGTCCATCACTACTGTCTCCCTGGTCTCCAGTTGCACTTTACGTTTACCTGGCCTGTGACCAAGCATTTCTATCTCTGGCACATGATCCGGTTTGGAGTCTCCAAACCCAGCAGATTTCTGCAACACGCTCCCACACTACTCCTCCTGGTGGAGGAAGGGGGGTATCCCCAGATCTACAAATTGTGGGGTCTCTGCTTGAAGAGCAGTGGTCTGACTGTGACAGGGATCATCATTTATGGCAACCGTGAGCTGAGAACCCACTGTTGGGCTGTCTTTGCAGCCAGCTTCTCTGCTCTGACACCTGGGAGCTCTGCTGTACTCAGGAAACTCCAGTCTTTCTGTGACCCTGAGGGTCCTGAGACCAAACTGTCACAGCAAGGGTTCCACTCCCCTCTTAGCCATTGGGGCAACATCCCTCACCAGAGCAGCCTTCTGAAAGTTCTGGTATTGTGCTCCATTGCTGTATCACTTGCTGGTAGCCAGCTGATGGAGGCTTTCTCCCCCCACCCTCCCATGGTCTATCTTCCCATATATTGCCTCAGAATCACTTCTCCATATGTCCTACCTATCAGAAAGTGGTCATTTTTCTGTTCATAGAGTTGCTGCTATTCTTTCTTCAATCTCTTGTTGAGTTCATAGGTGTTCAAAATGGTTGATAACTAGCTGAATCCCTGGGACCAGATGAAATTTAGGTCTCCTACTCCTCCACCATCTTGGAGCCTGCCTATGTCATTAATTTTTTATATAATGTTCAAGGATTCATTAGTTACATATAATGCCCAGTGCTCATCACATCACATGCCCTCCTTAATGTTCATCACCCAGTCATCCCATTCCTCCCACCCATCTTCTTTTTGCAACCCTGTTTCCTAGAGTCAAGAGTCTCATAGGGTTTTTTTTCCCCCTCTCTGATTTCTTCCCAATCAGTTTTTCCTCACTTTCCCTATTGTGCCCTTAACCTGTTGGCTCCTAGTCCAATTGTTATAAGATATTTCTTCCTTGAATACAGCTGTTGGCATATGAGCAGCACCTAGAATAGTGCAGGAGACTCAGAAGTTAGTTAAACATATTTAAGTTGCTTAGGAAAATGTGGTTTTATTGTGGACATTTATGGAATATGTTAGAAATTTGAAAGCAATAGGTACATGTGACACTCAAGTGCACTTTTATTTGCTTTAAGCAGAAATTTGTGTTAGTCAAAAAATCAGCTTAGGAAGAAGAACCATTTTCTTGGAAATCAGAGGCTCTCTTGGTGACCTCTTTTGGTATGCAGCTAGTTATTATTTCTAACTATACTGACTTCCTACTAACTTTTATTTGACAAGGTTATTTCATTGCAATTTGCTATTCAAGTCATTTTGGCTACTAAATAATAACCAAGTAAACTAAGTGAAGATCAATTGGGCATAACTACAAGTGGGTTACACTAGGGAAACCTAGTAGTATGGCTGACTTGATACAAAGGCTAAAGAAATATATTGCCTTCTTTTCCCATTGTTATCTCTGTTAGATGACAAATGACTACACACATGAGAAGATGGTATCCCAGAAGGAGTACAAAAGGCCATTTTTGGTGTCACTTAAAGCCTGCCACTAAATCTCTTAAAATTTTGCATTCATACCTTGTATGAAGTAAGTAAATTCACTACCCTTATTGACTAGCCCTTCCCTAACCTGATGTCTTTAGTTGAAAATGCTTCTATTTAAACAATGTCTTGCAGATCACAAACTAGTTCTATATGATTTGCTTCTCTAAGACATTTTCAACAACTCGTTTTAAAAAATATTTTATTTATTCATTTGAGAGAGAGGCAGAGCACTAGCAGGGGAGAAGCAGAGGCAGAGAGAAAAGCAGACTCTATGTTGCCATTAACGGTTTTCTCCCACCTTGGTATTGTCTGCATAACTGTTACCCTGAAGTCTATTTCCAACATCTTTCTCACTGGTACAGATCCAGATATATTTTCTTATATTTCAGGCTGATTTCGTGGGTGTTCAGAATCATCTGGTAGCTATCTAGCTTAATTCAGGGGACCAGTTGAAATAGGGTTCCCTACTCCTCTGCCATTTTCCCCCCTACCCAGAGAAATGAATTTTTAAAATGTGGCACACAAACACACACACACAAGAAGATTATTCAGCCTTGAAAAAGAAGGAAATCCTGTCATTTGCAACTACATGGATAGAGCATTATATGCTAAGTGAAGTAAGCCAGAGAAAGACAAGTTCTTCATGTTATCACTCACATGGGGAATCTAAAAAAGAAAAAAGTCATAAAAATGGTATAAAAGTGGTTGCCAGGAGATGTGGGAGGTGGGAAAAATTCTGGAAGAGGTTAGTAAAAGGGTACATACTTTCAGTTATAAGATGAGTTAACTCTGAGAATCTAATGTATAACATGGTGACTATAATTGATAATACTGTCATATAATCAAAATTTGGTAGGAAAGTAGAACTTACACTTTTTGTCCTTCCCTCCAAAAAAAAAAAAAAAATGGTAGGGGTGCCTGGCTCAGTAGGTTAAAATAGCTGACTTCAGATCTGGTCATGATCTCAGAGTGCTGGGATTAAGCCCTGAGTTGGACTCTACATTCAGCAGGGAGTCTGCCTCTCCCGTTCTCTCTGCCCTTCCCCCTGCTCATGCTCTTTTTCTCTCTCCCAAATGAATGAATAAAATCTTTTTTTTAAAAAGGGTAAATATGTGTGATGGATGTGTTAATTTAATGGGGGAGTCTATTCGTAATGTATGCATCTATCAAATCATCACATTGTACAATTTAAATATTAGATATGTTTATTTCTCAATTATATCTCAATAGAACTGGAGGGGGAACCTCCAAAGTAATGGTATCCAGACTTAATTAAAAAATACTATTGGAAAAAAGAAAAAAAACTCAGTAAAAAATGGGCAAAATATTTGAACTTCACAAAAAAGGATATTGTTTGTTGCTAAACATATAAGAGGGGTTCAATGTCATTAGTAATCAGAAAAGTTGAAATAAAGCCACAATAAAATATCATTACACACCTATAAAATTGGCCAAATGCAAATACTGTGAGTTGCATACACTGCTGGTAGGGTGTAAATGGGTACAACCACTTAGGAAAACAATTTGGAATTATCTAGTAAAGTTGAAAAAAAAAGCATACTTTATCATTCTACAATTTCAGCCCTAGGAAAGAACTCAACAAATCTCTTGCCCATGTGGACCAGAATACTGTATCTGTAAAAGAATGTCTATAGCATCATTGCTCTTAATTATTTATTCTGAAGTAGAAAGAAGCCAAATGTCCAAAAAGAGTAGAATGGATAATTGTGGTATATTCACATACTGGAATATCTTATAGGAACAAAATTAAATAAACTCTGGTTCAATTCTAAATTTTCCACAGACAATATTAGATAAATGAAACTAGACAAAAATAATACATTTGTATGATACCGTTCATATGAAGTTCTAAAAACCCCCAAATAAGCTACTACACTTTTAGGGATGCACAATATTTGGGGAAATAATAGATAAAGCTTTACTGTGAAATCAGGGCCATGGTCACCTCAAGCAGACAGGAAAGGAGTGGCATCTGGAGGAGACACTGTGAGGTAGAGAACCCCAAAAGCAGCACGTTTTCATAATGGACATTCTCTTTATAATTACTCATTTTGTTCTCCGAGTAAGCTTTTTGCAATTTTCTGTATGTGTGCTATATTTCACAATTTTGAAAAAGCTCTAAAAAGCTTGTGTAAGCAGAAAACCTTGCATAAATGCCATCAAATCTGAGCAGCATGAGGATATGGGGTTAGAAATTGAAACAGGTAAATCATCAGAGTTTCGTTTACTGCTGAAATGGAATAAACATGTCTGATTGTTGGAACCCACCAAATGTGAGTTTTTTTTTTTTTTTTTTTTTAATTATCATGTGGTAGGGAATGGCTGGTGAGTCTGGAGGTGCTTTTTTTCAGTTACAATAAAACATTTCAGACAATAATCTCTAGAAATCAGAGAATGACAATACAGCTTGGCTGCTGGTGAAACTAACAATGAAGTTCCTACAAGCAAAGCATGGTGAGTAAAACTTTAATTAATCAGCATGTTTATTTTAGTACGAATGTCACTCCCTCCACTTCCTGGGTCCAGAGTCTATTATTCATATTTCCATGGGTGACATATCTTCCTGCCAAGGCCCTGCTCCTTTCTTTATTGTCTTGGGTATTCAGCAAAGCATTGCTATTTAGCTCTGGCTGATTCTCATAAGAATCTGATAAAAATATAAACCAATGGATTCTTATTAAAATATAAAAAATAAAACCATGGGTAAGCATAGCAACAGATTTGGTCATAAAACCAGGAGCACACTATGTCAGGACTAAAACGTATTTACACACTAAATGAGAACATTATGAACAAGCACAGAGAAAATAGAGCTATCACAACAATGTAAATGGAAACCAGTCCTTATCTAATTTGACACTCACAAAATCCTTTACCCTTCACTATCCAGGGAAATAGAACTAAATTACAAACAGAGGTGTTCCATTTATCACTTAACATCTGTCAAGTACGTTACATGTATTAGCTCCTTTAATTCTCATAAAATAAGCAATATTATGCTCTCCATTCTACAGGGGAAAACACTGAGGCTTAGGGAAATGGAATATTTTGCACACAGCAAGCCAGGGCTCATAAAAGAGGAAGAAGTCAATCCCAGGAGCCTGATCCCAGAGACCACACTGAAACCATTATGTGATATAAGATTACATATTCTCTTCCATCAGTGAAGAATCCCAAGAGACCCCATAGAACTTCTTGATGCTTCTGGAAAAGCCTTGAATGCTCTTGTTTAATGATACTCACTGGAAGAGTGCCCAGACAGCATTCTTAACAGCCTAAAGAAATTATGGCAGATTTTAGAAGTATATAATTTATTCCTAGAAACTTTATTCATGGAGAGTCTGGCATAACTGGTAAAGGATCAAGAACCATTTCTAGAAGTCTGTATCAATGAAAAGACTTCCAGGGATAAAGCCATCCATAAGTGCAATGTCTCATCTGTGATGTCTGCCTTGACCCTTCTAGACTATGTTCCCGCATTTCTGTGTCACTGCACTGTTCACATTATACTGCCATATCTCTATTTCTCTCCTCTGTACTAGATTTTGAGAACCAATAAAAGAGAGAACTTCACATTCTTATATCCTCAGTACTTTGCACAGGATCTAGAATATGGCAAATGCAATAAATATTTCTAGAATCCAGGGTTAAGCAATAATGTAATAGTGCTTATATTTACTAAGCAATGCTATAGGTTAGGTGCTATAGGAGGTGATTTTTGTGGGTTATATAACTATTCATCACAAGGATTTAATGAGATAAAATATTTGTGTTAGTATTATCTTTAAGCATATAATTATAGGTTTAGATTTAACTACAAATAACTTGCTCAGCACCATATTGGTAGTAACAGTGAAGCTAGAATCCAAATTCAGAATCCAAATTCTGGAGCCTTCCCTTTCAACACTGCTCTGTCCTCAAGCTCCAGAATTAGTAACCTTTATTGGAAAATCATATTTAACGAGTAGAAAGTCATTTTTTAAAAATCACTTTATGGTAATCTTCACTGTTTAAGTTAGTATGTATAAATATTCCACTTAAAATATCTTTATTTCCTAGATGGGGAACTCTTTAAGAGTTAGGCCCTTTGAGGGGTACCTGGGTGGTTCAGTGGGTTAAAGCCTCTGCCTTTGGCTCAAGTCATGATCCCAGGATCCTGGGATGGAGCCCCACATTGGGCTCTCTGCTCAGCAGAGAGCTTCATTCCTCCTCTCTTTCTGCCTGCCTCTCTGCCTACTTGTGATAGCTATCAAATAAATAAATAAAATTTTTTAAAAAGTTAGGCCTTTCAGATTCATTATAAACCTTTCCTATATCTGCATATATGGAGGAATTAATAATGTTTTTTTTTTTTTTCTGGAGTGCAAAGTCTGAAGAGCTGAGTAGTGAAGCAAATTTCTGCTAATTATGTATTAGATATTAAAATATAATGGCAGTGCGGTTGCAGAAAACACAAATTATTCTTCTGAAACAACGTCCCTTCATTTTTAATGGTTCTGGTTGTCCTCATATATAATCCTTATCTATTTAAGGAAACATAGAAGGATACAAAAGAACCCTCCATTTTGAGAAAAGAAGTAAAGGATTCTTTTTAACCATTTGGGAGGCTACAGCTATGAAACAGTCATTGTAGCTCTGGTTCCACTGAAGACTGTCCATTTTTGTTAAAGTTAATTTTTCTTAATACAATATGCTTTTGTAACTTGTTTTTAATAAGAAATCTAAGGAGCATTACCAAAGCTATGGGAACAATTTTGCACTTCAAGCAAGAGCTTGGTGAAAACATCAAACTATGTACTTGAAATAGATATAAAATAAGAAAGCATTCTGGAATTCTTTTAAAACTTGGTCACAATAATGTAAAATTTTGAGAAATATAAATTGGTTCTCTCTAAAGTGATAAAATTCAAAATAAGCCTAAAGGCAATGCTCACCAAAAATTGCTTATGCATAACAATTCATGGATTCTGAGGCTAAATCATTCCTGTGGAGGGGGGGAAACAATGAAATTACTGTCAAACATTTAGGACAAGGTTTAGCAACAACTGCTGTTGTATTTTCTTCCATATTCCTTTTTACCCCCTGTTCAGTACATTGCATAAGAAAAATATAAGAAAATTAAGGACAGTACTTAATTAGGAAGGAGTGAATTAAGAAGGCAATTAGGAAGGCAGTAAATTAAACTGTTTACTCAGGGAGGTGGTGAATTACCCACAGTTGGGAATATCAAAGCAGAGAGTCAACAACCACTGGTCAGGATAGAGTAGGATATTGAGGGCTAGGTCATTGGTTCTCTTTTTCCAAATCCAAAGGTCTAGAATCCTAATCTTCATTCGTTCTCATGGCTCATACTTACCTGTTGTGAGGTCATCCTACTTTCTCCTGACTGCACAGTTTAAGGGCAGGATTTACTTAGTGCTTTGACTTCTGCTTGCTGGAAATCATACTTCTAGGTCCAGGAGCATCTCTTTGCCAGAAGGCAGTTTGAAATGAGGGAGGGAATATAACTATCTCTGTGCTTGTTGTTAGAATTCTGTCCAGATTTCACCCACCCTTCAGTCCTGATCCACCTATATAGTTATAAATATAGCTAGCAAGAGGTGGGATGAGATTCAAACCAAGGACTGGCACCCAATCTCTTGTTCTTATTGTACTACACAGCATCCATTATCTTAGACTTTTGGCAACTGAGCAGGGGAATTTCAATTTGTTGCTGCTCATGTCCTGGCACAGCTCAAAGCCTGGCAGAGGCTTCCTAGTCTGGAATGTGCAATGGTCAAGACCGTGGCCAAGCCAGGATATCACGGTGGAAAAGATTCATTGACCCATCATCCAAGTTATCACTGATGTCTCAAGCATATTAACTGTATCTTTTCAAAGAATTAAAATTATGTTCCTGCTGATCACATTCTACACTAAGGATTGCTCGCTACAAAATTGAATATGCATGCCCTAGGTAATTGGAGAAATCACAGAACTCTTGAATTAAACATAGAAAGTGGTTATTAGGGGCACATGAATGGCACACTCAGTTAAGCCTCCAACTCTTGGTTTCCATTCAGATCATGATCTCAGGGTTGTGGGATCAAGCTCAGTGATCAGTTTCTCCACTAGTGATCATCAGCTCTGTGCAGAGTTCAGAGTCTGCTTGAGTTTTTTCTGCAACCACCCCGTCCCTACCCCTATCCATTCTCTCTCTAAAATAAATAAATAAATCTGAAAAAGAAGAAAAACAACACATCTTAGAAGTCCTTGAATTTATAACTTATAGAAATGGGGAAATGGAAGCTAAGCAAGATTTAAGTAAGCCTAATCTAGCTGATGCTATTGTCAGGTTTAGAGCTCCAGTCTGCCCTTCCTGAAACATAGTCCTTCCACATCATATCACACAGTGGAGGGAGTTGAGGGTCAGTAACCTTCTCTGTGTGTTGGAGGGAACTCAGGCACTGCCTTTTCCACCAGACTCAAAGACCAACAATAATGATAAATTGAGCTGATAATATACTTGTCAGAAGATCAGGGTGTACAGAGAAAATTACTCCAAAACAATCCTAAAGCAGATGAGATCACAGAGCAGCTAGAAGAAAAGAAAATTGTAAATTTAGAGTGCAGAGAATTTGAAACACCAGCTCTGTCTTCAGGCAGAAACATTCACCGGGATTAATTTTACCATTAAAAAAAATGTTTTAAGAGACTTTTCAACTATGTCTTTACTTTGGAGTAACTTTCCCTATAAAGATAAGATAAAATCTGGCTTTTGGACAAATGGGGATATTCTTTCGTTAAAGCTGAGAATATCTTAAGCAGTGCATTAAATATGGCAAGATCACACAATGACCCCCTTATTTAAGAACAGGCTTTATCGTGTTAAAATGTCAAACCCAAGTGAAAATTTCAGCCACAAGTATAGTTGAAAAGGCACATGAATTATGAAGAAATGAAGGATTTTTTTCCTAAGGTTTGAAACAAACTCATGACATGGAATATACACACATTGTACCGATGTCAAATTTCTAATTTTAATATAGTATAATAATTACACAAGATGTAACCATTGGAGAAAACTTGGTGAAAGGCAACTTCCAATGAATCTATGATTATTTCCAAATAAAATGTTTTAAAAACATTAACTCTTGAGGAAGTTAACTGTATTAACTTCTATAAAAAATTGCACTCATTGCTCATCATTGCATGACTCATTAATATCATAATCCATTGACTTTTGCTTCTGCTGTTACAAGCTTATTTTTTATTCAGCTTGTCAGGCACTATAAAAGATTCAAGATAGTCTTACTTCCAATATCAGCATTACAAACAATTCGCTAAATACCAAATTTATTTTTCCATTAATTTAGGCCATTATTTGTGATGTATTTTAGCTACATAAACCTTCACATTGGCTCTTCTTTTACTTCGCCTGATATTATTTATTGAAAAAACTACCTTAACCACAAATTACAGAAGAAAATTCTCTGTATTGGTTTACTTAAAAACTATCAGTGTTGATATAATGCTTTTCAATGCCATATATTATTTTGTTTCCATTGAGAGGGCAAAAATCTTTTTTTTAATATTATTAAGTCTAAGTCTAATGGATCATGATTCTGATGTCCAATCCATGATGTTCATTTGTTTAAGGACACCGATATGTGGTTGGAGTTGGAAGGTTGGGAGTTGGAAAAGACCATAAGAGTCATCTGACCCACACACCACATTTTATAGCTGATAAACTGACGGTACAGTAAGATAAAATGCTTTGCTTTCTGTGGCCACCAAACCTGGGCATCTTTATTACTATAAGCCATTTGTAGCCAGATTTTGTTTGCTTGAATTAAAAATCACCTCCACCACTTGGCCACTATGTGACTTTGGGCAAGTGGTTTGCTCTCTGTGTGCCTTAGTTTCTCCATATGTAACATGAGGATACTAACAGTGTAGTTGTTGAGGTCTTCCTAAAGTGGCCTAATACTTTTAATCCTAGATATGCTAGACCTTGGTTGAGGTGATTTTACACTTGTAATTCTAGATATTCTTTTCTATTTAGAAAACCATTATTTATCATACGGCACATTATGAATTCAAAACGGAATATGTGTGTTGCAAGATTCATTACTACAGCTGACATAGCCATTTCTGTAATCTAATATCCACTCCTCTCCATCCAGACTCAAAGGCAAGGAGGACTCTGACCAACACTGTTTCTCTCTGTTGGGGTCAGGTAGAACCACAGGTCTTCTTACAAATAATCTTCCCCTTGTTTGGACACAGTTTATAGCTTTTCCTGAGCATTTTGATCTTCTCCAAGAACTTCCAATCTCAAGGTTCTTGCCCAACCCAGAAGGGACAGGCAATACCAGCAGTAACTTGGACTTGGACTTGGCTCTCACTCTGACCTGCAGCCAGGCCCCAGATGCTCCCGTCAGGTTTCCTATTAGTATCTAGACCAGTGTTGGGAGGAGATCAGCAGAGTCGTCTTCAAGCCATCTTTCTAGAATCTTCTAGTGATTTTTGATCAAGTCAGAAACTAAATTATTAATTGCTCAAATCCCTTTCTCCTCAAGAAGACTGACATTAACTGTTAATCACACAGTTGCTTGGAAATTATCCTTAGTTCTTCTCTTTATTTCATCTCCACTTCAAATCCATTTCTAAGGGTCATTAATTTTACCTTCATAAATCATCTCAACACTATGTATTTCTCCACTGCCACCACCATCTCGTTCTATGACTTCATCAGAGCGCTAGACTTCTAACTAGTTTTCCTGATTCTCTATTGTTCCTGCACCTTCAGTTCATTCTCCACACAAGAGCTTACAAGGGCTTTTACATGCAAATTGAATTATGCCTCCTTGAATTGAATTCACTTCACACATGTAGCATAAAATTTAAAATTCTTATCGTGGACTATAAAGCTGTAAATAATCTGGCCACTGCTTTTCTCTACAATCACATCTGGTGCAACTCCTTTTCTCGCTTACTATGCTTTAGTCTCATAGACCTTACTTCAGTTTCTAGAACATTCTAAAGGTTTTCCTTTTCTCATCTTAGGGTTCTTGCTCATGCTTTTCCTTTCATCTGGAGTGTTCTTCCCTAAGCTCTTCCTATAGCAGCTTCCCTCTCAACCTGAAGTTCTCAGTTCAATCTCCTACTTGGGAAGTCCTTTCCTAATCATTGTCAGTGGGTTTCCTTTCTGTCCCCTTTAAACTAAATGGTCGGGCGCCTGGGTGGCTCAGTGGGTTAAGCCGCTGCCTTCGGCTCAGGTCATGATCTCAGGGTCCTGGGATCGAGTCCCGCATCGGGCTCTCTGCTCAGCAGGGAGCCTGCTTCCCTCTCTCTCTCTCTGCCTGCCTCTCTGCCTACTTGTAATCTCTGTCTGTCAAATAAATAAATAAAATCTTTAAAAAAAAAAAAAATAAACTAAATGGTCGATTTATTTCTTTCACAGAATTTCACATTTTATAATTATTTATTTTATTGCCAATTAATTATCTGTGGTTTGTCTGCTTATCTATATGTTCCATAGCAAGGGCTATGTATGCTTTACTAATGATTTTATACTGAGTACCAAGCATGTGATTGATATCAATAAAAATTTATTAAATAAATAAATGTGGGTTTAAAATGTATACAGGACATATCCCAAACCCAAAGCATTGACTGTCTTAAAAAGAGATAAATTATGTATATAAATGATTACAGTATAAATAAATACATATATAAATAAATATATACCAAACACCATATGAATGACAATCTAAATGTCATGGGGATATAGAGAGTGTGGAAAGACCTAAGGGCCACATTAAAGAGAACTTGATATTTGAATCATAAGCTTGATAAGCAGGGACAGGAAAGAAGGCACTAAAAGCAAAACAACTTGGAGGGGGATGGGAAAGTTCTATTAGGTATATGCAAGAAATACAGCAGGAAGGACAGTAGAATTTATGGGGAGAAAAGACAAATTGTGGTCAAATCATAGAGAGATCTAAATAGTGGGTTGAAGGGTTTGTTCTTTGTTCAGTCGTAGAGGGAAAATTATTTCAAATTTTAAACTGGATAGTGACATTTAACAGGAAGTGTTAACTCAGCAGGAGAGGTTGGGAGAGGATAACATAGAGCAAGAGTGGTATAAAATTGTCTGGATGAGGTTGGTGATACTGGGAATGAAAAGGACTGGAAGGTAGAGGTTCCCTTCTGGCCTTCTTGAAATGGTAGAGTCCATGGAAGTATCTCTAGGGATTCAGAGCCTTCATTATTTTATGGGTAAATATCTTAGTGCTGACATATTTTTCAAGAGAGAGAGTACTAAAAAGGAGAGAAAGAGGCCCTTAATTTTATCAGAAATCTAACTGGAGGGGCGCTTGGGTGGCTTAGTCATTAAGCGTCTGCCTTTGGCTCAGGTCATGAGCCCAGGGTCCTGGAATTGAGCCCTGCATTGGGCTCTCTGCTCAGCAGGAAGCCTGCTCCGCCCTGTCCCACTCCCCCTGCTTTTGTATCTTCTCTCACAGTGTCTCTCTCTGTCAAATAAATAAATAAAATCTTAACAATAAATAGATAAATCTCAATGGAGTCTTCAATCTCAAAATTTCAAGGAGGCTGACTTACTTGAAAGTAAGTTTTCTTTCCTGGGGCTACTGGTTTTCTTTCCTGGAGCTACTCAGAAATGTTTATCCATAGCTTTAGTCTTTCTTGTTTTGTCTGAAGCATTTGATAGAGTGAAACACTCAACTAAAATTTGTTAGAGTTAAAAAAACACTCTTCTAGTGTATCTCAATTATATTCAGTATTTTGCATTCAGAAGAGAGTATTTCTCTCCTCTCACTGATCTTAGCTTTTCAATCTAAGCTTAAGCTTCATGTTCAGTGGATTAAAGATATCTGCTCATCCTTTTAACTAATATCTATCTGATTTTATTGAGATTTATAAATGTTGTTTCATACCTCTAACAGAAATTACCTCTTAAGGAGCATATACAAATACTCTAGCAATACACCAAGGTTATTTTTCTAATAACAAGATCAATGAATCCAAATAGACTTATAAATAAAGAAGTGAAACACTATAAATGTCTATCCTGACGTTCTTAATTCTTTTTTTTAAAGATTGTATTTATTTATTTGAGATAGAGATTGAGAGAGAGAGAGAGAGCATATGAGTGGGGAGCTTAGGGAGAGGGAGAAGCAGACACTGACTGCACTGAGTGAGGAGCCCAACACAGGACTCCATCCCAAGACTCCAGAATCATGACCTGAACCTAAGGCAGATGCTTCACTAACTGAGCCACCCCGGTGCTGCTGAAGCTTAACTAAGATCGATTTTCAGAAACTGTTAATTTTCCACTAAGGAGATTGAATTATTAGTAAGGGTATCTCACTGTGCTTTTCCTAATTGTGGATATTGGGCATGAAACTTGTGACTGAAGAGATATTTCAGAAACTTTGGTGTTGATCTGATCTTGTAGTAGTGCTCTGGAATGCTGGTCAGATGATTTATCCTTTAAGACTCAAGCACTCATTCCATTCAGCAGCTAGCAGTTGGTTGTTGACAGTTTTTGCCCCCTCTAATGAGGATTCTTTCAGCCATGCCCCACCCCTAGTGCAAGGAGTCCATAGGCCAAAGGACACGCCCACATGGAGTTCATGTTCCTCTTTCTATCCCACTCTCTGAGTACTAAGGATCCTGGAAATCCTGCCCAAACAGATTCAAGTTTGCTTCCTTAGTAGAAAGTAGTATAATTGCATAATTATTCCATCAGTTTCTGTACTTTTGATAGAAGAGGTATGAAAGTCTCTAGTAGTAAAAGTATTTGCATTGTGATTAAGTATTCATTAGATAAAAGCAGTAAGTTTTTAGGAGAAACTCATGAGAAATTTCTTCTAAGGTCCTCTTAAAAAGGATATTGCATATTAGAAGAAACAACAATTGCAACAGCATCCTTACAATAAGTTTAGCAATGAGCTTCATAAGATAGGTTCTCACAGTGCTCTTCACTGTAGAAGATTGCTGTAAGCAAAAGCACAGGTAAATAAGGGTGGTTTCCCAAATATTTTTAATCTTGTGGTGCAGGTACATCTCTTTATTAGTCTGGTGCAAGGAAAAAGATTACCTCGAGTGATAAATAAAATGTACATGCTTCAGGAATATTTCACAAATACTACTTTTAGGAATGGTCTTTTAAAGAACTGCCTATTTTAAATGTCCTTAAAATTAATCCAAATGTCCCACATAAGTACAACTTTATAAAAAGCAGGGACAAACTAAGTCTACAAAAATCTTGGAAGAAGTGAAAGAAAGGCTTTGTTTCTATTTGAGTCTTAACCACAAAGAGTTAGATTTGCAAATAGAGATTTCATTACCTCTTAAATGTCTCTAAATTCTTAAATACTTAAAAACAGAAGCCCAGCTCCCACTAGTCCTGTCTCATATCTTAGGACTACTGCAAAAACCTCTACATGTACTCTTTGGCCCTTCAAAAACCATACCTAATAGTATCAAAACCCTACCCAAAGTCTTCCAGGAGAATGACCCTGCTCTGGGGTCATTCATGCTCTCCAGAACCTCATCCTCTGATACCTCACTCCATCACTGGCCCTCTGCACCCATTTCGCAGACACAGTACCCTGGGTGCTCATTCCCATGGTTTTCTCAGTTTCTAATGCAGACTAATTAAATGAATGACTCTCTACCTTGAAACTGGAAATTTCCATATCTTTATCTTGATTCACTTCTGAACCAAGAAACTGGAGATTTTAAGACAAGATTTCTCCCCCGCCAGTCTAGAATAATATAACTTTCTAATAATTAAGAAGTTTTGAGAGATGCCCCAACTTAGATTTATAGTGAAATGTTTCAGGATTTAGAAGAACAAAGAAAAATTACAAACCACCTAGACTATATACAGTTAGTACCCAGGCACATGGAGAAGCAGGCCCATTCATGAAAAAATAATTTTTTTTAAGATCTTATTTATTTATCACTCTTAGAAAAGCACAGAGAAACTTGGTAGAAGAACATGGTTATCTGCAACTGTTATTTTCTGTTTCTGTGGTCTTCTGACAGGAATGGTGTCATCTGAACTATCCTGCCTTTTTTGACCTTGGATAAAGAACAAGCTCTCCAGTCTGTAGCTGAGATGAGATCCTTTGTGTTTCCTGTTTGTCATTGCCACAATACTGCTGTGTCCTCCACCCTGGAGGACAGCTTGACAACTCTGTTTTTTTTGTTTTGTTTTGTTTTGTTTTTTAAAGCCACATCACAAGTATACCTTTTCCAAACAGTTTCTTTTCCTGATTGCTTTTTTTTTTAATTTAATTTATTTATTTTGACAGAGAGAGATCACAAGTAGGCAGAGAGGCAGGCAGAGAGAGAAGGGGAAGCAGGCTCCCCGCTGCGCAGAAAGCTGGATGTGGGGCCTGATCCCAGAACCCTGAGACCATGACCTGAGCTGAAGGCAGAGGCCCAACCCACTGAGCCATCCAGGTGCCCCTGCCTGATTGCTTTTAATCCTGTTGGTGAATAAACCCTACTTAGAACCTATAGTAGATAATTTTCATGGTTTCCCCTCAGCCCATTGCCACACTTTCCTGAAAGCTTCCATGGTTTTAATGCGACCCTAGTCTTCTCAAGCCTACCCATCCATGGATGGACTCGGATGGATGCGTGACCTTAGCTCTTCCTAATATTTCTTCCTCAGGAGTTTGGAATCTGATTCAGAGCATGTTGGTCAACCTGAGGGCATAACAACCTGGCAGCCAATGTTGTCACTGTATGAAAGTCATCCTTAGCCAACACTTCTGGAATCCATTTAGACCAATATTCTGTGAGGCTAAAGATGAATACTAAGTTTGTATTTTACCAAAAGAAAAATACACCAGAACATAGGTGAAGCTAGGGGTATGTCTCTAGTTTGCCTAGGGGTAAACTATACATACTAGGGGTATGTACCAGTTTGCCTCTAAATTAGAAGGAAAAAAGAAAAAGATATCTGAACATGTGAACATGAAGAAGAATAAACTATTTCTGCCAAAAATATCCTAAGGATCTATTTCCAAACTGATAAATTTGGGTGGTTTCCTGGAAGCAAAATGTACTACATGGTCATTTTTTTATTTGTTTTTATGCTGTTTTCTCCAAAAGATGTATCTAATTGTTGTGCATTGTATAGGAAGCTATTTTAGATAGATTGAAATATGCTTTAGTGTCCTCATGTCCTTACCCTTCCATTTCCTCCACATTGTACCTTGCCATGCTTACCTTTCATTTTTTTTTTTAAGTAAAACTTCATCCAGGAATGACTCTATAAAATGCATAGTAGAAATGTATGCAGAAAAGAAACTGGTGTGAGAGGCTGCTTTGGTGCATTTTAAAATACATAATTTTCAACACAGTGCTTATTTTGAGAAAACTGTAAGACATAAACAAAGCTTTAAAAAAGAACCGTTGACTATTCAGAGGAAAGCATATAAATATCTAGAAAGTTAGGAGAAAGAATGAGGTCATTTTTATAGTCCAGAAGCTGAATTGAGCATCACGTAGCAAGGAATGGTACTGCTCCTAAATTACCTTCCTTACAGCTCTTGCTTCTTTCATTGAACACAAGATGCAGGGATAGAGGTTCTTTTTCAGAGAAGGGGCTGGGGTTCTCTTGTTTTTGATTTGGCACTTTTGACTTGGAATCCTTTATTTTTTAAACTTCTCATTTCCTCAGATTGCCCTTCCCTCTTTGATGCGGCCGGATCCTGCCCACATCCTCTTCTCTACATGGGCAACTCACTCTCCAAGCTATTTTGCTTTGCTTCCAAATGCATCACAGGAAAGCCCAAGAACAAATATTACCCTCAGTTTTTTTGCAGTTGAGACTTATTAATTGCATTTGTTTCCATTTGCAGCTTTTACAAGCTCTCCTTTTTGTCCTTCACAGAGTTGGTTTACTAAGACTTGGATTGCATCTTCATTATTAGGAAAAACTGAAACTTTGAGCTGGCTGGTTACTGGAAACAAAGCCAAACAGCTAAATTTCTCCCAAACTAAATATATTTTTAAAATATTGAATATGCTTTTATTTTCCTTAGTGCTGGAAAAGATCTCCATATCCTTAGAATTAAAATGTATGTATCGACCTTGTATCAACCCCCTTCTGAAATGAGCACAATTTCTATGTACATCATGTACCAATAAGATATAAAAGGAAATTTGAGACCACTCTTCCCCATTCTGGGTAGACTTATGTACGAAGAATAACAAAAACTACTGTTCATTTCAGATAAGACACATAATGCGTGTTGAACACTTTCTATATTCCAGGCCCCCTTTTCAATGCTCAACCTGTAAGATTTCATTTAATTCTTACAAGAATCCAGTGCTGTATGCTACCGCCTCATTAGCCTCAATTCCCATGAGATCACTGAAACACAGAACTTATGTGAGTTGTTCAAGATTACACAGCTCAAGGGAGGCAGAACTGGGGCAAAAAATGGTCTGTCCAGAAAATATGCCTTTAAACTTCATCCCACATTGTCTTTTGGCAATGTAAGAAATGCATACAATAATTGAAAGGATCTCTTCTAGGGGCGCCTGGGTGACTCAGTGGGTTAAAGCCTCTACCTTTGGCCCATGTTATGATCCCAGGGTCCTGGGATCGAGTCCCACATCGGGCTCTCTGCTCAGCAAGGAGCCTGCTTCCCTTCCTCTCTCTGCCTGCCTCTCTGTCTACTTGTGATCTCTGTCTGTCAAATAAATAAATAAGTAATCTTTAAAAAAGGAAAGAAAGAAAGAGTCTCTTCTAATCAAGTGCTATGTTTAAACATGGTAGTAGAAAATTCATTCTCAGCCACTATCTTTGCATTTTTGACTTCTAAAACTGACTCTTACTGTGATCACATTTAATTGGTTCTTACTCATATTATAAAATGATTGTAAGGTGTTTCCTATTCAATGGAACACGGAGTAGGGAAATGTTACATTTTGGTAACAAATGATTAAATACAGTGTGCAAGATGATCTGTGTAAGACGCAACAAGATCAATTATGATTGATCCTTGAACAACACAAGGGTTCATTTATATGGATTTTTTATAGTACAGTAATATAAATGTATTTTGTCTTCTTTATGATTTTCTTAATAAAATATATTTTTCTTAGCTTACTTTATTATAAGAATACAGTATATAACACATATATAGAATACATGTAAATCTACTGTTTATGTTATCAACATGGTATCCCGTAGAAGTCTATTACTAGTTAAGTTATTGGAAAATCAAAAGTTATACACAGATTTGCAACTTTGTTGGGGGGGGGGATGGCCAGTACCCCTAATCCCTACGTTGTTCAAGGTTCAATTGAATTGACAGAGAACCTCTTTATCCATCCTAGACTCCTTTTCTTTAAATCTCCATTTCTAAATGCCTCTTTAATATCTCCACACGGATCTCTCATAAGAATTGCAAACTTATTTTCTATAACTGCTACCACCACTCTCCACCTTGCTTACAAGCCCAGCTTTTCTTTTTCTTTTAGTTTTCCTTGTTTCAGTTTGTGAAACAGCCACTTACAAGAACAAGTGAGAATTACCTTAATTTTCTTGCTCCTTTTCCCCAACATTACTTCTGAAATACTTTCTCTTTTTCTACCTCGGTAAGAAAGCCTTACGTGAAACCCTGTCATTCCCTAATTAGTCTTCTCAAGTAGTGCCTTAAATATCATTTCCATTCTACTTTCCAAACAGCTGGCAGATGAATTTCCTAACATGCAAATCCTATCATGCTGCTTATTTGCTTCATTGCTTAGCAATTCCTCATACTTTTAGGATTAAGTGGGTTTTTCCTATCCTTCCTGGCTCACCTCCCCAAGTATCCACACACACTTTTCAATTCAGTTACATCAAAGCATTCTCAGTCTCTCACTAGGCCAGATGTTCTATGACTTTGTTCAATGCTCAAGACTGCATATTTGGGGGCACCTGGGTGGTTAAAGCCTCTGGTTAAAGCACCGTGGATTAAAGCCACTGCCTTCAGCTCAGGTCATGATCCAGGGTCCTGGGATGGAGCCCTACGCCGGGATCTCTGCTCAGCAGGGAGCCTGCTTCCACCTCTCTCTATCTGCCTGCCTCTCTGCCTATTTGTGGTCTCTGCCTGTCAAGTAAATAAATAAAATCTTTAAAAAAAAAAAAAAAAGACTTTGCAATGTTGGGTAGTGCCCAACCCCTACTTAATCCCCTGGTCAACTTCTATTCTTCCCCCAGGAAAGATAAATCACTATCTCCTTTTAGAAATGTTTTCTCGTTGAGACCCCACATCCACCAACTAAATTAGGTATTCTTTCCATGTGGTGCTACATTACTGATGCATTTCTATTTACTAGGTTTATAAATGATGGAATTTAATCATACTTATTTCTAATTTTTTTTTTTTTTGGTGTTTCTTTTCAATGTGAAGCTTTTGAGGACAGAGACTATGCGCTCATCATCTTCTGTATTTGAGCACCTTGAATTGTGCCTGATATATGGTTAGTCTTCAATACGTATTGGTTGAATTGAATTGAGATTCTGATACATGTCCTAAAATGGTGATTAACAAAAAACAGAAATAGTGTTGGCTGCCCTGAACAAAAGTGAAATGACAGAACATTGGATATAAGAGAAAATAACTTTCAGGCATGTTTTGGCACTTGCAGAGTAATCCAATTTTTTTTTTTTAATATCTATGCCATTTTGTAATACAAGCAATGCTCAAAGATTTCTGGTTATGGTACCTCAAGACTTTGAATCATCAGGATTCAATTATTTGTAATATACTTTGTCTTTTACCACAATAAAATAGCCAGGTCACATCAACCTAGAAGTAAAAAATAGAATCATAGTTATTATAAACCATTTTCCTCTATTCTCTAAACTGCCCTGCAAAAACTCTAGACTCCTTACAAATTCCTCTTGAATGGTTTTTGGAGATCTTAGGCAGGTGCCCAAGTAAATGAGTACCATTGACTCTGTGTGATACCTGCCATGCTTCTCCTCTCCCAATCCCACTTGCCTGGGCTGTGTCTTCTGTCTCTGCTAACACTTTTTGTGATAGGTGTTTTGTGTTAAGTAAGATGATATCTGTGCCAAGTAAAATAATGGCAGGTCTTCTCCTTTCCAAAGAGACTGCTTTTAAAGCCAGCCTGGATTACCCAGCAGACAGGTTAAGTTACAGGCTAAGAGCACTAACAAAATATAGGCATTGGAAAAACTTTAACAAAAAATTTATTGGCTATTTGAAAAATTTCATTGATTTAGTTTTCTAGCAAAAGCATAACTTATTTAAATGATCTTATATTTATTTAACAGCTTGGGATTATTATTATTTTTGAATGTCTATGTGGGAGAAGCAGCACAATCTTTTCGGTCTCAAAGGCTCTAGAAATCTTATGGCAGACTTCACTGACATGAATGTCCACTGCTGGCCAGGTGGCAGCTGCAGACACCCAGTGTGAAGAATGCTTATGTCTGTGCCACCAACCCCATCTCATATTTGAAACTCAAACATGTGCTTGACATTTCCCAGATTTTTTTTTTTTTCATTTTTGGCCTATTTTACAACTCTCTTGCTCTAGCACTCAATGGTGAGCTCGTGGAGATTGAACTAAGGAACACTCTTACAATTGTATTCAGAAACACTCTTCTTTTCAGACTTTGGACTATGCTCTTAATGATCTTTTCCTCTTGGAATAAGTTGCTTATGGTGGAGAATCTTGGTGCTTTCTGTAAGTAGACTCTGGGTAGAATCCTACCCCTGTCCACTACCAACACCCCAGGCAGATTTAAAGCAAGGATCACTGGAACTAGGTTCTGTAGAGGAAGACTGGTTCACTAAGATTTTTTAAATAATTTTTCAGTCACAATTGAAAATAATATGTTTTATTTTCTCTAACTCTAGTCAACAAGACTATCCCTTATCCACACCATCTAATTAATTATGTCATTTTGATCTCAGAATTGCAAACTAAACATCCGAGGACTTAGGACAGAATCAAGGAACACAGACCCTTCCAAAAAAAAATAATAAACATAACTTGTGTTAAAAATGATTAAAGAAGACAGTTTAGGTGATACAAACAAACTATTAAAATTTCATGAAGCCAGTAGCCTCCATTCCCAAGGGTCTCAAGAACTACGAAATGGGGCAGAAAGCAGGGAGATTTTATAGGATCAAGAAAAAGGAACAGGGAAAAGTGGAAAGAAAATGAATAAGGAACAAGGAAATAAGCATAGAGCCCCAAGGTTGGCTTGGCGTTTGGGGACTTGGCGTTTGGGGACTGGCTGACCAGGCACACTGCATTTCCAGTTGAGCAGAGCATTCACAGGGATGTGAAAGTTATCTAAGTTTCCATTTTGCTCTTATGACATCCTGGGCAAGAGTGGCTCCTTCTTTGGCGTAGAATCTTACTTCAACACTTGCTACTTGTTACCCCTTCCTGAATCATCCCTAAATAGTTAAGGGTTGAGTAGGAGCTCAGGAAGTCCATTGGGGAGCACATAGTCCTCACCTAGTCATTCCACATGCAATATTCAGGTGGCCTCACATCAGTTGTCCGGACAAGGGGTGGGCACGGGGGAGAGGGTTTCCTCCTAACTTGATTGCAGAACATCCCTGGGTTTCACTGAGTCTGTAGGAAAATTTCGCAAAATGAGCTATAATGATTTTTCCGATTTAAAAGCAGAAGAAGTGGCGATGACGGTAACAATGAGTGCCAAATTTGCTTTGATTCTTTTTTGCAGGCCATCTGCTCTTCTCTTTGTGCTCTGTATTGTAGCGTCTATTGAGAGCATTGAGCGAATAACTGGAAATAAGCAAAACAGACTCCACTTCACTCAATCCTAAATTGCTGTAACGCATAGTTTTGTTGTTGGAGTCATCTTTAAATATAAAACTGAAATAAATACAGGAAATTCAAGTGATTTGGGGATATATGCTATATTAGTTGGACAGAAACAAACAAAAATAGAGTAAATTAAAAAAAAAAGATAGTTTATTTCTCGATCATACAGTAGCCAGAGGATATTTGTCCACAGCCAGCTGGGAGGCTCTGCATGGACACATTTTGTTGGGTTCTTGGTTTAATGTCTGCCAGGCTAAAGAGAAGCCATACTCAGAGCGGATGGAGAAGACTGAATATCACCCGGTAATCCTAACTTCATGCTGTATGGAAAGGCAGAAGGGATTTTGAGTTGTCTTTTTTGGGGAAGAGGAAGAATGATATTAATAGAAAGAAGAGAGTGTGTAGGATTTGGAGGAGGAGAGAAATACAGAGGGGCAGACGGAGGCCCTCCGTCTCCCTGTATGCTTTCTTTTCATGTGACGTTAGCACTAGAATTCCTCAGTCTTGACCACATGCATTCTTTTACATAGTGACACACTATCCCAGGCTCTCTTGCCAGTCTCAGGACATTTGACTAAGATTAGGCCAATGAGGTATGAAAGAATCTGAGATTTGCCACTTTCCGCTCATCTCTTTACGGATGCTTGCTTTGCACTCTTTCCTTTCTGTTGCCTAGATAATGGTGACAGCTGGATAGAGGTTGGAAATAGCAGGTCGAAGACAAGAGCCATCCCCAGCCCTGGAATGCTCACCTTTGGAGTGTTCATTTATTTAAGCACCTTGTGACAGTTTCTTAAACCAGAAATTTAAAAAAAGTGTAGTCTATGTCTTTTTCCTTTGAAGAACTTGTGACATCTGCCCCCATTGAATTCTGGCAAAAGTAACACTGTGTGACTTCCAAGGCTTGGCTGAAAGAGGCCATGTGATTTCCACTCAGCTTTTCTCAGACTCTCGATCTCAAGAAACCTGTGGAACCTAACTGCCTTGCACTGTCAAGCCCAAGACCCATGGAAAGGTCACACATGTGGGCCTGGTTGACAGGCACAGCAAAGTTCAGCCTTCAAGTCCTTCCAGCTACAGTACAGAAATGTCAGTTAAGAACCCTGCAGACAATTCTTGCCCCTGGCCATTTGGATAACCCCCAGACCTTCCCATCCTCCTGGATGGGGCCCCAGACATGTTAGAACAAAGTAAGCCACCTCTACTCTGTCCTATTCCAATCCCTAACTCATAGTATCTCTGAGTGTCAAAGTGCTCTAAGTATTTTGGGTTGTCCTTATTAAAGTCACTTAGCCTATACCCTAAATAATAAATGCCAGATTAGAAATTATTTAAACAGTGTGTCAAACCTTAAAAGATTATTTTAAGCACCCAACAAAATCTTGAATGCCAATTAGCTATCAGATAGATAGAATCATTTACCTGTACTTAAGTAATCAACAGATTAAGGCAATTCTGACAACAGCTGTTCAGATCCTTGGAGGAAAAATGGAGACCACTCTGAAATTTGACCCTCTCATGTTATATGCTGGGCATTTGTCTTATTTGCTGGATTCACATCATTCCTACCTATACCTTCTTTCCTTTTCCTTATAACTTGCTTCTCAGTGATCTGAGGGTAGAGTAGGTTTGAGTGAAGTCTAGTTTATGATGTATTCCTAACAAAATTCTTATTGAAAATTTCCTGTTAATCTTTACGTCTGGGCTGGCCCATATTTCTATAGTCCTTAAATAATTAACCACTTGCCTCTGAATTTGCCTTTGAGTCAGGGTACACACATACACACGCACACACTGAGAGGCCTTGCTGTAACAAGGTCCACAACATGTATGTGTTCCAATTCCATAGCCTCCGTAGTCTGTTTTTAGAGGGCATGACTCTCATCTCTATTATTTTTCTACCTTTATCATTAGTAGGATGAAAACCTACACTACAAAGTGACAGAGATAGATATAGACGTAAATTATAATACTTTCTTGGGCCACAGGTCACCACACTTGGGAGAAAGAAAAAGATTTTGGTTGATGAAACTAACCCCCAAGAGACCATGAGCAGCAAAAATCTTTTGTTGTCTTATATAGTTGAAATCCTAGTAAGTGATGGATCAAGGATGAACCATCAAACAGCTATCCCTTCTCATATTTGAAGATGTAGCAGTGAGTCAAAAATCGGCTATAATTCTGTTCATTTCCACTTTTTTTCTATTCCCTTCTGCTTTATTAACTCTTTTCTTCTTTTTTAAAAAAATTTTAAGAAACATTTTATTTATTTATTTATTTATTTATTTATTTATTTATTTATTTGACAGAGAGAGACAGAAAGGGAGTACAAGCAGGGGCCATGGGAGAGGGAGAAGCACACTTCCTCGTGGGCAGGGAGCCTAGTGCAGGGCTCAATCCCAGAACCCTGGGATCATGACCTGAGCTGAAGGCAGATGCTTAATGACTGAGCCACCGAGGTGCCCCTCAACTCTTTCTTTCTGAAGTTGCAGATGAAATGAAATTCCTGCAGGACAGGTACAGGAGCTTATGTAAACTATCTAAATCATACAAAAGACTTTTCTCAAAATAAATATTCTTGTGTTTGCTTTCTTGAATGTACTCAGATAGCCCAGGTCAAAGTGAACTTCAAAGTGTGGATGCAAAGACCTTGCTCCTTCTCCCAAATCTGTCACTTAGCGATCCCAACCAAATCTCTGATTGGGAAGCCCGCGTTTTCCTCAAATGTAAAAGATGGTTTGTTTTAAACTCTTTCTAAAGTGTCTTCCATTTCTAAGATTTTGCAAACACATTGATTTAGAGAATAATAGTTAAGAGTGTGGGTTCTCAAGCCCTTAGCCTGGGCTTGAATCCCAGTTCTCCCACTTACCATCTGTGTAACCTTGAGTAACTGACTTAACTTCTATGTATCTCAGCTATTTCATTTAAAACATGTGCAAATGATGATTCCTACCTCATACGGTTATGTGAGGATTCAATGAGGCAACATGTGTATAGTGAATAAGATAGTGCCCAACACACAGAGGGCTCAATGAGCATTTAATTCTATTGTGCATAAAAAAACCATCCATTATTTCAGGTTCAGTAGGTGTTAGAGAGCTCAGAAACCCAAGGCCATGAGACTACTAATTTGTGGAGCATCATCTCAACCACAATTAGGGTTGACTACAAATACCCAGGATGTGTCGCTTCTTGAAAATTCTAGGAAATGGCTCTTTATAACATGCCCAAATCTTTAGAATCATAGAATTATTTGAAGACAATAAGTTTGAACTCCTGAGTTTGTTATTATTATGTCTGTCTACTTTTTTAGTGTCCCTTTCTGGCAAGCTTTCTATTTTTTATTTTTCTTTGGCAGTGAAAATCACTTGTATTGTTTCTGGTTCCATTTCTGTGAAACAGCCTGAATCTCATAATCCAACACTTTCTTCAAGGATTTTCCCAGGAACACATACAGGAGAAATATATGATATGGGTCCTTATATTAGCCTAGCGTCAGACATTAGCAATTTCCAAGTTAACCTTTTATTTACTAGCAGAGTGATTTATTTACTCTTATATTCGTTTATTTTTATAACCTGGACAGGGGAGAGACACAAAAAGACAAGAAGGTACGTGATCCTGAGTCAGATGAAAAGGGAAAAAAGAAAAAGCAGATTGAAGCAAAACCAGGGTGACAACAATAAGTAAAATCCTATGGATTCAAATAATTCTCATCACTTACCATTTTCGAGCTCCAGCTTCTGAGGTAATAAGGAGAGCTCCTCCTCATTACTCAGACCAGCACACGCAAAAACAACCAAATCACTGTTGAAATTTTCAGCCCTATTTTCCCCTCTAAGAAACTGAGAGAAATATTAAGAATGTTCATTGCCTTCAGATAGTGTTTCAAATACGGTGAAATGGTCCCCTGCTCGTATCATTTTCTTTCTTTCTTTTCTTTTTGTTTTTTTTTAAGATTTTAAAATTTAGTTATTTGACAGAGATCACAAGCAGGCAGAGAGGCAGGCAGAGAGAGAGGAGGAAGCAGGCTCCCTGCCGAGCAGAAAGCCTGATGCGGGGCTCGATCCCAGGACCCTGAGATCACAACCTGAGCTGAAGGCAGAGGCTTAACCCACTGAGCCACCCAGGCGCCCCTCGTTTTCATTTATTTAAGAAATATCAACTAATAGCTAATGCTGTGCAGAGTACTCAGCTTGGCATTGCTGGTAGGGGTTATGGGAGTGCTAAGACATAGAATGTCTGGGTTGTGAGGACCGACTCCTGGTCTGGGGGAGTCTGATGAAGATGCTGAACATGTAATAATGGTAATAACAATAATGGGAATAGAAGGCAGTGATCCCAGGAGTGGAAGAAAAGAGCTGTTTGTGCTGACCTGATTATAGAACAGCTCCTGATGGGTAGGCTGATGTGGATGACTGACACCGTGTGAGTGGGTGAGAGAGTGTTTTCTCAGTGTGGCCCTTCCCGAATCAGTCAGTGTTAGGAAGACCTAGGAGGCTTCATACAGGGGTGAGGCTTTAAATCCATTCAGATGCATATCAGATGCATATCAGATCCTAATGGACTTTTGACTGACAAACATAACATCAAGGTACACTTCTTGAATATACCCAAGCTGGGAGACAGGACAAGTCTGCTCAGCCCAGGAATGAAGCCTGATAATTTGAATGTGAAAATACGAATTTTGCCAAGAATCATAAAAAGTAAATGAAATAGGCTAACGGGACAGGCCTCGTGCACAAAGCCAAATAGAAGCTCTAGCAGCTGGGTCGGCCCTCGCTGAAATGGTTGAAGTCCACACAATCTGACTTTGAAACCCTATAGTATGCTTCCAGCTCTTTCTTTTCCTGGCCTGGCAACCAAGGTATCCTCGAGACCCCTCATCTCTCATCACCCTTTAATCCTGTTGACAGCAAACTGCACAGAAATCCACTTCTAACGCATGAGCCAAAAAGTAATTATGCCTCACTCCACATTTCCAAAGGGCTCCTGAAGACTGGAAATCACTGGGGCTTTAAGACGTGGGTATCTAACGGTGGGACTTAGTTTGTGATGGAGACATTATTTGGAGACCACAGGACCTTCGGTCTGTTACTGCCCAGCACTTAGGGAACAACTTACTCTGTCATCTCTATCAGGTAACCTGCTTATGGGGACAAGGCTGTTCAGTTGGAATCTCTTCAGCCTTCAACAGCAATTCCTAAGATAAGGCCCTTTTTGATCTTTTTAAAAGGATGGCAATCAAATTCTCTTCTTTTGGTTAAAGAGACTGAGAAGTAAACCTCAAGAACAAAATATCCTCACAGAGCCACATAGCAACAGTGTAGTGTCTTCTCAAACTGGCCAAATCCCCGAGTTGCAAAATAACTCATCATCTCTGTTGACCTTAGCCTTGCTCGCTCTCTCTCTCTGGGTCCTCACCCTCTCTTCACTCGTTTCATTTTGGAAGACAAAAATAATTTTAAGATGCACTTATTAAATATTTATTGGAAGTGCTGTCTCAGTCCTCTCATAAGATAGTTTAGATTTTTAGCCAACTGCTTTCCATGTTTTTTTTTTCCCCCTCCATGCACCAGGATGTATATTTAAAATAACTTTTATTTACAAAACCGTATCTTAGCAACACTGACACAGCACAAGAGTGTGTTATCTAAAGCAAACCAATTCTGGCCATAAACTATATAAGTGAAGCAGCTGAATGTGATTGGTATAGCTCTTCCGAGATACCATGAACCTGAGGTGTTACATGAGATTAAAGGTATATTTTTCAGAAATCTGGGATGATCTATTTTCCATGTTTAACTGAAGGGGTGGATCATATTTTTTATTCCTAATTATAGAATCATAAAATTTTGGAGCTGAGAGAGATATTGGAGGCTTCCTAGTTCAGTCCTGCGATGCGATGATGGGGTGAGGAGAAACAAGGAAAAAAAGGTAACTCACTTTCCTCAGAGCACACAGGTGTTTACTAGCAGCCCTGGGCCAAGAAATCAGGTTTCCTGACTTTTTCTGTGGTAACTCCAGTCACTTGTGTGAGAACAGCGGTCTTGCCTTTATTGCACATGAATCCATGTTAATGCCCACTTTTATTTTTTTTTAAATATTTTATTTATTTATTTGTCAGAGAGAAGGAGAGAGAGAGAGAGAGCGCACACAAGCAGGCAGAGAGGCAGGCAGAGGCGGAGAGAGAAGCAGGCTCCCTGCCGAGCAAGGAGCCCATGCGGGACTCGATCCCAGGACTCTGGGATCGTGACCTGAGTGGAAGGCAGTGGCTTAACCCACTGAGCCACACAGGCGTCCCTAATGCCCACTTTTAAAATGAATTTCTGAATGAACTGTTCCAACATGTAGGAATATAGACTTGAAGAAGCTTCTGTTTTCTGTGCAAAAAATAAAGAGATGATATTTTCATTTTATGTAATTTACAGTCCACTATTATTACCTTGGCAGAGATCACTGAAACTGAGAACATCCCATGTCAGCAAAAACCTAAGTGATTGCCTGTGATCGATGACAAACTCTATTTGAGTGTGTCCAAATTAAGAGAGGCTCATCCAGTTCAGGGAGAGGTTGTGATGAGGGCTGGCTCTGGCGTCGGACTCCCTCAGTCTGAATGCCAGCTCTACTTTCTGACTACCAGTGCTACCTTAGGAAAGATGCTGACGCCTCTGTGCATCAGTGTCCCCCACTAAAAAATTAAGATATATTCATATTGTGGCCTTGAGATAATTAAATGAGGTCATTTATTCAAAATGCTTATAACAGTTCCTAGCAAACAGCACATAAATACCTCTTAGCTATTTGAATTTGTAGTGGTAGGGAAGTTATTAGGAGGATACCAACGGTAAGTTCTGACCACACCTTTCTTCTTTTGGTCTGAGAACCTCTATTTAAATCCTAAGCAATTAGCCTTATTATGAAGGATACTCTCAGTAACTGTTCTCTGAGAACCTCTATTTAAATCCTAAGCAATTAGCCTTTTTATGAAGAATACTCTCAGTAACTGTTCCAAAATAAATGGCAAAGTGTTTTCATTCATCTTCCCGTGTTTCATTTTTATTTTGTTTTTAATTCTTCTGATATACAATAAATGTATTTGCAACATGGCTAGCCAGTTGTAGTTTGTGGCCTTGAAGCAAAGAGAAAGACAAAAGACAAAAATGTCTTTCATATGATTTAAGAATCTGTGTTCAATCCCATTAATGTGATGTTCAAACAACTAAGTTGTCAGGTTTTAAAAAATTCTAGGCATTTACTTAATTGAAAATAAGTGAAAAAAGAAATTGAGACCCTGGGAGTTAAATCACTTATTTTAAGTTAAACAAACAAACAAATAAATAAATAAGCCCAGTTGTTAATCTTGCTGTATTAGTGTATTAATAGGAATGTTAAATGAAAAGTCTGAATTTTCAGCTTTTTATTTAGTCAAGAAAGAAGCAGTCCCTTAAGATTTTCATATGTATTCACAAGGCTGGAAATTAAAAGCCATTCTGCAAACTACTAGGCAATCTATAAGATAAACCAAAAATTCAGAAAAGGTAAGCAGTATTAATAATAGTGTTGAGATACACCAACACATTATTGGTAAATCATTAAAAGCCGCTGCACTAGAACTATGGAGTTATTTTAAAAATATCACATATAATTAAAAGGAGTATCTTTTACAGTTATAAATGTAACACAGATAATAAAATTAATGAGGAAGAAAGCATGCCTTGATTTTTAATTAGAACAAGGAATTATGCACTTCTTAAAGTGTGCATTATATTTAAGAGTAAAAGGAAAGACAGAATGTTTTCAAAAACATAAAATTAAGTGTTAGTTGGTATCCATTAATACTACTAATTTGGGTCATATCTTTGATCTAATCAGTATGTGGCATTTGCGTAGTTCATAACCATGAAACTTCCATTAAAGTCGCATAAAGCATAAACATTTTTAAAGCATTTTATTTTTATTTTTTTATCTACTTACAAGGAAGTTTCCCCATAATACTTTTTAACAAAAAATGCAAATGAAAATCAGATAAATTAGATTAACTACTCTGAAGAAACAAAGCTAGTTAATAAGGGAGCTGAACTCAGATTCCAAGTCTCCTGAATCCCAGATTGAGGGTTTTACTGATCAGATCAAATCAATGACATCCAATTTCCTTCTTTTCCCACCCTGAGTTATTCTGAAGAATGCTGTGCTCCTGACTAGAATGCCTAAACCTCTTCCAATTATTACCGCTCTTTCCTCAAGGGATGAACAAAAACTACCTTCAAAAATGTCACTGAGGATTTTTGCTAAAAACATTTTTCAAGATTTGACCCTAGACTTGCTGAATCAGGAGTGGGACAGTTTAACAAGCTCCCAAGATGAATCTTATATACACTAAAGAGAGCCACTAGCCATTAGGATAAAGTCCGGTTTCAAAACAAGGCCCTCCTGCCTACATCTTCAAACTTTTAATTGCAATTCTGAACTTTGTGATTCAGCAAAATCTTTCTACTTCATCTCTCTGACCATACCGATCCATTCACATCTCTGGGCCTTTGTACCTATTTCCTGTCTGGAAACCCTCCCTTTACCCACCCTGTCTCCACCTATTTAGCAAACTAATCACTCCTGAAACTAGGTCAGGCTGCTCTTTTTCTCCGTCTTTCCTTTATACCTAGAGTCAAAATCAATCACTTCTGTTACTCCTTCTAGGAGCATGGGTATTTACCTGTTGCTTTGCATCTTGTGCAGACTGGTAGTGCCCTTAGCTCCTAGATATAAAGGAAATGAAAGTGCTCAGAACAAATCTCCCCAGAATGTGCTATTTTGACATGTGGATGACTGGAGACAATTGAGATTCTGCAGGCTCAAGAGAAACTTTTGTTTCTTCCTTATCTACCTAGAAGAATCTAAATCTAAAATCTTTCTCAGAATTTGAGCTATTATCAGAGATAAATTTTATTTGAATGACCCATCTATAAAGCAGAGCAAACATCGACTCACCAAACATAGGCTCTTTTTCTAAACATCTGCCCTGTGAATTGTCCTCCTCCTCTTCGAAGCCCCCAGCTCCTATCTCATTGCTTAGCTCAGGATGGCACATACATCTCACTTGACCTTTTTGTTTTTGAAGTCTCATATATGTAGGGTTTCTAAATGTACAAAATTAAACTTGATTTTCTCCCATCGATCTGTTTTATATCAATTTAATTATTAGACCAGCCAGAAGAACCTTTGAGGGACAGAGGAAAATCCCCCACTCCTCCCAATAAAAACCATAAATGTTTGATGAAAGAATAACAAAGTGCACAGTGTTATTTTAGCTGTCACCGTACTCTTCTGCAAACTGTTTGAGTTGTAATCAATCATATACAGATTTTTCAACTATGAAGTGCCAACATTTCAGATGATACCATTGGGATCCAAATATAAACCGTTACCTATCCTATTCATGGTGCTAGATAGAACAAAAACGTATTTCAAAATTCCCTTTAGGCAATATTTATGCCAATTGGAATAATGTTCTAGATCTTCTTTCTTTCTTTTTTTCATCTTTCTGGGTCAAGTGTCCCTTAGGGTTGGAGACTGTTGTTTATAATACCAAAAACAGCTTCTATGGTTTCACTAACATTATTCACAAATGAAAATATTTGGAAGTGCTGACTTCCTTCAAAGCCTTTATTTTTCTTTCTTGCTTTTGCTCTTACAAACCAGATAACAGTTTGCTGATCATTATTATTTGTTTACAATTTAGTTCCTGGGGAATCTGATGTTGATTTATACTTGCTGCGCTTTAAAAAGACTGTCTATGAAATTCCAGTAGACATTGGGTGCTTTATTTTGTATATTCCTCTTTTAGCCAGGGGCAATTTTACAACTCATGAGTCCTAATTTTGAATTTTGAATGTGATATATAGGCCTAGGTAATGGTCCCCAGAAGCATTTATTACAAATACTCATTTGGCGGTTACTGTAATCAGATAAATTAGATGGAGAGCGAAGAAAATTACAATAAAAATATCAAGCAAATTGATAAATACAGTCAAGTCCTGAGAAAATATCCTTGAGTTAGAAGCTTGAAGATGGCCTTGGGTATTAATTATCACAGGTCACTCAATGGTTACTCTTGTAAGAGGATATATTTTATAATATAGTAGAGTTAAGACAGAATTAAATGTCATAATAGGAAGGTAAACTAAGTGTCATAGGAACACTGAGGGGAGAGGAATAATGCTGACTTGGGAAATTAAGGAAGACTACAGGGAGTATGAACCATTTCAGTTATTTTTTAAGTAGGAGTATAAAAATATGGAAGAACAGAGAAGAGGAAGAGCAAAGTTTAAGAATTTTATTTTGGGAGTTATGTTTTGCCAGTATTGTTCTATTTTGTTAAAGGCTAGAGTTCAGTTTGTGGGATAAATTGCCTTAGAGTGGCCTGCAACATTTGCAAAGCCAGTTGTCTGCTCTATTTATAACTTTATACAGAGCAGCAGAGGTTATTATGTGGTTAAGTTGATAAATATCATAAAATTGAGTCTACCAGTGATCAGGGTAGAAGATTGTAGTTCCATTCAGCAATCTACCTAATTACACACTGCTCACTTTCTCCGCTTTATTTAAAAACAAACAAACCAACAAACAGAAAAATAGACAAAAACCTCAACTTTTGTTGTCTCAGAAAAAAACTATCATTCACTAACATTCACTAGGCACCGAGTACAAATAAACATGTATGCCATTTACGCATTCCAAGGCCATTTTTTTTTTTTTAATCTAGAAATAACCCTGCTGATTGAAATTTCTGCTGTGTGGGAACAAGGACCTCTTGGATGGCCAGCAACTTCCCTCCTCAGAGCACAGACTCGGAAACCATCTTTCTAGAGTGGTATGGCTCTCTGCATCTTTGTCCCTTCTTCCTGCATAGGGTGCTTGCTGTTTCTCACACTGTTAAATCAGCATGTCCCAGATTGCTGTGTGCTCTCACTAGCTCTTCCTACCAGCCATCAGCTCCTATTGTTTCTGGTTGTCTTTTTGCACCATTGGTGTCATTAAATTCCATCAATCACCCAAGTATTTCTAGTCTTTGTGGTTCAGCTCTATTAGCTTTAGAACTGAGAACCTAGAGGAGTTCTTTGTAAGCATAAAAGTGTAGAGGAGGAAAACTTTTCCCTTCTTCCTTCTAGGTTTTTGGCTGCTGTAATAATTAAGTTCACATAAGACAGATTAACAAAAGAAAAAAAATTAATTGGTAAGTACAGGAACTTCAAGGACATCAGTCTCTCCACCAGGCAGCTAAGCTAAGGATATGCCATCCTGAACTAAGGATGAAGGGGTAAGGGATAACTCTTCCATACTCATAAGGCCACTGATCCTATTGGTTTGGGAATGTACTCTTATGAACCTCATATAGCCTTAATTATATCCTAAAAAACCCATTTCCAAATGCAATGATACTGAGGACAAGGGCTTTAACATTTGAATTTTGTGAGAACACAATTCAGTCCATAGCAACAAGAAAATGATCTTTGAACATAGTACTTTTGAAAGGAAAGCATACAATTTACCCAACCAGTATTTATTGAACACCTCTTATGTACTAAACAAAGTATAGATCCCTGTCCTCATGAAATATACATATGGCAGGCAATGTATTTTTTGTTGTTGGTTTTTTTTTAGATTGAAATATAATTAACATATAGTATTATAGTAGTTTCAGGTAAGCACTATAGTGATTCAACAATACTAAATAATACTTAGTGCTCATCAAGGTAAGTGTGCCCTTGATTCCTTTTATCTATTTCAACTCTCTGCCCCTGTTGGCAGGTAATATTTTAAGATGGATTTTAGTTAATTGAATTATTTAATACCAAGTGATATATTTCATATCTCTTACTACAGCCTTGCTTTATAATACATAATTTTTAAAGTATGAGTAAATGGAAAAATTAGACAATTTGTAAAAGGTCAGGTATTATCAAAGTAGTTTGCAAGATATGATGACAAGGTATAAAGAAAATCTGCTAAATACAAAAGCTCATGTCACAGGACTTCAATGAAATAAACCTGGTTTTTGGAGCCATGAGTTAAGAAATGAAAAATTTTCCCTAGTGCAAAATTGAACAGTATTTTAGAGTTGTTGTTGATGATGTTGTTGTTTTTTTAGAGGAAGCACAAATAGTATTTGAAAGTCTTGGAAGGAAAAAAAAGTAACAATGAAATGCAATATTTGCAAATCAGTAAACCAGACCAAGAATAACAATGAAATAGAAAAGGAACTTTTAAAGTACTATTTACTAGGGATTAAAAACATTCAAAATGCTCATTTTATTATTTTACAAAGGCATTTAATCTGAGAGAAGTAAAATCGGAAAAAATAATTTTTTCTTAGAAATAACAAAATTTTAAGAGATTTTCTTTAAAATCAAACTGCATCACTAATAGTCACATAACACTTAACAAACAATAGTTGACAACATACATTTAAATGTCATAATATTATACCAGATCTTTTTCTAGACACATTGGTAAAGAAGAGGAAAATGACTAATTTTGTCAAATGTGTTCTTAGGTAATAACGTCATCTAAATTTGGAGAGTTCAGCTGACAGTCAGTCATATCTCTTTACTGAAAGAGCTTCTTCTTAAGGCCAAGATCTGTTCCTGAGGCTCTGGAAGCTTAACTTTGCTCTGAAGACCCATAACACTAGGTAAACCCCACTGGAAAAGGAAGGAAGGAAGGAAGGAAGAGAGGAAGAGATGGAGGGAAAGTCGGTTGGTCCGGTTTGTCTGTTGGAACTATGAGCTTCAAAAGCTGGAATCAGACCACCAGCCCAACACCAGGAACCCATCTAATGTGTCCCAGGTACACCCTATTAAACCTTCACTATTATTAGGGGGCAACATTTAAAATTAAAGTTCTTAGATGACAAATTCTATGACACTGATATTTATATATAGTATCTAGTAAAAAAAAACAGCACTCGATTACAAGTCTGCAAAATAAAAACAGCTGTGAATGTCAAGATATCCAGTTTGGTGGCTGAAAACATGAAATGGAGATAACAATGGTTTCTTCAATTGAAATGATTCTTGACTACTTTGTCTGTGTTATGAGAAACAATCAAATGTACCTTACCTCTAGGTTTTTGACTTATTTTTTCCTAGACTCTTATCACCATCTACCATTTTAATTTTTGTTTTATTTCTGTATTTGTTTATTTCTGTTATTTACTTGGAGACTTCTTGCCACTAGAATATAAATCCAATAAACTTTTTCCCTTATGTGTCCCCAGCATCTGCCATGTAAAAAGTACTCAGTATCTTTGGACCAACTGAACAGATAATTGCAGAATTATAAGTTAAAGGGCATGTAGTCTTTAATGCGTGTTGAAGCCCTGCTGAGAATGATTAAAACTACTCATTCATTTGTTCAACAACTATTTACTAAGTACATATTATATTCCAGACACTGCACTCAGTTTGGATATGCAATGTTGAACGAGGAGAACCCCTACCCTCAATAGACAGGTTTTCAAATGACTCTAAAAATAAAAATGACTTCAGTCCTGCAAAATCACTGTTTGACCTCTGGGACTTTAGGCAACAAATGACAGGTCTGTAACCTTCCTATGCCTGAGGCACAGGTGTTTCAATTCCTATAGTTAGTAAGACAATGTTTTCTATCATGAATGGCATGACAGGCTTAATGTATCCATGTACAGTGTAGGTATCTTTCCCTGGAAGATGAATTAAAATGTAAATAAAATCTTTGCTACTTTAAAAATAAAGATTATCAGAAAATGGGATGAAGACTTTGACTTGAACTGGCCTTGGACCACTACACCACTATACTACATTTAGTTCTGAGATATTTCCAAAAATATAAGAACAGCTGTTGTTGGTGATTTCATCATGTCCTTTGACTTCTTTTAGAAGGTCCAAGTTTCTGGAATCAAATGAAGAAAACATGCATAATGGAAATCGCAGTAGAGTGAAATAAATAGCTCTGGTCTAAGAGTTAGAAGACTTAAGTTCAGATGTATGTTATATCTAATGCTTATGGTGTGGCCTTCATGTCTATTTCTTGGTTACCATGTAAGTAAAATAGCAATCATACTTTACTATACAAGCATCATTGTGTTCTTTTGAGTATTAAGTAAGATAACATTCATAAAAACACTTGTTAAGCTTCAAAATCCATGCAAAATATAAGGATATAAGTAAGTGGCCTATGTAATGATGATCCACTTTATACTTAAAGGAAACTAGGAAGCAAATTCTCTTCCCTCACCTTGTATAAATTCACAACATTCTAGAATTAGACTATATGAGTAAAACAATTTCTGTTTTCCTCTATGCAATTAACACCTCAAATTGATCACTGGCTTTCTTTCTTTCTTCTTCTTTTTTTTCTATTTTAGAATAGCAGTACATAAAACAAATGCCCTAAGCCCTTTATTAATTTCTTTTTAAAAAAATTCATATTAATATTCCATGCAATTAACCAAATTAGTTTGTAGAAGTAAAGAAATAGAAATGTTGCAGACATGAAACTGCAAGTCTTTCTCCTTGTTTTGAAACCTGCTCTAAATAAACAACTGGAGAAAATGAAGATTCTCAGCATTTTTGTGCAAAAAAAAAAATCAGGCTGATTTATATAGTTTTTAGCATTATGATGTTGAATTATTGCACTTCAAATATATCTTTCTTTGATGTCTCCACATGGACAGATCCCTTTACAAATTTAGATTTGCTTCCAAGCACTTGGATAAAATAATATCCATAAATATTATTTTTTAAATGAGTTCTGCTGTAATCCTAGACCTGCATAGTAGAAAGTGGGTATACATCTAAAGGAAAGAGAAAACAGTTGCTTTTTAATAAGAATAAGATAATTATTAACTCCGAGACTTAAAAATATCTTTGGAGTTTATGGCATTCTTGATATATTGTAGGTAGAAATTCTTTATTGTTTGATAAGTTAGTAATAGTTAATGTTCCAAAGTAGAAAAAGAAAAGAAAACCATAATTGAATCAATTTTAGCTCACTGCTTAATTACTTCTTGGGAAGAAGGAGAATTGAGCCTAGAATGTCTTATTTTTTGCAATGCAGGGTTGGGAAGGCAATATTTACTTGATATTTCTGGTTTACAGCAAAGTGATTTGTTTAGTATGGACCTCGTTTTTTTTTTTTTCCAGAAAATATTCAGAATGCACTTCTTAAAACAGCCATCTATTTCTTCTTAGAAATAGAGTTTTGACTTCTCAACAGTTTTGATCACTCTCCAGTGTGTTACCCAGCCCTTTAACTCCTTGAGAAAACAAAACAAAGCAAAACAAGAAGACTCTCACTCTAGTTCTTCAGTTCAGAGAATGGCTTAATTGTCTACAGCTACACAAATCAGAAAAGCCAGGACCCTTGGAGATACACTGTATCTTTGTATTTATTTGATTTATTTAAGATTTATAAGCATTTATCGTGTGCCAGGCACTCCTAAGCAAGAATTAACTCACTTCATAGTCATAACAGTGAGTTAACCAAAAACCAAAGCATAGAGACATTAAATAGAAACTGTTCAAGATTGCCAAACCAGTAAATGACAAGGTTGGAATTTGAACCCATGTCCTCTGGCTCCAGAGTCTGCGTACATAAACATGACATCATGTTACGTCTCTAACCATGATTAGATTTAATTACATCCTCCTCCTAGATACTTCTCAAATATTTTCTCCTCCCTGTAATCATGCTAATTGAGACCACTGTTGAGGAGGAAGAATTTTCTATGCACTTCAAGGTCCCTCTAGCTGGGCTTAGAAACAAACTGACATGAGACAGATTAACAAAAGAAAAATCAGATTGAATAGCTTACATATGGGGAATCCACACTGACGTGGGAATTCCAAAGACAGGCAACATGAAGCTTGTACGAGCTAAGGAGAGGCATAAATGAGGATATAAAGGGGAGAAAGACTTTTAGTACAAAGGTGAAAAGGAATGTTTAGAAAACAAAGTTTGTCTTATTATGCAGGTAAGTTTCCTGGGTAAAGAGGAATCTCTGTTAATAGTTCTCTTCCTGGTAAAGCACGCAGTTGAGTTGGAGATAAAGAGCTTGGGATGGACTTCCCTTAGCTGGTACCCCACCTTCATGCTCCACATGATCTTTAGACAACTTCTTTTTCCCCCAGGTCATTACCTATGACCAGATTGCATGATTTCTTAAAAACATAAATCCGATCATTTTAATCCTTAGCATAAAAACTTTTGATGGCTTTCCATGAATATTTTTTAAACAGCAACTTTCTTTATACTGTCCACTTAGCAGCTTCCCTCCTCTTGTGTCCCTATCACAACATTTTGGACTGGATAGTTCCCTGTGGTGGAGAGCCTTTCTGTATAATGTAAGACATACAGTAACATTCCTGACCTCTACTGAATACATGTCAGTAGCAACTCCCAGTTTTAACAACCAGAAAAGTCTCCAGATACTGCCAAATGCCCCTTTGGGGCACAGGTTGGTATGGAAATCACTACTATTGAGAATCATTGCCTTTGACTTACATGTCCTGGCCCCTCTTTCTGTTTATTCTTATTGACTCTGCAAAACTTAAAATCACTTCCTCAGAAAAGCCTTCTCTGATTTCAGGCCAGATGTTGGGCCTGGGTTCCCCGGGGCTTCAATTAGCGTGCAAATGGTTTACTATAAAGTACTCCTGGGACAAACGTCTGTGAAAAGAAACAGGATTGGGCAGAAGGAAACATCAGGCTTCATGTTGTTTCAAGAAAGGCCCCAATTGACCCTGCTAAAGCTGGGATGATCCCTCTGAGTTGTCCTATGGAGAGAGGGACCAAGACATTTTTACCTCCAAGATAGTCAGGGCCTGCAGGCTGGGCTGGGGAGGGATATGACCGTGGGTCTGGTGCTTGTCTTTTGTGGAGGCAATTTGCTGAGAAGGTTGAGAACTGGGGACTGTGTCTCAGCAGCAATTGCAACAACCCAGGGAAATAAGCCCTTGAGATCTGAAGAGGGATTTGGGCAGCACACCAAAGTACTCACTGCAGTCCATCCCTTGCACCACTCATATCCACTTATTAATGGAAATTCTAATGGTCTTTTTCCCAAATAAATTCGTAATAAGAAGATCAGTGAACCAGCCATAGTGCCTGCTGCTCCAGGACAATATTAATTGTCTCCCTTCTGTACAATTTATTAAAGATTCCCTCACCCATTGTGACATAGATTCTCATTCCTGAGGGGTATTTACCCATCCAGTGGCTTCTGCTCTTTCCATCAAAACTGAGCAAAACACTGAGAAGAGGGACATCATATGTGAGTGACCTCAGTACCAACCATACTTCTCCCTGCCTTTCTTATGGAGTCAGATCAAGATGCCTAAGGGCAGCTCAGAAGAGTCAATGTTCTCAGCACTGGGTGGAATCTTTGTAGATTTGCTATGGACATGTGTTTTCATATTCAGTGACTGTGAATTCAGTGAATACTAGTAAGATTAGGATACTTTCAGTTGCAAAGAATGGAATATTTAATTAAATGGGGCTAAAGCAATGAATGTATGCATTATCCTATTAGACAAGGAGCATGGGGGTTATTACTTTAATGGCTCCATAATGTCATGAAGAACTGAGGCCTTCCTTATTTCTCTTGGTTGTCATCCTTCGATATGAACCTTCGTGGTTGCAAGATGGCTGCCAAAATACCAGGCATTATCTCCCATACAATCACAGATGAGTAGGAAGGTTGGGTTCTCTGCATATACCTCTTTATATCTGAGCCCTCTAGACAAGAGCAGGTCACATACCCATGCCACAGCTGTCAGGGTACTTGGAAAAGTTAGTATCTGGTGATCTTGGTCTCTATTGTAGGGGGTGAGCTGTGACAGCAGGGAGAATGCGAACTGGCTGATTGGGAAACCAATAGATACTGTCACAATATTCAGTGTGCTAGTCATATGATAGAAGTTTCATAAATTTAGTTCACAAATTTCCCCTTATGTATGTTTTCTTTTCTCTCAATTGTTTTCTAATTCTTTTTGTTTCTCTTTCACTTTTGCTTCCCTCATTCTTCCTCATTTTATTCTTGTTTATTTTTCTGCCCATAAAATATATTAATAATCTTTTTCAGCATAAAAATAGAAGGGATACAAAATAAACTTTAGTAGGTGATATTGATTTTTTTCCTTTCATAACTTTCATATGCATAAAGCTCCTATCTCTTGATATAAGCATAAACAGAATGACTATAAGGAGAAAATGAAAGAACAGAAAAACATACCAGAAGGGGAACTTGGGGCTTAAAAGAATGAGTTCCAGAGATCAGAATGAATGGGCCGCAATCTCAGCTATTTCACTGTGTGATTTTAGGCAAGCTTCCCAAAATGCCTATCCCCCAATCCTCTCATCTACAATGTGAGAAAAATAAAACACATAGCTCATAGAATCTTTGTGAGAATAAAATAAGAAAATACACATAATCTTCAAAAAACACTCAGTAAGGAGTCCTTTGTCTCAAAGATCTTAGGTGGTAAACTACAGGAAGAACAAAGTATCTGGGTTCAAATACAGACTCTCCAAATCTAGCCTCTGGGCTTCTGTGCCCAAGTAGTTTGAAACTGATGAAAATCATGCCTTCTTACCTTGTGTGGCTACATTTCACTGAGGACTTTATCTTTTATTCTCATCCCTTATTCTTGCCTATCTTCCCGTCCCCCCATGAGTGTTCTTTTAAATTCTATGAGAAGGAGTTCCAAATCTTTAAGTTTAAATCTCATCTCCTGTGCGAGGTCTATGTTCACATTACCAGTTTCCTTCTAGAAGCCTCCACTGGAATATCCCATCAGATCCTCAAAATACCACCGATTCATTGCATGGATTTGGACATACAAATGACAAGTAGGTTATCTCTGGGGTTCTCAATGTCTGCAGTTAAGAAAAAAGGAGGGGGTGACTGGCTGTTTCAGTCAGTTAAGCATCAGACTCTTGATTTTGGCAGAGGTCATGATCTGGAGGTGTGTACTTAGTAGGGAGTCTACTTGAGAGTCTCCCTCTTTCTTCCTCTGTCCCTCCCCCCACTCTCATATGTGCAAGTCTCCCTCAGATAAATAAATCTTAAAATAAATAAATAAGTAAATAAGTAAAGAAAGAAAGAAAACCGGTTGGGAGAGTTAAGGGTGTGGGTGAAAGAAATCACTGCTAAGACTTCATACGAACAGCTTTTTATTCCAGTCCAAAACAAAAATTATCATCTTCCCCTACAATCTGCTTCTATTCCTATCTTTCCTATTTCAGATTTATAACATTGGTCTTGTGAAAATGGATTTAAAAATTAGACATAATTTTGTCACTGTCATGTTCAAAGTGCTTTATTATTTCTTATTACCTGATGAAAACAATCACACTTTACTCTGACCTTGACTTGAAGAAAATAATTTTGCCTTAGTCTGACATCATCACCTGGAGAAAACCCTGCCTTAGTCTGACTTTAACCAATCTTTTCAGTCTAGCCCCTACTATTTTGCTTATTACACTTCACATTCTGGCAGTTCATTAACTTTATTTTTATTACCCCTGAAATTTACTTCAACTAATATAGACTTGGGAAATCCTACACATGCTTCAAAATTTGGTTTCGTTGACCTTTCCAGTGCCAGTCACAGATGATTATGTCTTCTTCTGTTTGTTCAATGTGCCTGCTTTAGAACTCTTCCCTACATGATATCTGGTTAATGTTAGAGCCATTCACTAGTTTTATTTTCCCCATTAGTTTGTAAGCTCCTTAAGGCAGCAACTGTATTTTGTTCACATAGCCTAGAATCCATGCTGTCTAAATCATTTTTACTATTAGCTTATACAGTAAAAATATAAATGCTGTGGAATAGAATAATTTAAAAAATGCTTATAATGTTCAAATTTGCATGCAGTTTTAAAGTATTAAATGCACCCGGGTCTGTGAGATGTTTGCAAATCATATAAAGTTCACTTTAGGTGTTTCCCAGTGTTTTCCTTTTCAAATAATTTATTATTACGTATATATTTTTGTTCAATTAAAATGTCACTTTTGGAATTTACAAGGAAATACTGCCAGCTTTGACTTAACAGATAATAAATTTGTAAGACATTTGGAGTTTTTTGAATTAAAATCTGTAGGAATGCTAAATACTGTTATCTTATATCATTAGCATTTTGTCTGGAAACCTCTCCCTCTAGCCATATATGGGATTTTTATTTTTATGCATAAATTTGCATAACTGCACTCTCTTTCACAGACTATAATCTTTAGACATTAATTTGACAAATATGAACAAATCATCAGTTTCAGTTCGGTTCAGTGGGTTTAAAACTTCTTCATAGAGATATTTCCGTATCTACCCAGCCTTTAATAGTCTCTCTCTCTCTTTATTGTCCCAAAAGACCCTTAATCAGTAATGACTGTAGATTGATATAACAAACACATTCATTTTCAAAAATAATTTGTGTGGTTTTATTCAGTACTTTCAGATAACTCCATGGCAGAATAAACTATTTAGGAACAAGTTTCTTCAGAAAGTGATCACCCACTTCAGAAAGTGATCACCAATCTCACAGGAGATTTTGGGCACAGACAAGTGAGTTAGTGTGCTGCAGCATTTCATAGCTTATTGATTTTCTTTAATCTTTGTATAAACTAAATGTCCCAGCTTTATCAGCCTACATGGAAAATGTCCTTACACCTACATGAACACTCCAATCCCTAAACTCTGTTAAATAACAACAATTGAACTGAACAAATTTTAAGGATTTACTTGGATTTATTAAATGGATCGTGAATCAGGGAGCATCCCACCATCCCATCTAGCAAATAGAGGGCCACATAAAGGAAAATGTTTTCAAAGACAAGACAAGGAAGTCATAAACAGGAAAAAAAAAAAAAAAGAATTGATTTGGGTGAAGTCACTTTCCTTTGGGGACAAAAGGGTCTTATTAGGTAGATTACCTCTTCTTCCTCTGGGGCATGGAAAGGGCCATATGACAGATTACCTTATTGGTGCGGACCAGAAAATTCCTGATGGATTGGTTAAGACTGCATTTCTGGGGGAGTTCAAACCTGCAATTAGATTAGATATGAAGCCCCAGCTTGGTCGTTTTGCCTAGCGTGATTTCCATTTAGCACTCTAGTTTTGTTTTGTTTTAACAGCCTGTCATCTGCTTGACCACAAAGTCTCCCATCCCCACCTTCACCCAAGTATTTATGGGTACTGCTTGCTGGTTCTTGCCACAGCTTAGTGGACTGGGCTTCCTGCCCCAGGCACAGACATATTCACAGACACTCTCCCAGGAGTGTCTCCTCTCTGAGGAGCTGGAACTCTCTCATCACACTTGCCAAGGGAGAAAAATCCTATCTTCTGTCTTACAGTTTGTGGGGTAATATACAATTTGCATAAATGCCAGGGTCTTGCCATCAAGGGGAATGGCTCAATTCCCACACAGTCCCCTTCTGTGCAAAGCATGCAGATCCCATTAGAGCCAGTACCCGCCTCTGAAGCGTACTCTGAGCTATCAGTTTACTTCAATTCTGGAGCCATGTTTAAACTGTGGATGATTGTGCTCAATAATATTCTCTTTTAGAGCAAATTCAGTATCAGAAACTCCATAATCTCCCATATACAATGACTGCCGCAAGGGCCTTCTATTAAACTTCTTTGTCTAAATACTAGTAACAGGCAAAGTCCAATTCTTGGTCCCCCCAGGACAATCTTGAAAATATCTATTTATCAATGGCTGCAAATAGATATCCAATAACTCCATTAGATAGAAGTACTTGACTCCCAGATCTCAGTTATGAACTTTGGCTTTTATGATGAGAAATTTTATAATTGTAACTTGTATTAGAGGAATGACCACTGATGTAAAAAAGAAAAGCATTCTCATGTAAAATGCTTCTACAATTGCACCTGTCAGCATAAATTTTCCAAATCAGAGCCAGACTACCCAGTGTCATATCCTCACTCATCAGCTTACTACTTGTATGACCTTGGGCAAGTGTGTTAGTTAGTTATCTCTTGCTGTGTAACAAATAACCACAAAATTAGCAACTTAAACCAACATACATGTATATAATCTCATAGTATTTCTAGGGTAAGAACTTTGAACATGATTTAACTGGGCTCTCTGCTTCAGGGTGTTTCACAAGCCTGAAACTCAGGTCTCAGCCAGGGCTGGGTCTCACGTGACACTAGCCTGGGAAAGAATGCACTTCAAAGCTTACTTCATTGTTAGTAAGACTCTCTTCCTCATAGGTTAATGGACTGAGGACATCAGCTTCTTGCTAGCTGTTAGCTGCAAGCCACTCTCAGTGCTTGGTCACATGGTCCTCTCCATATGGCAGCTTACGTCATCAAAGCCAGTGCAAAAATCAGTAGAGAGAATGATAGCAGGATAAAAGTTAGAATCTTATGTAACCTAACCACAGAAGTTATACCTCAACACTTTTCCCATTCTCTGTTGGTAAGAAGGAAATCACAGTTCCTACCCACTTGTAGCAGGAGGTGGGGATAACAGGAAGCCATCTAAGAGTCTGTCTACCAAAATAAGTCACTTAAGTTATTTGTGTATCTGTTTTTTCCCAATATATAAAGTAGGTTGGAAGGACTAGTGAAGATAATAATAGTACCTACCTCATAGATTTATGAAGATTAAAGAAGCTGACAAGCTAATATATGTTTAAGTAACATAACTGTGTTTGGTACCATAGTATATCCTCAATAAAAGATTAATCATTTGGGGGCACCTGGGTGGCTCAGTTAGTTAAGTGTCTGCTTTTGACTCAGGTCATGATCCCAGGGTCCTGGCATTGAGCCCTGTGTTGGACTTCCTGTTTGGTGGGGAGCTTGCTTCTCCTTCTCCCTCTGCCCCTCCACCCTGTTTTTGCTTTCTCTACCTCCCTCTCCCTCTCTCTCTCAAATAAATAAATAAAATTAACTAATAAAAATTAATTTTTGTTTTCTTACTCATGTGTCATAAACTTATATCAACCCAAATTTGGGCCATACTCACAGCCTTCTTTCTTTGATCATTCAGTTACCATCATCATGTTTGCCTCTTTCCTCAGATCCAATTTAGAAACATCTTATTATCCATCAAGACCTACTCAAATAACACCTTTTCCAAGATTTATTTCTAAGTATCCATAGCTGTAAACCTGATTCTTCTCCACTATAACAACTCTACTTCCTTTACAGAAGTGGTAATTTTCTGCCTAATATTATGTTTATAATCAAGCATGTCTCTACCCACAAGATAATAAACTATTTGATGCTAGGGATTCTGTTGCTGATGATTGTATCTGTACAGTGGTTAGAGTTAATGAAGACTCATCGGATTGAACCAAAAATTAGATTTTGGTCTAAAACTTCGCTATTGATGAGATCAATCAAAGAAAATGTTAGAAAGAATCATGGGAACAATATAAGTTGAATAAGATATAAGGAATTAGCCTAATAATTGTCATAGGAAAAGAGAAAATTTCCTAAAACTAGTCTGTTAAGATTGACATTTTATTCCAAATCATATCTATTTGCTAAATTACTTTCTTACAAAGTTCTTATGGGGTATTGAATAATTCAAACTCCTTTACACATAGAAAGACTTGAACTCTCATTCCTCTCATGAGAAAACTATTATATTTCATGAAAAGCTTATAAACAGGCATAATTTGGACAAAAATCCCCAACTGTGACACACACAGAGTTAACCCTTCCTAATCACACCTCTGTGTCCTTATCCCAACTGTCTAGAAGCATCATGTAACCTCTCTCTTCACTTCCTCCATATCTAACCACTGCTAAGGTAGTCACATGTTTGCTTCCATGCCTTTGCCCTAATACCTCCAGATTCAGAGCCCCTGGCAGAAGCACTTAGTTGACAAAGCAAGTCTATGGTTTCCTGACACTTCAGTTTTTCTTACACTGGAAGTAAGACTGTGACTCCCACCTCTAGAATTTCTCTTAAATACGACAGAGGTTGACTGCCAATGACCAAATATCCATTTAACCCTATTATTTTTGAATATAAATTTCTCCACATGGTCACATATTCTTCATATCTGTCATATCTATTATAATACTGCTATTGAAATTTAAAGATTAAAAATTTAATCTAGTCCTTTATGTAGACTTATAATAATAATAATAAATTAGTAATCAAAAATTTTCTACAAAGAAAAGCCCAGGATCAGATGGCTTCACAGGTGAATTCTACCAAACATTTAAAGAAGCATTAACACCAAAACTTTCCAAACTTGAAAGAAAGAAAGAAAGAAAGAAAGAAAGAAAGAAAGAAAAGGGATCACTTTACATTTCATTCCATGAAATCAGAATTATCTTGATATCAAAGATATCAAAGATAGAAATGTGATGAGCTCAGGGTGTTATATGCAACTAATGAATGATTGAACACTACATTAAAAACTAATGATGTACTATATGATGACTAACTGAACATAATATAAATATAAATGTAAATATATACCAATATTCCTTATGAACACAGATGTAAACATACTTAACAAAATATGAGTGTATCAAGCCCATCAACATATAAAAAGAATTAACACCATGATTAAGTGAGACTTATCCCAGCAATGCAAGTTTTTAGTATGCAAAAATCAATCAGTGTAATCCATCATAGTAATAGATGATTACCACATGATTACCTCTAGATGCAGAAAAAGTCCCTGACAAAATCCAACGATTTTTCATAGTAAACAGGAGTAGAGAGGAATACCCTCAACTTTATAAAGAGCATCTATGAAAAACTCACAGCTAAAATCATACTCTAGAGTGAAAATCTCAACCCATTCATCCTAAATTTGAGAAAAAGACAAGGATCTCTGTTCTCAGTTATATTCAAGATTGAATTGGAGGTATATTAGGCAAGAAAATGTAATAAAACCTATCTGGATTAGAAAGGAAAAAATAAAACCATGTCTATTTGCAGATGACATTACCTTTACATAGAAAATCCTAAGGTGTCCACTAAAAAAACTGTTAAAGCTAAAAATGGGTTCAGCAAGTTTGTATATAAAACCAGTGTAAAGAAATCAACTAGATTTCTATATATTAGCAATGGACAATCCAAAAATGAAATCAAGGAAACAATTTCACTTACAATAGCAACAAAGAATAAAATACTTAGGAAAAAATTAACAAAATAAGTACAAATTAAGTCCAAACACTAAACTATTAACCATTGTTGAAATAAATTAAAAGGGGGTTCCTGGGTCGCTCAGTTATTAACCGTCATTAACCATCTGCCTTTGGCTGAGGACATGATCCCAGGGTCCTGGGATCAAGCCCCGCATCGGGCTCCCTGTTTGGCAGGAAGCCTACTTATCCTTCTTACTCTCCTTGCTTGTGTTCCAGAAAACAACATGTGTTGAAGAGGATGTGGAGAAAGGGGAACCCTCTTAAACTGTTGGTGGGAATGCAAGTTGGTGCAGCCACTTTGGAGAACAGTGTAGAGATTTCTCAAGAAATTAAAAATAGAGCTTCCCTATGACCCTGCAATGGCACTACTGGGTATTTACCCCAAAGATACAGATGTAGTGAAAAGAAGGGCCATCTGTACCTCAATGTTTATAGCAGCAATGGCCATGGTCGCCAAACTGTGGAAAGAACCAAGATGCCCTTCAAGGGACGAATTGATAAGGAAGATGTGGTCCATATACACTATGGAGTATTATGCCTCCATCAGAAAGGATGAATACCCAACTTTTGTAGCAACATGGACGGGACTGGAAGAGATTATGCTGAGTGAAATAAGTCAAGCAGAGAGAGTCAATTATCATATGGTTTCCTTTATTTGTGGAGCATAACAAATAACATGGAGAACAAGAGGAGATGGAGAGGAGAAGGGAGTTGAGGGAAATTGGAAGGGGAGGTGAACCATGAGACACTATGGACTCTGAAAAACAACCTGAGGGTCTTGAAGGGGCCGGGGCGGGTGGGAGATTGGGGGAACAAGGTGGTGGGTATTAGGGAGGGAACGTATTGCATGGAGCACTGGGTGTGGTGCAAAAACAATGAATACTGTTACGCTGAAAAGAAATTTTAAAAAATAAATAAATAAATAAAATCTTTTTAAAAAAATTAAAAGAAGGCCTACACAAAGGGAAAGACATCTCATGATCAGGGAACAGAAGACTTAATACTGTAAAGATGTCAATACTTCCTAAACTGATAAACCTATTAAACACCATCTCTATCAAAATTCCTGCTGTGTTTTTGCAGAATTGGAAAACTGATCCTAAAACACATATGGAAATCAATCAAGGGACCCAGAATAACCAAAAAATTTTTGAAAGGAAACAAAGGTGGAGGATTCATGGTTCCAGATTTCAATGTTGAATACAAAGCATTAGTAAACATGACAGTGTAGTACAAGTATATGGCTAGATGTAGATCAGTGGAATAGAAGTGATGATGTTGAAATAAACCCTTAAGTTTATGGTCAATTAATTTTTTACAAAGCTATCAAGATAATTCAATGGAGAAAGAAGAGTATTTTTAATAAATAATGCTGGGATAATTGGGTATAAACATGCCAAATAAAGAAGTTGGACCCTAACCATATTGCATATAAGTAAATCAATTCAGAGTGCATCATAGATCTGAATATAATGGCTAAAACAATGATACTCTTAGAAGAAAACATAGGAGTAAATTTTTGTGAACTTGGATTAGACGATGGTTTCTTAGGTATAACATCAAAAACACAAACAACAAAAGAAAACATAGACAGATTGGACTTTATCAAGTTCAAAAACTTTTTAAAGGAGACCAGCAAGAAAGTGAAAAGACATTCCTGGTATTAGAAAAAAAAATTTCAAAAAATGTATCTGATAAGGAACTCACATCTGAAATACATAAAGAACACTTACAACTCTAAAAAGATGAATAGTGGATACCTTATGTCTGTATAAAAGCCTGCACACAGATGTTTATAGAAGCTTTATTCATAACTCAAAATTTGGAAACAACTGGGATATCCTTCAGTAGGTGAATGTATAGATAAACTGTAGCACATCCAGATAATGGAATATAATTCAATGCTGAAAAGAAAGAAACAACCAAGCCATGAAAAGATACGGGAGAATCTTAAATGCATGTTACTAAATGAAAGAAGCCAATGTGAAAGGCTATATGCTGTGTGATTCCAAGTATATGACATTCTAGAAAAGGCAAAACTGTGGAGACATAGAAGAGATAGATGGTTGCCATGGGTTGGGGGGGAGGATGGTTGAGTAGGTGGAGCATAGAGGATTTTTAGTGCAGTGAAAATAATGGACATGTATTAGTACACATTTATCCAAACTCATAGAAAATACAGTATCAGAAGTAGCCCTATTTTACACTATGGACTTTGGGTGATTATGATGTGCCAATGTAGGTTCATTAAATTTAACAAACGTTCCATTCTGGTAGGAAGTGTTGATAATGTGGGAATCGATGCATGTGTGGGAGGCAAGGGGTGTGTGAGAGATCTCTGTATCTTCCCCTCAATTTTGCTGAATCTAAAACTGCCCTTTTTTTTAAAAAAATCAATTAAAAGAAAGACAAATCAATTAAATGCTGGCAAAGCAATTAAATAGGCATTTTTACAAAAACAAGATATACACATGCTCAGTAAGCACACAAAACTATGCTCACCACTATTAATCATTAGAGAAATGCAAATCAAAACCATGAGGAGATACAATTCCACATCCCTAGCATGGCTAAAATAAGAAAGACAAACAATAACAAGTATTATCAGGAATGTGGAAAATTGGAACTCTCGCATATTGCTAGTAGAAATGTAAAAGGGGCATAAGGATGGCTCAGTCAGTGAACGGTCTGACTCGGTTTTGTCTCTGGTCTTAATCTCAGGTCGTGAGATAGAGCCCCTCATCGGGCATTGTGCTTAATGTGGAGTCAGCTTGAGTTTCTTTCTTCTCCTTCTGCCCCTCCCCATTGTGTTTCCTTTCTTTAAAATAAATAAATAAATCTTTAAAAAAAAAAAAAAAACAACTGTAAAAGAGCATGGCCACTTCGAAAAATAAAGGCTTCTCAAAACATTAAACATAGAGTTACTGTAAGATCCAACCAGGTCCACTGCTAGGTATATGCCAAGAAAATGGGAACATAGGCCCACACAAAAACTTACACACAATGTTCATAGTAGCTTTATTCATAATAGCCATATGCTGTATGCTGGAAACAACCCCAATGTCCATCAGCTGAAGAATGGATAGACAAAATATGATATATCCATACATGGAATATTATGTATGGATATATCATATTTTGATATATCATATGGATATATCATATTCACTGGGCAATAAAAAGAAATGGAGTGCTGATATGATACATTGTACGATAAAGCTATAATTTAAAAGATAGTTCAACTGTAGAATGTAGAATAGACCTAGAGAGAAAGGGAAGCTTTTATATCAGTGTTAACATTTCTTTTTTTGCTTTAACTCTCTATGCTTTTTAACTTGCAAACTTCTACATTTACCCATTGCAGATTATTCCAGCCCCTGTTTATCCAAGTATTTTAAAATAATTAGTTTAATTCATTCTTTTAATTCAGTTGTCTCAAAACTAGTCGTGCCTGTCAAAGTTGTCAAACCATCACCAAATACATGGGTAAGCATTGAAATATATTGACTTTAACAAAAAGTGCAACAGATTCCTATTAATTACTGGCACTACAATTCTGTTAAACTTAAAAGTATATTAACCAAATTATGTAACTTATATAAAGTAGAATACAATCATTCTAAATTTCAGAATAAACCAAGAGTAAGAAAAACAATAGAAATTATTTTACCCCCACCTCAAGTTGGGTTACTTTCTTCCTTTGAAAATAACTAGTCTTTTCTTAAAATGCCAAAGAATGAGCTCCTAGATGTTTCTAAACTTGAAAAATAGTCATGGACAGTTTGTTTCAAATATTGTGCAACTCTGCTAGCCTATCCAGTAATAATCCATTTATTTGTTAGCCACCTGGGAACTGTGGGTGGTGTGGGTTGTCCAAGTATCTTTTGATTATGTCCTTGGAAAGGAGTAGCAGGTGTCATGCCAATGTTCCTTTGGGATTCTCTTAATGCCAAATAGATGGTGTTTTGAAATCCTGTCAGTCTCATCCCTTAATATGGATGAATTCAACCCAGAGTCATTAAATGATACTATGACATGTAAGAGTAGGGTTACTGCAGTGTTCACAAAACCATGGCCAGAATAGGAAAAATGTGTAACAAAGGGCAGCAAGCTCTAGTTTTCCTTTTTTTTTTTAAGTTTTGTATTTATTTATTTGACAGAGAGACAGCGAGAGAGGGAATTCCAGCCGGGAGAGTGGGAGAGGAAGAAACCGGCTTCCTGCTGAGCAGGGAGCCCGATGCTGGGCTGGATCCCAGGACCCTGGGATCATGACCTGAGCCGAAGGCAGACGCTTAATGACTGAGCCGCCCAGGCACCCCTTCCTTGTTCTCTTCTAAACTGCACATAAGATCTATATAATTGAGCCACGCGTGCAAAGTGGTTGCACCCGTCCTCTCCCAGGGTTCTCCTAAGAGTTCCCCTAATGAGTCAGATTGATGAAATATTTCAGCTGTAAAATTATAATGTAGGACTTGTAATATAGTCTCATTTACTTTTTAAAGAAACCTGTCTGGTTAATCACAAGTCTACATAACTCACATGATTAATTTAATTAGCTACTTTTTAAATGTCCTTTTCCTACTCGGAGAACTTTGAATTGAGTTTTGCCTTAAAAAGCTAAACTAAATGGAAAAATGAAGTCAATTACCCTGTCAGAATTTTTAAAATGTCTTTGATATCTTTTAAACTTTATTTATACAATCGTAGAATAACATTGACAGTATTTATATTGGAATATATACCTAATTTGATTCTGAGTAAGAATAAAGCAGATGAGTATGGGAAATATCTTATTTTTCTTCCTATTCAAGGTATATTAAAAATTAACTGTAATTTATTTTCTTTTAATGTATTTTTAAAGATTGCATTTATTTATTTGACAGAGAGAGAGCACACAAGCAGTGGAAGTGGCAGAGGGAGAGGGAGGCTCCCCACAGAGCAGGGATCCCAACGCTGGGTTCCATCCCAAGACCCTGGGATCATGAACTGAGCTACAGTTAACTAGATGCTTAACCTACTGAGCCACCCAGGCACCCCCACAGATTTATTTCTTTATTTTTAATTTTGTAGGAGACTAACACCTAGAACAAAGCTTAGGAGAACTTGATACTTTAAATTAAAAACCGTAATTCAGTCTCTCACTAATTAAATTAAGAATCGTTTGTCAAGTGCCTCTTTGTCAGATCCTATTCATAGGTAACTTTGGATATTAACTGTATGACCCATTTAATAATATCGATAAAATTAATATTAGAGTGTTCCTTTGTGGCAGGCACTGTCTGCCACTATTTATAGATAATGAAACTGAAAGATAGAGAGGCTAAGTCACTTTTCCAAGACCACATAACTAGAAAGGCAAAGTTGTGATTCTAATGGAGACAGCTGGATCTGAAGACCTCGTGTTTTCGCTACTAGGCCATTCTGGCCATTCCGTCTGTTAACTAAATGTGTTGCTGCCATTTTCCTTTATCCTCTCTTTCTTCAGTGAGGGCATCATACAGCACTTCGGCTTTACGATTTTCTTTCGTTTCTTCGTACTTTGGGATTTTTCCTTTCTGTTTTTCTTCTCAATCTTGATGTTGGCTGAAGCATCCGTATTTTCCTGTCATGTTGATAACAGATACGTCACAGAATCCTAATCCTGGATGATGCCTTCATTATCTGATCTTGGTGTGTGTGTGTGTGTGTGTGTGTGTGTGTGTGTGTGTGTGTGTGTGTTTCATTTTTCATGAGACTGTTGAAGCTCCAAAATGGTAATAAGCTTATGCATTTTGGCAGATGTGTCTGAGTCATCAGTGACTGGACTAGTTTGAGCAACTAGCTAAAGATACTCATCTTGGTCTTTGTTCGTTCTGACAGTTTTTAGCCTTGGTGTATAGAGTAACTCATATGTCAGACAGTAATAGTTTCAGTCAGTATTCTTTAGTGATGTTTCCAGAAAATCATCTAATTTCCCAAGGGTTGTGATCATATTGTCACACACGTCAGACCAAGTCATGCTTCTTTTCTAAAATAAAAAGGAAGAGATACTATAATCCCCAAGGCAAACATCCTTCAACAACAAAAAAAGATTTTCAGAGACTTGGTGAAACTCAATTTTATCAAGAAATAGGCAATGTTTTATACCATGAAACTTGTTCATCTTAATCAATGGAAAAAAAATGTGTTCTTCATTTAAATGTGAAAAAGTAACAAGTAATAGCTACTAAGATTCACAATTTTTTAAAATTATCTTAAAAATCATGATTATTATTTTAAAAAGTAACGCTGCCATAAATGTACAAATAATTTTTTGTTTCCTTCCTTGTTGTTTTGAAATAGAAATGTATACATTTAGAAATATATTATTCTTTAACCTATACTGAAACATTATTTTTCCAGATTCTATTTATTTGTTTGACAGAGATTGAGGAAGAGCGCAAGCACTGAGAGCGTAAGACAGAGAGAGAGGGAGAACCAGGCTCCAACTGTTGAACAGAGAGCCCAGCTGGGACTGGAAACCAGAACTCTGGGACCATGACCTGAGCCAAAGGCAGATAGTTAACTGACTGAGCCACCCAGGTGCCCCTTCAATAAGCAAATTATAAGAGACATTCGAGAAGGACTGTGATGGGTAAATGGAGTGTAAATTCAAGGGCAGCTGAGGAACTAGAGTGAAAAGAGTCATTTAATTGCAAAGAGTACATTTTGGATGCAAGTGTCTCTCTATAAACAATATTTCCTGTTCTTACTACAACTGTTTTTCTTTTTCTCTTTCTTTTTTAACTTTCAAAACTGGGTTACAGATTTGGAAGCCAGTTTCTTCATATCATTTTCCATTCCTACATAAACCCCAACATTTGGAAGGTATGTCTGTTATGTGTCATTTTTGACACTTCTAATCTTTGTCCTGAAAAAACTAGCAGTGAAAAAAATAAAACAGAAATTTCCAAAATCCAATAATCAAATTAAGTTTAACTTCTATCCTAGAAACAGGCAAACCATTTTAAGGATTCTTCTCAAGCCATTCATTTTCTTAATATTTGTTTCAAATTTTCCTTTGTTGGAAGATCTTTTTCTAGCTATATAATTAATGATTTTGAGATGTTTTCTGGTTCACCTCTAAAAAGTGTTAATCTTTGAAATTTAGGTATTAAGTTTATACACTACTATGATTGCATCAAAAGCAGATTTAGAATTTTATTGGATATTGTAATTAATTCTTTCTAGATTTGGTACTCTTTAGTTGAATTATGGAACTTAAAATAGAGAATGTGATTTTAAACTGTAATTTGTGTGCACAAAACATTTTTGTTACTGACATGTCACTTTACTGAAATCTGCTATAATTGACTGACTTAACATTTTTCAAAATGATCAACCTTTTTTTTCTTAAGTTCTATTTATTTGTTTTGAGAGGGAGAGAGAGAGAGTCTACAAGCACAAGAGAGAGACAAAAGGAGAGGGAGTAGCAGGATACCCACTGAGCAGGAAATCCAACCTAGGGCTTGATCCTAAGACCTGGGGATCATGACCCGAGCAGAAGGCAGACATTTAACCAACTGAGCCACTCAGTCTGTTTGTAACACTTACCAACAATAAGCTCCTCAAGTTAAGAGTCTGTGTCTGCTGTATCTGTGTGATCTCCCTCAGCACACTGAATACATAGAGATTGTTAGTAAATATCTATGTAATTATTTTCTGTTATAGAGTTTTGAAGATACACAGAGCAGCAGTCAGATTCTGAATCTTTCACTTACTCATTTTCTCACTTTAGACAAATTAGTCAACCTCCTGTTTTCTTCATCTGTGAAGTAGGAATAAAAAAAGTACTGCTCTCACAGAGTTAGCTTGAGAATTTAATGTAAAGCATTTTATATGGTGCCCAAACCATTCTAAGTGCTCAGTTGAAGTTAGTCATTTTTGATGACCACATACACATTTTAATGAGAAACTATCAGGCAAAACCCTCATATGAATGTAGAGGAGATCAGGTGAAAAAATTTATATATACGTGAAATGTTACATGCAGTGGAACATTATATCACGATGAAAAGGGATAAGGAAGTACTTTAGGTACTGATATGGAACTCACTACAAGAAATGCTTTCCACTATGGAAAACAGTATAGAAGATGTTCAAAACATGAAAAAGAGAACTACCATATGATCCATCAATGCCTCTTCTAGGAATATATCCAAAGGTAACAAAAACACTAACTTGAAAAAAATAACTGCAATCCCATGGTCATAGAAGCATTATTTACAATAGCTGAGATGTGGAAAAAACCCTAAGCATCCATCGTTGTATGGTTGGAGAAAGAAGTTGTGATGTACATACATAATGGAATATTAATCCATAAAAAATGAGAAAATCCTGCTATTTGCAACATGGATAGATCTTGAAGGCATTATAAAAGTGAAAGAAATCAGGCAGTAAAAGACAAATACCATATGATTTCATTTATATGTGGAATCTAAAAAAAAAAAAACTGAAAAAACTAAAGTCATAAAAAAGAGATTAAACTTGCGGCTATCAGAGGTGGGAGGGGGACGGGGAACTAGAAAAAGTGGTCAAAAAGAACAGACTTCTAGTTATAAGATACATAAATACTAGGAATGTCATGTCCAGCATGAGGGCTATAGCTAACATTGCTCTATGATATATAGTTGTTAAAAGAGTAAATTTTAAGAGTTCTCATCACAAGGAGAAATTTTTTTTCCTTCCTTCTTCTTTCTTTCATTTTTTAAAATTATATCTACATGAGAAGGTAGATGTTAGTTGAACCTATTTTGGTAATCATTTCACAATATACATAAATCAAACCATCAAGCTACAGGGCACCTTCACTTATGTAGTGACATCTATCAGGTATTTCTCAATAAAACTGGAAAAACATATTGTTATCTTAAAAAAAAAAGTAGTGCAGAACGGGCATATGTGCCACCATGTGCATAAAAGAAAGGGAGGTGGAATTATATATATACCCACGTGCTGGAGAGATCACACAGATGAGTCAGATACAAACTTCTCATCTTAAAGAGTTTATTGTCTCTAAGTGTTAAAAACAGCTTGATCTCTTCTGAGTAACAAGGAAAAAAATATACACACATATATAATTTGTACATATTTGCTTTGTGTATGCATAAAATATTTCTTCCAAGGCTTAAAAGAAAATGATGCCTATATTGCTTAGAGGGAAGAGAATTGGGGTCTTGGAGACAAAAGTAGGAGGGTTATTTTTCTCTGTGTTCACTTCTGTATTTTTTAAATTTTAAATCAAAAGAATATACTATTTATTCAAAATCTTAATAAATGTAATTAAAATTGTTTGAAATTCCAAACTGGGGAGAGCATTTAAACCCAGTCTGTAATGAAAAAATGATAATGATCACTAAGAAAAATTATTTCATCATTTATGCAAAAAACACACAATGATTTTAGACAATAGTCTCTTAGGAAAAAATTAGAACTGTTAACATACTTCTAACTAATGTAATAAGCAAGACAAAAAAAGTCTTCCTTTTATGTTTATAGGTTTTATTTTTTCCTCTTGGTTCCACAGTAGAAATAGTCTGCATATTTTCATAGAATGAGCATCTTTGATAATGTCATATATCTCATCTTTATTATATTATTCTTAAATAATTTATTATTATATTTAAGTGAACATCATATTTAACTCGTGAGTGTTGACAAAGGCATGTGTAAGAATTTTTTCCTGAAGCATCTACATTCCTTCTGCATCATATAATTATAAATGACATGATTTTTATGCTATCTATGAATAAGAAATAAGTCATTATAGAGATTGGTGTCAGAGTCCACTCAGAAATAACCATTTTATGTTCTCTCTGATATGGATTGTGCACCTACAAGTGGTTGTTTAAAGATCATTTCAGGACTATATACTTAATGATTTTTGAAAGAGAAGTCAGCTTTTGTTTTTGTTTAAGAAGAGTAAAAACTGTAAGCCACACAAAAATGATGGGTGCAAGCTACCATAACTTCATACTTGAGGCCTGTTGGAGAAATGCAAATGACATCTTTCTGTTTGATCTAGAAGAAAAATCCCAATAAAGAAATATTGCCTCGGGGTGCATGAGTGGCTCAGTGGGTTAAGCGACTGTCTTCAGCTCAGGTCATGATCCCAGGGTCCTGGGATTGAGCCCAGCATAGGGCTCCCTGCTCACTGGGGAGCCTTCTTCTCCTTCTCCGTCTATTGCTTTGCCTGCTTGTTGTCTTTCGCTCTCTTGGTCAAATAAACAAATAAAAATCTTTTAAAAAAAGTATCTCTTTCTTGTGACCAAGAATAGTCTTATAATAGGTTCCTGATATGTTAGGACTGAGAAGTGATGTTGCTTGTCACAGTAAATAAATTAGGTTCAATATAATTAATGAAATGTTCATTAATACAGGTGTCTGTGTGGGGTAGGAAACTTTCATACACACTAGACTTCATACTTATCTTTAAAACAAATAGAATATGTTAAATTAATTATGTGGAAAACATTTGTTCAAAGCAGTTTAATTGATTCTGCTTTAACTCTGAAAGCTTTACAAGGCAGGGAAAGACTTTTAAACAAGATTCAAGTACACTCCAAAGGGCAAGTACTTTAGCATTTGACTCTCTGAAGTTAACAAATTTCTATCTTAAAAAGGGTGTGAAAACCAAAACTAAGATTAAAAAACATGTTAATTCATATGAAGTTCTTAGAAATATGCACAGCGCATTGTTCAATATATGTTAATATTATCCGTCTTTTTTTGCAATAGAATCAGAAATATAAAGCCAAAGGAAGGCTAAATCATATTTTTCTTCTAGAGTATTTAACCGAACTATACATGCAGAAAAGTACAGAAATCCCAAGTGTACAGCTTAATGAATTTCCACAAAATGAGCACACCTGCTGAGATCAAGAACTAGAGCACTGTTAGAATCCAGAAGCCCCTTCATACCCCCACCCAATTGCTACCTGCCTCTCACTTCCCAGAGGTAGCTCCAATCTTTTCTTTCTTTCTTTTTTTTTTTTTCTTTTTTTTAAGATTTTATTTATTCATTGAGAGAGAGAGAGAGAACACAAACCAGGCAGAGGCAGAGGGAGAGGCATGCTCCTGGCTGAGCTGGGAGCTCCACATGGGGCTTAATCCCAGGACCTGGAGATCATGACATGACCTGAAGGCAGACATTACAGCATCTGAGCCACCCAAGTACCCCGAGGTAGTCTGATGTTAATCTGGAACACCATGGTTTGGTTTTACCTCATTTTGAACTCCATTTGAATTGAATTGTACAATATATATTTATGTTAGTTTTGTATTCTGTGTAAAAATTTACCACAAATTTACTGGCTTAAACAACACAAATTTATTATCTCACAGTTTCCCTGGGTTAAGAGTCCCACGTCATGTGGCTGGATTCTCTCTGTTCAGGGTCTCATGTGACTTAAATCCATCTGGATTCATAGGTTCTGAAGCTGACCTACATCAAGAATAAAGAAGTGCTCCAGGAGTCCATAGAGCATTGCCAGAAATAATGGCATTGATTTTAGGTCAAATCTATTATAGGGTATAGTAGCATTTTTTAGACCAATATTAGAGCAGCCTTTTTATAGGCCACAAAATGTATATTTATATATATGTAGGAAAAATTCTGAAAGACTTTGAAATTGACCGAAAATGTATTCTTCTAGCATACCCTTTCAGATTTTTTTCACTCCTTCATTTTCTTTACACTATTTTTACAACCTCACAACTGGTAAGTTACAACAATGCAAAAACTCTTCCCCATGGACGTACAAACTTGTTGTGTTAGGTGTGGAATTATTACTTGAGGATAGACCTGTTGTTCATCTATTTGTAAAATTATTTCAGTATTACTTGCCTATGTATATATGGTTCTTTACTTTTTAAAAGCTTTTATTTAAATTCCAATTAACATACGGTGTGATATTCATTTCAAGTGTACAATACAATGAGTCACACTCCCTTACATCACCACAACCAGTACAGGCCTAAATCCCCATCACCTAGTTCACCATTCCCCTCCCCCGCTCATCAGTTTGTTCTCTATAGTTAAGAGTCTCTTTCTTGGTTTGCCTTCCTCTTTCTTTTTATCCCTTTGCATCTTTATTTTTTTTCTTAAATTCCACATCAATGTATCGTTCTTTAAATTTTCTTTTGAAATTGATTGTAACACTTTACTGATTTCATCAGCAGTTTAGTTAAATATCTTTGACCTGTGTTCATTTTATATTTGCATGAGAGCCATGCAAATTTCTTTTATTGAGCCAAGCAGATTTTTAAAAATCTATTCTTAAATGTAATTTAATAACACTTTGATTTTATTACTGTGTATCACACAAATGTCTATTTATAGAACCTAGAACAAATTTACTCTATGTGGATGCAAAGATTTATATGTATTCCAACTTCAAGATACATTTTTAAAATTTATTTTGAGTTTTTCATCTGGAATGAAGTGGACCTTTTGTTACTTTTCCAATAGTCTGCAGAGTGTGTTTATAGGATCCATCTATAATTTGGTAACAATGTACATTTAATCATATTACTAAATCATTTTATTAATTTCCCATGGCTCTTCTGGTAAAATCCCACATCCCTAACTGGTCCCATACTTCCTCTTCTGGAAGTTTTCCACACTCTAGAAATACTGGTCTTTCTTCAGTCTCTCAAACACAGCATATATATTCCTGAACTCCAAATCTGCACCCATGCTATTGGTTTTGCCCAGAAAGCTTTTCTCCACCCTTATACTCCACCCTTTTATTTCTTCCCGTCTTCCTTCCTTTCTGATTCCTTCCCTTTTCTTCTTCTTCTTCTTCCCATCCTTCCGCACCACACCCAGACACTAGTTTTCATTCCTATTATTCATTCCTATTCAACCTTTAGATTTCAATTCCCTCAGGCAAGTCTTCCCAGTTCCACCCCAGAACCAGTCAGATCCCTTTGTTGCATCCTCTTAGCACCACATTTTCTTCTTTCTTAGCATTTAAGTCATTTTTTAATTATGTATTCAGTCTTTGGGATAATTTAGTTTACTTTTAAATTAAGGTCTGAGTCTTTTTGGCTCACCTGTGTATCTGCAACTTCTAGTAATTTTATGTGTACTTCTAATATATTATGTGTACTCAATAAATACTTAACTACATTGGCATCTCACTACTTTTCTTTGCCATGAGGTCAAACATGTAAAATTGTCACTCTTCAAATATTTTTATATATTAATAATGATAATTTCTAAAGTTTCAACCAAGTAGCAAGATCTTTCTAGATATGGTTATTTTGGACAGGGTATAAATGAATCTCAGAAGTCATTTCTCCATGTAAGCATTATTCAACACTGATTAAAAATTATCTGGATCCTGGGTTCAAATTCTATCACTTACTATAGTGTGGCATGACTCAAGAAAAAGTTTAAAAATCTTTCTGTGCCTTATCTTTGTCATTTATAACATGAATATATAAGTAAGGTAGTTGTAAGAATTAAATTAAAATATTGAAAGTAATGTATATATTTAAATTGAGATTAGTTCAGAGTAATACTAGCTATTTTTTAAAAAATACTTTTGTGATCGAATTTCAAAAGAAATTTGTGTTTTAAAAAGTCCCTATCATCTAAAAAAACAATAAATATTCAGAATTGTTGGAGTTGTCCATGATAGCCTTAAGTGGCTGGTCAATACAGGTCCTTTGTTTTAGAGGAAATAAATATGAAAATATTGCAATAAACCCTGATAACTGGTTGTTTCATTAGCAACATTTTCCACATGATAGGAGAAGGGAAATAAATTAACATTCTGTTGCAATTTATCAATCTGATTAGTAAAGCATAAGCACAGGACCCTTCTTGCAGCCATACTCTATGGAATCCAGATGTTCTTGGATTAGTTTAGTTTCCTTATGATATCCTCTAAACATATGTGAATGGTGTTCATGAGGAATCCAAGAATAAGACCCCCAACTCAAAGCATTTCCCTAAATGCTAAATCCTTCCTAGATCACGAAAAATGCTAATAGTGTCATGACAAATAAAGGAACTACAATTAAATAAATTTGGAAAGACTATTTGGAAAGACTATTGATGCTTCCCAATAAATGGTAATACATTAAAGCTCTAAGAAGTTTTTTAGCAAAGAAACATACTTGACTATAAGTCATTGACGTGCAAATTTACTACAATAACTTTCTTTTTAAACATTTTACCTATGATCACTTTGAAAAACTAGTGTCCATTAAACACACTTGGGAAGCCCTGATTTTAGGTAGTCTCCAAACTATATATGTTAGAAAACAAAATTCAGGGGCGCCTGGGTGGCTCAGTGGGTTAAGCCGCTGCCTTCGGCTCAGGTCATGATCTCACTGTTCTGGGATCGAGTCCCGCATCGGGCTCTCTGCTCAGCAGGGAGCCTGCTTCCTCCTCTCTCTCTGCCTGCCTCGCTGCCTACTTGTGATCTCTCTCTGTCAAATAAATAAATAAAATCTTTAAAAATAAAAAAAAAAAAAAAAAAAAAAAAGAAAACAAAATTCAACTGAGTGAATTTGAAAATGTAATTGGCTTTACTAATGATTCGTAAATGAAGTAGCAGCCCATCTTAGCAGATAGAAAGGAGCTCTGAGGAGCTATATGAAAGGGAAGGGTTTTATAGGCAGAAGTGACAGATAAAGGAAATTTCTAAAAATTAGTGGATTGTTTTAAGCAAAGTCACTTTCATTTGTGGGGTGGATGGGATCTATCAAGCCAATTACCTCATTAGTGCTGACCAGGTAATTCCTAACTCAGTGGTTAAAGGTCACATTCCTGGGATAGGCTGAAATCCAATTAAGTTAGGTATTATTTACTGATGTGGGGTTTAGCACAAATGACTATATTTTGGACCCATTGTTTCAATTTTAACATACATTGTTAGAAAGAAAAATTCATGATGTAGTCCTTTTAAGAGAATTTGTGGAAAGGATTGTAAACTGTGATATCTTTTGCTAGGTATACAAATACACAAATGTATTCTTTTATATTCCAGTTTATGATAAATAACTTTCAAAGTAAAATTCCAAACTTCGAATTCAAATATAACAACAATTACATATAAGTTTATTTAAACTCAACTTTCTAAGTAGGGACTAGCATTTAGTGCAACTTTAGTGAAAATAGTACATTCCCTACAAGCATATGCAAAAAGGAAAACAGAACTACCTAAAATATTGGGGAAAAAATCAGGATAGGAAAACTTTCCTTACATAATTCTCAACTATTGCTCGGAATGATGATATGCAATTTGCATTCACTCTCTTTCATGGTTTGGAAGATTTCTTTAAAAATAAAGCTGCAAAGATTATGTGTATTTCACAGTTGGTTTTGTTGTCATAAGTTTGCTCTATAATTAAATTTATTAAGAATTTGACATACCTTTTTCTGTCTAATCTCTTTACACTGAAACATAATAGAAAGTTTTTAATGCTTCAATAGTGAGTGAAGCAGGACAAAATTACTTTTTTAAAAAGATAAAAAATGAGCAGTCCCTGTATGAAAAAGATACTTGCCAACCTTGAAACATTTGTTTTCATGCAGATATCATGAATTCTCATATGGAATGTTTACGTGTGAGAGGTCTACTAATGTCACATGACAATGAGCACTATTATCCACTCTATAATTCTGTGTAAGATATTAATTGTCCATGAAACATTCTTGCTCTCATTCTATAATGTGAGTTGTTTGGGGTAAATAGCTACCCAGTCAGGGATTAATTTCCTCGCTCCTGTTCATTTAGGTGAGGCCATGTCACTAGTTCTGAGCAACAGAATGTGAGATATGATGACATGTGTCACTTCCTGGACAAGGAGTGTCTCTCTTTCCATGGACCGCCCCCCCCCCCATGTGACCACCAGGCAACTCTTTATCTTGTAAGTTGGATGTAATTATTTGTGACACAGACATTCATGACAGGACATACATATCCTATCTAAAATCATTTGTTGATCATTATATGTGTTAAAAGATAATTGTCAGAAAAAGCTAAAATCATGATGTCCTACAGACACAAGAATGAGAACTTATTAAAGATTTTATTCTACTCATTGAATAAGAGAAACATTCCCTCAGAGGTTACAACCAGCTCGAAGGAAAAGCACATACACATACACACACAAAAAAAGCACATGAAGTAAAAGAAATGCTGAAGTACATTGTAGAGCCAGGACCATTTTTATAAGGAGAGGAGAGATGTTGAAATAGCCAGACAAGACAGAATGTGCATGGTTATCATTTACTACAATTTAAGAATTATCAAATAACTAAAAGAAAATGAAAAGCTAGAATCAGATAACCTGGAAGGATATTTTGTATATAGGCAGTGGGTAGTCTCCAGTGAAACACAAATTGTTTCCTACAAGTAGAAGAAGAAGAATCAGACACCAGCCTGCTGTTTAATGCTTTTATGTTAGCCATCTGACAGCTCACACTGATACTTTTTAAAAATTAGCTTTACTTTGTCTTTACTTTAAATGTATTGTCTTATTAGATGTGTTATTAAAGTAGCACATATTACCATAATTTTGCCATATTTTAATAGCTGTATTTCTATATTGTTTATTTTCTTTTTGATCTTCAGTATTTTCCTTTATATATTTAAAATTCTGAGAAGGAGTCAAAAGGATTCCATAGATTGCCAAAGGCAACCATGGCAAAAAGACTTAAGAATCTCTAAAAAAAAAAAAAAAAAAGACTAAGAATCTCTGCTCTAGCAGAAAATAATTAGGATGGCATGTTAGTAATGTGGGTTGGTTGTTATTGGCTGTGTTTGTATGGCATTAAAAGAAAGGTATTAGTTCAAATGAGAATGGTCCAGTTTGCAAGCAAAATTTAAAGTGAACAGTCTAGACATTTAGACTTTTTTTAAAAAGATTTTATTTATTTATTTGGCAGAGAGAGACACAGCAGGAGAGGGAACACAAGCAAGGGGAGTGGGAGAGGGAGAAGCAGGCTCCTGGCCAAGCAGGGAGCCCGATGTGGGGCTGGATCCAGGACCCTGGGACCATGACCTGAGCCAAAGGCAGAGGCTTAATGACTGAGCCACCCAGACTCCCCAGCATTTAGACCTTTTACGGTTGGAGAAAAATTACTGCAACAGACACTAGTCTTACAACTAAGAATCTTGAACAATGGCAGTTCATTCAAAATATGAATTTGCCATACAGGAATATCCAGATGGTCTCAACATAGTCACAATCAACAGAAGCATTCAACAGAAAAAAAAAAAAAAAAGCTGGCCTAAGAACTAATATCTAAGAAAAAAAATTTTATATTACTATGTCACATGGAACTGGAGACGAAAAGATCAGAAGCTTACAATATTTTGAAAACATACTGCCAAAGAAACCAGCAGCCTACTTTTGACTCATTGCCCTTTAAACAACCACTGGGCTTCCAAACTTGCATTAATATGAGTACAGTTGCAAAAAGTTCACCACCAAGAAAGGCACATATTCCAAAATCCACTTCAAATAAGACCATCAAGATAATGAACGAAACAGGGGCGGCTACTGAGCAGAGAGCCTGCTTCCTCCTCTCTCTCTGCCTGTCTCTGTCTACTTGTGATCTCTTTCTGTCAAGTAAATAAATAAAATCCTTTAAAAAAAAAAAAAAGATAATGAACAAAACAGAATACTCCAGAAAATAATTCTGGGCCACGGTAACAGGGGCCATTGAGAACAATGAACAAAAGAGCTCCATCTAGAAAGCAGAATCAGAGCCTAAATAAGAAACTTCTCTCTACCTGGGTAAAGGAATTCACAGTGCCTGCCTTCAGGTTTCCATCAGTTCTGAGGACAAGTAACCGTTATGTCTGTAATGCTTACTGTGGCGTGGTGATAATAATAAGAAATTTATATTCTAGTTTTCATCCCCAGGTCCTGGCCAGAGCTCCTAAAATCTTTGTAATTTCCTGAGGATTGGGAGATAACAGGAACATCTTAGACAGAGCTCCTAAATCCTTTGAAATTTCATTGGTGATAGGATTGTCTTTTGTTTTAGTGAAATGACACTTGATGGGTCTCTGAATGAGGGGCTGATCATCAGAAAGATCAAGGTTAATTAGAAGGTTATAACTTTCAGCTCCCTCTCCTATCCTCTAGGGAGGGTAGAAGAGCTAGAGATTAAGTTAATCAATTGTGCCTATGTGGTGAAGACTCCATAAAAATTCCTAAAGAGGGGAAAATGGGGTGGGATTATGGATATTGGGGAGGGTATGTGCTTTGGTGAGTGCTGTGAAGTGTGTAAACCTGGTGATTCACAGACCTGTACCCCTGGGGATAAAAATATATGTTTATAAAAAATAAAAAATTAAAAAAAAAATTCCTAAAGAGGGGCGCCTGGGTGGGCCTCTGCTTTCGGCTCAGGTCATGATCTCAGGGTCCTGGGATGCAGCCCCGCATTCGGCTCTCTGCCCAGCAGAGAGCCTGGTTCCCCTTCTCTCTCTGCCTGTCTCTCTGCCTACTTGTGATCTCTCTCTATGTCAAATAAATAAATAAAATCTTAAAAAAAAAAAATTCCTAAAGAACAGGGTTTGGAGAGATTGTAGGTTGGTGAACACATCCATGAGCCTGGAGATGGGTGTGCCCTCAATGCTAAGGATAGAAGATCCCGAATTTCTGGACCTCATCCTATGTATCTCTTCATCTGGCTATTCATGTGTATCGTTTACCATATCCTTTAATACAAATAAACTGGCAAATACAAGTAAGTATTTGTCTGAATTTTTTGAGTCATCCTAACAAGTTATTGAACTGGAGGAGATGGTCATTAGAACCCTAATTTATAGCTGTAACAAACAATCTAGAACTCTCAATTGGCATCTAAAGTTGGGGGCACTCTTGTGGGACTGAGTCCTTCATCTGAGGGACCTCCAGAGTGATAGTGTCAGAACTGAATTAAATGGTGGACCCCGAGCTGGTGTCAGAAAATTGGTCAGTACAGGGGAAAAAAAACCCCACATATTTGGTGACCAGGAGTAACGTTATGTGCACAGTAGAGGAAAACAGTTCTCCCTTGGTTGGTGTAAAGAAGCTTTCCCAGATACTTATGTTTTCAGAATGTGTGGTTTTATTGCTTTTTGTTTGTTTGTTTGTTTTGGGGGTTTTTATGTTTGGTTTGGTTTGGTTTGGTCCCTGCTGCAGCACTATGTTTTGGTCCCTGCTGCAGCACTATGTTTTGGATGTTGTCGGGGTGGAGGATTAAATAGACAGAGAGTCTTCCTTTTTTAGTTCATGTGTTGCCAGAGTGGAAGGAACCATATCCACCCCTGCTGGCAAGAATCATTCATCACTCAGGCCGAATTCTTAGCTGGATGTGGCAGCTGGTTGAAACTTTTGGTTTCATCCCTCAAAGATAAGACGCTTATACAGTTGACCTTTGGGCAACACAGGGGTGGGGGTGTTGATATCCTGTAGTTGAAAATCCACATATAACTTTTAACACACCAAAAAATTAGCTACTAAGAGTCTACTGTTGACAAAAGCTTTACTGCTAACATTAGCAGTCGATTAACACGTATTTTATATGTGATATGTATTATATATGTATTCTCAGAATAAAGTAAGCAGAGAAAAGAGAATGTCAGGAAAACCATTAGGAAGAGAAAACACATTTACACATCTGTACAGTATTTATCAAAAACAATCCACAAATAAGTCAACCTATGCAGTTTAAACCCCTGTTGTTCAAAGGTCCACTGTATTATTATTATTATTATTATTATTATTATTATTATTATTTTGGTAGGAGAAAAAAGGTTTGGTTGCTTATTTGGTGTCAAAAAAAAAACAGATTGTGGTAGAGATAGTTAACTGTATATCAAAGATTCATACTCCTCTTAGCTCACTGTTATCATTGATAGTGAGAGGCTTTTCAACTAGAGATATTATTTCCCAGCTCACATTGTATCCACAAGAGTCCATGTGATTAGTTCTTCCCAGTAGAATGGCTTGTGTGTCATTCCGGACAGAAAATATCATCTTAGTTCATCTGCATACGCTTTCAACTGCATGAAGAATGTCTTCAGCCTTTCTGAATCTAAGGACGAGGGTAAAAACATAATAAAGAAGGAGTCTGGGTCCTACCTCATTACCAGAAGGAAGGATGCTTTAGGAACCCTGCAAACTGCACTGTTTATGTGAATGGGTGAGAAGTAAATTTTGTGTTATTATATTAAGCCACTAAAATTTGAAAACTATGTATGTGTTCATGAGTTGTAACAACTAATGTTGTTTTATATATAATATTATATTATATATATATATATATATATATATATAATAACTAGTATTATAACAACTAATACATTACATAGTGGAGATCCCAGGTGGGCAGTTAGATAGGAGTCTAGAGTTCAGAGGACGGGTTGGGAGAAGATATCTAAATGTAGAAGTTAATATTACATGTTAATATATTTTTAAAGCTATGCAACTAGATATCACTTAAAGAAAGAGGGTGTTTAGAGATGAGAACTAGGATCAAGTTTCAGCTTTGAGAACTCCAATATTAGAGCTTTGTTAGAGAAGTTGAAATCTGTAAAGGATCTTGAGTCTGCCTGTGAAGTGGAAAACAAAAGATAGCTTTGTCCTAGATGCAGAAAATAAATTATTTCAAGGAGCAAAGAGTGGTCAATGATTTCCAATACTGCTGAGAGCCCAAGCAAGATGTTTAATGAATAGTCTATTGAATTTAGTAACTGGAAAACTATTTGAGACTTTTACAAAAACAATATCAATAAATTTGTTGGGAATAGAATCTTGATTTGAGTAGGTTCATGAATAATTGGGAAAGAAGAAAATAAAAATATACAAAGTTGGGATGCCTGGGTGGCTCCATTGGTTAAGCAGCTGCCTTCGGCTCAGCTCATGATCCCAGCATCCTGGGATCAAGTCCCACATTGGGCTCCTTGCTCAGCAGGGAGCCTGCTTCTCCCTCTGCCTCTGCCTGCCATTCTGTCTGCCTGTGCTCGCTCTCTCCCCCCCTCTCTCTCTGTTAAATAAATAAAATATTTAAATATATATATATATATATATATACAAAGTTAAGGGGCAAACAGACAGGATGGAAGGCAGAAAAGAATGTGGAGCCAGGAAAGTAATTAATGCTAAGGTAAAAGAAATGTACTAGAAAAAATACAAAGGGTCCAGTCATTAGGAAAAATTGCTCTTGGAGAAAGAAGGAAAGGAAGTGGAGACAGGACACAGAGCATCATGGTAGGGTTGACATGTCTGGGGAAATAAAAACACTCACTCTCTTGTGGCAAGAAGGAAGATATAGACAATATGAATATGGATGATGCAACTTTATTAATGTACTGATTATGTTCGGTTTTGAGTATTTTTACAATAAAATAAAACATGAGGGTATAGCTCAAGTGTGTAAGAAAGGGGTATCAGGAATTTGAAGAGAGAAGGTATAAACTAGTCATTGTAGAAAGAGTGAAAGTGAACCTTTCTAGCCAACCATAGTAAGATCGCTGGGCACTTTTGAATGCCTGTTTGAAGGCTTCCTTCACTATTTTTAGAGCATATTCAATCACAAGTTATGTGAGTAAATATTCTTTTCTTCTATAATGAGCAAAGGTAGGTAGCTGAATTCAACAAATGATGGGATTTTTTTCTAGTGTTTGTAACAGAGAGAACACAAATGATTTGGGGGTGTTTGCATTGAAGTGATATGATGACCACGGTCAAGAAGTAAAGAAGAAATTGAAAAAAGGAGGGAATAATGATATTGAAAATGTACATTGGCTGAGAGGAAAGAATTGGAGCAGATTTGATTTTTGAAGTAATTGAACTGGTAAAAGCTACCAAAGCTAGATGAACAGGTCAGAGTGTGGGCTATTTGGAACAGAAATTTCTGTGATGGTGCAGCTCCTTGTCATAAGAGTCTCAAGGTAGGGCAGAATGATGGGAATGGGTGACAAAGATGAGGGCAGAGGAAGAAAATCAAGGTTGAGAGCAAAGAACGGAGAGGTCAATTCATTTACTCTGAGGATGATCTGTATAAAAGTTTAAGATTTCAAGGCTTCTATAATTGGAGAATGACCCAGAAATGGTTTATGACAGAAATGAAGAAAGTTAGTAGGTGGTAAATCAAAATGGATAACCTTCAAAGAAGTATGGTTTTTGAAAAAAGATGGTAAGAAGAAAGTTCACTGACCCCTATATTCTGATATTAAGGCACCAGTGAGGATGAGCTATGCTTTGCACCTTTAGTGTTTGTCTTTCATAAATTTGGTATTCAAAAGTAAACAGGAGGGAAAAAATTTGAATATCAACCAAATAATATTCTGCCCCAAATCTCTTGTGTTGTTCCCTATAGATCATCCCCACGTCTAGGCTGCTCATGGATTGCATCGTCCTCATTCAAAAAATGGATGCTGCTATAGAAATGGTGAACAAGAAAGCAATTTCTAGAATTTTTTGTAATACATTATATTTTACAAATTTATGTATGTAAATTATCTTGAAATAAAAGACTTTGTTTTACAGAAACTGAGCATCTCAGAACAGCAGCCACAAAAAGATTTGGGAAACTGTATGGTAATGTAAGAGCCTCATTTCTGCTGAAGACTTGGTAAAGATTTTCATAAAAATAGACTTTTATTTCTGGCAATAAAGAGTTTATTGCAGTGCAGCACATAAAAATTTTGGATATATCTTTAGGGCATTTTTTTTTTAGAGCAAAAAAGAAAAATTCTTATAGAATGAAAACAATAACAAAGCATACACCTGTAGGAACACTTGAGAGTTAAAACTGGCGATTGCCCTGGATGAATTTCTCTTCCTTCCTTTCTTCATCCCTTCCTCCCTCCCTCCTTCTTGCCTGCCTGTCTGCCTTTCCTTCTTTCTTTTCTTCTTCCCAACCCCTCCTTTGTCTTTCTTTCCTTCTTTTTTTTTTTCCCCCAAGTCTCTCATTTCTTTTTTTACTTTATCTTCTGCCAGTGGTTCAGTCATGCTCTATCTTTGCTGCCTGACTTTCCAGCATCACTGGTGCTTTGTCATTCCATGTCAAGCAAACCTATTAAAACTCTCATTGAGACTGTTTAGCCTTTTCACAGAATTTTTAAAAATATACCATTTTTAGTATTACCATAAATTGCTTTTTGCAGTTCTTTTATTCCTCTTGAAGTGCCTATGATGAATTCCCTTGATCTGAATATCTTTTCAATATGAGAATATTAGGTAATGATGACACTCCCATCACCGATAAGAGCTGCTCCCATATTCTGCCACCTTCCCCGATATTTTTGGTTTGGCTCCATACATACAGTAGATTGCAGGTATTTGCTCTATTTAGGCTTTTTTTGGAAATGTATCTTGCTCTTACTTAACTTTAATTTGTGTTTCTCTTGTGTGTGAAGAACTCGTATTTATGTGATTTATATCTGGCAAGCAGTACGATTTATGTGAGTGCATTCTTGCAAGTACCTTCATCTTATTCTCTATATAATATTTCTAATACATTGGGAATTTGTTATTTTTATCTGATATTAAAAATAATAAAACGATTAAAGCATTATTCTCTATGTTATGAATGTCTACTATTCTAATGCCCACTATATGAACCAATATCAAAACAGTATTTCAGACTGTAATTACAAATATGCTAAAGCCCCGGAACAGACTATTTCATTTGATGGAACTGAGCTGAAATTGCCTACTAAAATAGATTTTTATTGCATCTGAAGAGCACTACAGAAATCCCTGTTGTAGGGGGAGAAGAGGAGCCAAATATTTTATATGAATTTTTTTCAAGTTCTAAAATATATAGTAGGCTATTGCAAACTGACTTTATTAAAGGGAAAAAAAAAAAAAGGACCCAGCTGCTTTCCAGATTTCATTTAAAGGTTAATGGAGACCAAAATAAAAGGCACAGAAGGTCAAGGATGACATTTTTTGCTACATGAGCAAAATGTACAGAAAAAAAATGAGGGGTGCTTTTAAATTTTCTAGCTAGGCCCTGAGATGGATTAAACTTTTGTTTGGCAAAGATTTCTTTCTTAACCTCTTACCTCCTTAGAAGGAGGACACTTCCCTGTACTTTTGATGTTGACCTTCTTCATGTGACTCATTTTAGTCAATGGAATATGGGTTGAAGTGAGCATGTACAAGTTCAAATTGGTATCTGAAATGACCTTGTCTATTTACACATATTCAGTGAGTGCTTTTGACCTCTCTCAAAGTAGCCACTACTCCTCAAAATGAACATCAGTTGAGTGGATCACCCCTGAAACCAAGCCTATAGAGGCTGATCCACATGGTCTCAAGGCTGAGAAAAAATAGTTCTTGGTATATGATATATCATGAGGTTGTTTTATGTGCAAATAAGAGTGACTAATACAGATACCTGATGACTGTAGGAATTAATCAAAAACAACTCCCCACACTCTTGATCCTTGGACACTTCTGTAGCTATCATGTAGGCCCTTCTAACACAGGGATTCAGTAGACTTACTGTGTCTTCTTAAAAGCTGCTTACCCGTTGTTTGTCCAGTTCTGACCTCCTTAGACCTCTGACTGTTCCTTTTACATCTGGCTTCATTTACAGTATGGATTTATATTTGTTAGAAGTTCTCTATTTCTGAGGGTATTTGTTTCTTACTGAAGGGATCTTGCTGAGATAACTTAACATAAATCAACTGAGTGACCAAAATGAGAGAAAGGGAATGCAAAGCAAACAGATAAATACTTAACAAGTAGCAGAGTGATAGACTTCAAGCCAAACCATATCAATTATTAATGTAAATAAAAGTAAAGTAATTTCTCCAATTAAAAGATAAAGATTATTATATTGGTCAATAACAAAGCTAACTATATGCTACTTATAAGAGATTTACATAAAATATGAGGACATAAAAAAAAAGGAAAGGAGGATTGAAAAAGATGTAACATATAAACATTACATAAAAGAAATATTTGTAGCCGTAAAAAAAATCAAACTAGTAGAGTTTCCCATCCAAGTACTAACCAGGCCCAACCCTGCTTAGCTTCCGAGATCAGACAAGATCGGGCGTGTTCAGGGTGGTATGGCCGTAGACAAAACTAGTAGAGTTTCAAACCAACAAAAAATAGCACAAATAAAGAATAATATAGGGGCACCTGGGTGGCTCAGTCAGTTAAGCATCTGCCTCTGGCTTGTGTTCTGATCCTAGGTCCTGGGATGGAGACCCACTTTGGGGTCCCTGCTCAGCAGGGAGCCTGCTTCTCCTTCTCCTCCCCACTCCTGCTCTCTCAGTCTCTCTCTCTCTCTCTCTCTCTCCTTTGAATAAATAAATAAAATCTTTAAAAAATTAAAAAAATAAAGGATATTATACACACACACATATATATAAATATATATTTTAAAGCTAAAGTAATTAACATAATGTTGCATTGGTGTAACAATACATATATAGACAATGGGACAGAACATAGACCTATACAATATAAGAATACTGATTTATAGTATAGACAGCACTAAAAACTCTAATAGTAGACATTTTATCCAATCATAGATAAGAAAATTAACTATATAATAAAACCAAATATTAAATTTCTAATAACATGAGTTAATAATTTACAAAAGAAAGATAAGTAATTTGAACTCTCAAGATATATTTTCTAAGCCTAATTGAAAAAACTAAAAATATTCCTCCAAAATGAAAATAATCATTAAAACCATTTTGTACCCCTCAAATCCTAAACTGTCTTAGCAGACAGAAGTTACTCAGCTGGGTTTCAGGAAGAAGATGACTGGTAAAGATCCAGGCAAGTGGCCAATGCAGTAGTAGAGGCTTGGTAACAAGATGAAGGTTGTGAGGCTGAGGTTCAGTGGCAAAACACAGGATTCAGGCTGGACCAGCATGAACAGTTGCACATTTGTGAACAGCACAGAAGTATCCCACAAGGCAGTCAGTAAGACTAACTTCCAATCCTGTAAGTCTTAAGTTCTGGCTGTTTCATCCCAGAGAAGATATCTTTTCCTAATTCACATAGAAATATTATACAGACCATTGGTAGCTCTGCAATCAAGGCAATTAGTAATAATAAGACATGGCCCAAGTCCTGGCGGACATATGGGAGAGCTTTAATCTTGATTTTAAAAACAATGCAAAAGCCAGATGACTAAATTTAAGGTGTGAAACCAGAATGAGAGGAGCAACAGGACTGACCTGGATTTTAGTCTCTTGGGCTTTCAGATCTCTCTTCCTAATAACCTCTGACTATAGACAGATTTAATCCCAAGTCCCTGAGCAAGGGCAAGACTGCAGGTGGGAGTCAAATGGCTCCAATATAAGTATAAAAAGTAAAGGGGGAGTAGGTAATAAGGGAGGTCACTATGTCAGCCTTCCGGTCTGCCTCCACTCCAAAACTCCAAATGAACAGACAACAAAACATTTTATCACTTCTCTGTCAAAGCAACCAGTGATTGACTTTCTTAAAGATGGCATGATCCAAGTCACATCTATCCTCCAAATCAGTGCTATACCACATCAGCCTGGACATGCCAGTCCTTTTCTGAGACTGTTACTTCATCATCTGTCAAATAGATCTTATGGGGGCTCACAATGCAACCTTGATATGACACACGCCTATTTATTTATGTTGCCACATCTCCATTCATACTCTAGAATCTCAAACCAATTGTTCTCAGAATATTCTCAGAGCCCTATTTTCCTGGAATGCCAAACCTACTTCCTACCAGCTCAACACATCTCTGGTAAATCTTATTTGGTGTCCCTTCCCCTCGGGTTCTCATAGTACCCATATAAATCTTCATCATTGCTTTGATATTTGATATTCATTCATAAATAAAGTACATATATAGTGTCCATTATGTCATAGTCATTGTATTCAGAGCTGGAGATAACAAAAAAGACAGACAAGAAAGAAAAATGAAGTAAGCTAGGACCTTTACCTAGGGTTCCTCTTACTCCAGTAAGAAAAATAATCAGTGAAATTACAATCATGTGTGATGACAGTTATAGGAGCACAAGGTCTTATCATTATTTAATTTGGGTTTTTTTCTTCCATTGAATGTGAGTTTTCTGATCGTGTTTTATTATCTTCTATATCTCTAATACCCAGCATACTATAAGTAAACACACTGTAATTGATAAATGCTCATTGAAAGATTTTCTTTCCCAAACATTCCTTAATTAATTAATTAATTTTATTATTTTTAAAAAAGATTTTACTTATTTCTCAGAGAGAGAGAGAGAGAGCTTTCAAGCAGGGGGTGGGGAGTGGCAGGCAGAGGGAGAGGCATGCTCCTCACTGAACAAGGAACCCAATGTGGAGCTCAATCCCAGGTCATGACCTGAACCTAAGGCAGATGCTTAACTGACTGAGCCACTCAGGCGTCCCAGCCATTCCTAAAAATAACTGCTTTGCCCGCATTTGTGTTTCCATTATATTCTCCCTAAAAAGTCCTCTTATTTCTAGTTGTGCCAGTCTTCTCATTACCTGCTCACTCACTTTCCATTGATCATTCTACCTCTTGCTCAAGGTCCTCCAATGGAACTGAATCACTGTAAAATACAAATTTCTTAGATTGGTTTTGAAAGCTCTTTATTTTCTGGATCATGATGATCTCACGACTTCATTTCCTTTCACTGTCCTCCATTTCTTTAATCACAGTCACCTTCATCTATTCCTTAAACACACCAAGCACACTGGGCACTTCAGGGTCTTTATAGTTTTAGTCCCTCTGCCTGGAATGCTCTTCACCCCAACATCTTTGGTCTCTGCTTCCTTTCATTCATCCTTCTTCTCAAAAGTCCTATCATCAGAGATAACTTTCCTGACTACCCTATATAAAGTAGCACTCTACCCCAATTTTTCTCTCTGCTCTTACTTTTTCTTATTTTCTTCTTACAGATATACCTGCTATTACTGCATATGTGCCATGTTCCAGACATGACTGGGATACAAGTGTGAACAAACAGACAAAATGACTAACTTCTTGGAACTCACATTTTAGAAGGAGCGAACAGACATTATTTTTTTTTCTGAAAAGATGAATATCTTGTGTGTCAAATGGTTTTAGGTTCTACATAGAAAAATGAAGCAGAGGAAAGATAAGGAGGGCTAGGAGTCTAGGGAGAAATTTTAAATAAGGAGTCTACAGAAGGTGTTCTAACTCTCTGTGTGGCACTTAGAAGGTGACCAGCAGAGCCCCTATACCAGTTCCAGTGCCTGAATCTCCTTGAAACCTTCAAAGTCCCATTCTAGTGCTTGGGATTGCCAGGTGCATACCATCAAGGGGCTTGAGCTTGGCTCCACTTTCTCCTCTTAAGCTATTCTCTGACTTCCTACCATATACTTGAAGTCAAAATATGTTTCAAATGTCTTTGGGACTCATGCCTCTGAGATCATTTCAGAGTCCCAGTGATAGATCCCAGTTGCAAGAGAATGGCCTAATAAGTAGTAGATCACTTCTATTGTCTGGTGCGGTATTTCTTTCTTGGGATTCTGAGAGATTGGAATACCAGGCTAGTGCTGACCTGCTAACTTAATGTGACTTTAACATGGGTCAGACATTGAACTAAGAAATTTTAAATGCACACTGATTGGACAGCAATCAAACTCTTCCTTGATAAATCTCTGTACTTCGCATGGGCTCATGACTTTCTATCATATTTTTTAATCGAATGATTCACATAGACAGAAACTCCATAATAAATAGTTACCTCAGACCGTATGTGACCTATTGATAACTGACAGTTATCTCTACGTAACAAATTACCCCAAAACCTGTGGTATGAAACTACTACTTATTATCTTAAGGATTTGTGAATCAAGAATTTGAATAGGGTGTGGCAGGAATAGCTGTTCCACAATGTCTCAGTTGGAATACTTGCAGGCTAAGAGCTAGAATCACCTAAAGTCTTGCTCATTCAAATATTGGCAGTTAATGCTGAAATTTACACATGATAAGGCCTCTTCTCATGGCTTGGGCTGCCTCACAAAATAGTAGCTGCATTCCAAGGACTTGAGTCCCCAAAGAGAAAAAGAGCCAAGTAGAAATCCTTGGTAGCATAGCCTCAAAGTCACACAGTGCCAATTTTGCTTTGTTCTATTTATTGAGATAGTTACTAAGGCATGCCCAGTTTCAGGAAAGTGGGAGATAGATTCCGCCTCTTCACTGGAGAGAGGCAAAGTTCTGGAAAACTTGTGGGACTGGAAATATTGCTGTGTCATTTTAGAAAAAATACAGTCTGCCACAGAAGGTTTCACTGAAAACATTACATTAGAACAAAAAAATTGACATGACATTTAAAAAACAAAAGAAAGTCCTTTCCAGATGGGGCAAGGGCAGAGTTCTTTAGATTGGAGCATGGCTGACACATTCCAGAAAGACTGGCAGAGCCCATGGGGCAGAGCACCAAGTAGTTATTCCCTCAGAAGGCCTTGTCACTTCCCTGTTTGAATTATTCCCCAAACACACATTTCCTAGTCCTCTCTCCAGTCTTAGGAAAAGCTTTTCCAGCCCCAGCAACTTCCTTCTTCTGGCAACTTTGAGCAATTTACGTCTTGTTCTGCCTACTGTACAAATACATGTCTCCATTTAAAACTTTGAGGTTTAATCAGCTTATGACACGACTCGTAGGCACGCAGAGTAATTTAATGTGAACTCTAGATTTTTGTCAATTTACTTTCTATATCATATCATTTTAAAAATGTGGTCAGCACATTTTAATCAAGTATGTCTGGTATTTTCCTTAAAGTCACATAGGGAATCAGTTGTCAGACGTTAAAAATGCACCTAAAAATATCGAAAGCTTACTCTCGTTATTAAATAAAGTTAATTTGTGCCTGGCAGTTTTTCAAATCAAGTTCCATTGGTGGAAGCAGGTCGTGCTCACTCCAATGAAATTGGCCAGATCAAGTTAAAAATCTGTTATTGTGATTTTGCTTCAATATAAAATAGTGAAATTTCTCAATCTTTTCTTTATATGAATCAAATGTAATTACTTTTCAGAAGTATTAATATTTTAAATATATTTCAAGTACCATTTTCTAAGCAATATTGTCATTGAGAGTATAAACTCCATAAATAGATTTTCTCAGGAAAAACATCTATTAATACAATGGCAGGCAACTTCTGTATTTCATGCATTCAGAGAGAAAATCAATCATGTGTTTCTGAAGGGAGAATGATCTCATAAATGTAATCACAAATCAAACAAAACCTGCAAATATCTGAAAGTCTACCAGATAACATTTTAAATATCCAAAAGTGTTTAGAGGTCTTGAAAAATGGGGATAGAATTCTTCACGCCCACAAGGGAAAACTTTACATATCTTAAAAGTTAAACAGATGCAAAATTCTCTGAAGCTTTAGCCTGGAGAAGATTTAAATACTTCTGTGAGTAGAAGGGAAAACAGGACTGGGAAGCTGTGACCAATCTCCATATGAATTTTGCAGCCAGTGACCTAGTGATCAAAAATAGAGGCTGAGATACAATGAGACCAAAGTTTTCAAATGTCTGCAGACCCAAATCTGCTGCCCTACTCACATCTCTGAGCTTAAGTAATTCAGTTCTCTGGAGATCCTATTTAAAATTGCTTTAGGCCCCATGTGTCACCTTCTCCCACCCCCCGATTTTTTTATTATGCTGAAATACACAAAGCATAAATTTGCTATCTTAACCATTTTTGACTGTGGAGTTCAGTGTCATTAAGTACATTGATATTGTGCGACCATCATTGCCATCTGTCTCCAAAGCTCTTTTTCTCTTGCCAAACTGAAACTATACCCACTAAACAATAACTCCACATTTCCCCCTCCTCCCATACTCTGGCAACCACCATTCTACTTTCTGTCTCTGTGATTTTGATTAAGTACCTCATGTAAGTGGAATCATACAATTTTTTTTTCTTGTGATTGGGCTATTTCATTTAGCATACTGTCCTCAAGGTTCATCCATGTCGTAATATATGTCCAAGTTTCCTTCTTTTTTTTTAGACTGAGTAGTATTTCACTGTGGGTATATCCTGCTTATCTATTCATCCGTCATTGGACACTTGACACTTGAGTTGCTTCCATATCTTGGCTCTTGTGAATAAGGCTGCGAGTAACATGGGCTGTGCAATGATCTCCTTAGGGCGTGGCTTTCAATTCCTTTGAGTACATACCTAGAAGTAGAATTGCTGCGTCATATGGCAATTTTATTTCTATCTTTTGAAAAACCATCATGCTATTTTTCACAGAGGCTATACCATTTTACATTCCCACCAAGAGAACACAAAGGTTTCAATTTCTTCACATTTTCAATAATACTTGTTATTTTCTGTTTTTTTTTTTTAATGGCAACCATTATAATGAGTGCTGAATCACTCTTACCATGCTATAAATTATAAGCTAAGTTTATAATATTAATTCTTTTCCTCTCCCTTAAGAATTTAAGCTTCATGAATGTAGACTTGCTTTTTCTTGATCTTTTATTAAGATTTACCCAGTACCTAGAGCAGTGCCTGGTACATAGCAGGTATGAAAGAAATAACTGTTGAATGAATGAATGAATTGGCTTAGATTTTATTTTTAATAGGTATGTTATGTATTAACCACAGGAATATGGTGGATTAAGAATTTAAAGATTTAGGAGAAATGGAGTCTTATAATTAATATTTTTATGTTTGAAAGGAAAGTAAATATTAAAGCTTTATATATTAGTAATTTTAACAAGAATTTAGATCATTAGAATGAAAGTCTTATTACTTCAGTTACGTGAAATATATGACTATGTGAAATATGATCATGTATTTAGACAGATAGTTTGCAACTTGAAATATTACTAATTGTATAGACAATGTTAAGCCATCTGAGAGAACGTTAGGTTTACATTGTTTAGCTATTTAATTTACTACATTTATAAGAGTTATTTAAGTAATCAGGCAGGATCTATTTGAAGACAATTAAAGTACGTAAGAGGAAATATAATACATTAAAATTACAAATGTAACTTGAAATGTTGAAGATGTTTAAGCAATTCTAAATATTATTCAAAGATCTCTTAAAAGTGGTTATTTAGGGGCTTCTGGGTGGCTCAGTCCATTGAGCCACCAACTCTTGATTTCAGCCCAGGTCATGATCTCATGATCCTGGGATCAAGCCCCGTGTGGGGTTCTGTGATCAGCAAGGAGCATCCCGAAGATTCTCTTCCTCTCTCTCTGTCCCTTCTCCTGCTCATGTGCATGTACTCTCTCTTTCTCTCAAATAAATAATCTTTTTTTTTTAAAGTGGTTACTAAAATTTACTAGTCTTACAAGTGAATAACAAGATTCTGACATGAAATTAAATGTTTAAGAAAGTATCGGGGTTTTTAAATTGTAAATTTAATAGATTGATCACACACAAGGTAAACTTCTGAAATTTCTTTTCTGCATATAAAACTATAGGAAAGGACACCAATAGAACTCACATCAACAATGCCAAATGTACTGCTTTAATGATACTTTATAAGCAAAACTATAACTGTTTATATTGAACACTGTGTGTTCAGGGAATATCTGATTAGATGATTCTTTTTTGGGGATAGAACAACCATCTGTTATAATAAAAAGAAAACTATTTATAATACTTTCTATTTCTCTGGTCTAGTTCAACAGTTCATAGTATTGCTACTGAATATAATAAAACAAGAAAAAACTGCTTTAAAATAAACTCTACTGAATTTAAATGAACAGAAAACATCAGATATTCTAAATGTCATTAGCAAAGGTGCACATTATTCCTTTATCCATTATTATTCTTATTACTTTTAAGAAAGTTTGAAAAGCAGATAGAATGCAATAAATAAAACACATTGGTATAGAAATAATACCATGTTGATTAATGAATGTCTTTACCATATTGAAGAAAGATGGTTAGAAATCATTAAATGCTTCCCAAATTCTTATTTTTTTCCAATGTAGGCATATTTAGTGCATCCTTGCATTTTCCCATATTTATAGTTTGGCAAGGTAATAAATGTAGTAACTTGTCATGATTTCAGAGAGAGAATAAATTATAATGAAAATATTATATCCTTAATTTAGCATATATGTAAGATATACAAATCTTTGGAAACTATTTTAAAGCCCCCTAAAGCAAATAATTACATGAACCATAGTTAATCTTGTTCTTTCATAACCAGTTACTATATTACTCATATTCTTAACATTATTGTCTTTACTATTTTCCTCCAATTAAAAATTTTCCAGAATTTCAGAAGTAATTTATTTGCCCTAGTTGATGTTGGTGAGAACACAGAATATTGCACTCAGTTCAAGGTTTCTTATTTTCAAGAGAATAAAGAAAATCCAGAGGATGCCTTCTGTTTTCACTTATTCATTCACTCCTACATATAGCAAATACTTATTTACCATTTTCACTGTCCAGGAATCATAAAAGACATTAGAGAAGGTGGGGAAACATCCTTTCTAAGGTTTAAAATCTACTAAGACAACTTTGGGAAGCTTGATTCTCCCCATTAGATGACTTCTAAAATATGTAAAGTCATTAAGGCCATTATCAAAGTCTTCATAATCATGAAATGGAACAGACTAGTTATAGAGTTTTCAAGAGAAAATTGTCACCTACAGAACTTGCTTAATCACAGAATACATGGAGAGCTGTATTTAATACCATAGGCTAGTTTGGAGTTCATACATGCCATAAATTTTGTTGCCTTAGCCAGAATTGGTCTTTTTCTTTTTTTTTTTTAATTTTTAAAATTAAAATTATTTTAATTTATTTGACAGAGAGGCAGAAAGAAAGAGCAGAAGCATGGGGAGCAGCAGAAGGAGAGGGAGAAGCAGGCTTTCCTCTGAGCAAGGATCTTGATGTGGGTCTAGATCCCAGAGCCCTGGGATCACTACCCGAGCTGAAAGCAGACACTTAATCAACTGAGCCCCCAGTCACCCCACCAGAACTGGTCTTTAACAAGAAAAACTACAAAAAGACGTTTCATGCACACTACACTGACCAGGTAATTCTGGTGAAACTTTATAGAATATATTATAAAAGCTAGCTGAATTATATCCCAGTATTCTTCCAAAGAAATAAACATGTATACCATTTCTGGACCAGACCTTATTTAAAACTTTGTTATGGAACTGAAATTTCAGATCACCAAGATACAGAGACAAAATAAATGTTTCAATTCTCTATGGTCCTATTGAGGAAAAAAAAAAAGTATTTTCAGTTATTCTCAACCTAACTAAGAACTAGGAGTTCTAGACAAAAATAAAATAAAGCAAAATAAAATCTATTTGAAGGCATAGGAAAGCTGCCAAATAGCAAAGATTTGTGAAAGCAAGATCCCACAGAGAATGGAGGTTCAGAGAATTGAGTCCAAGATCTGTCAGTGTACATCCAAGATCTTCCCAAGTAACTGCTGAGGCTGCAAAAAAAAAAAAAAAAAAAAAACCTAATCAGAGGTTTTGACAGACTCATTAAGTTCCAGTAAGAAAAAACAAAAACAAAAACCTGTGTTTGAAGGACTATGAGGAAAGAAGAGGAAGACTAGTAAAAATAGTATAGGTTTTAGGCTAGGGCCCTTGAAGTCTCCATCTTAGGAATTGAGAGTGAACCAACAATAAGGCTCAAATTAGATATTTCAATTTCTTATTAGATTAAGGTGATCTGAAATTTCTAGCACCTTAGATTTAAAAAGTAAATTTTCTCTGTTGGAAAATATCATCTAGAGATTGGAGTATATGTAATTTTTCATAAATAATGTCTGACATTAAAAGAAAAATCTCCAGACACAACAGAATGAAAAGAGAATAAAAGGAAAAAAATATCCAAACTCAAGTATGGAAGACAGAAAGATATAAAATACATTTTAAAAAAGTATAAGAAACATGGGACATAGCAAAATGGTCTATCACTTATAAGATTCGAGATCCAGACAGGGAGGAAATAGACAATGGGACAACAGCAATATTTGAAGAAATAACACCTACAATTTTTTCCAAAACTTGTTCTCACAATGAAAAGCTGAGAAAAATCTCTTTGTGGCTCTGAAAGCAGAAGGAAAGACTATTCATTGTGAGAAACACCCAGAGCATTCTCCATACCAAGAGCTACTCTGTAAGGGAAATTTTTTTTGATTTAAAGACTTTATTTTTTTGAGAGAGAGAGCGAGCAAGGGGGAGTGGTGTGGAGGGACAAGGAGAAGCAGACTCCCTGCTAAGCAGGGAGCTTTATGGAGAACTTGATTCCAAGACTCTGAGATCATGACCCGAGGCCAGGGCAGACCCTTAACCAACTGAGCCAACCAGCACCCCTAAAGGAAAATCTTTAACAGAGCCTTATCTCAAGTGGTAGAAGAGAATTTCACTTGTTGCCTCTAACTTTTCTGTCTCATGTAAAAGAGAAAACACTGGGAAGGTGGTAGTCCAAGGTCTTAGGTCCACTAAATGACAGATTTAATCATGATTATAGAATGCTTCCCCTCCCCCACACCTTACCACATGCCAACAGTGCTCCAGTATAAGAGCAGTGGGTCACTGCTGAAAGGGCAGTAAGGTACAAACTCTTTCTAAGGAGGGGTACTTAGGGAAGTCTAAAGTACACAGGGCAGAAAAAAAGAGGACATTTGAGAAACTGGAAGCATCCAGTACATACAACTACAGAGACATTAAACATAGTGGAGTTCCTTTTCGGCTTTTGCCAAATGTATTGCAAGATGAAAACAATGACGGTCTAATTAAATCTTATGAAGGTGAGCAAAACTGTTAAAAACTATCAAGGACACTCTTTGAAATATGCTTTCACATCTGCTATTATTCATTATTTAATTTATCTTAAATGTATAATGTATACTACTTATATTATGGTTTTGCAATGTCTCTTTTTCAGGTAGCACAGTAATTAAAATCAAGTGTTACTATAATTGTAATTGGCTGTAAAAATAGTGAAAAAATGTGAATGGTGACTGGATATATGATACTATTAAGTTCTTTTTGTTGGTTTTTTTTTTTGTTAATACTGTTGCATTTTATTTAAAAATATCTTCAAGAAATACATATTGAAATATTTACAGATGAATTGTTTGCTATCTGGAATTTTTTTCAAAAATAATCTAAGGTAGTGGTCAGGGTGTATATACATAGACCAAGATTCCTATGAACTGATGATAACAGAAATGAATGAAGAATATAGAGGAGTTTATGCTAGTATTCATGCTACTTTTTGTATTAAAAATTTCCTTATTTAAAAGGTAAAAAAACAGTTAATTTAGAACTTCATCTTTAATTTGTTGTATCACATAATAACGGCACAATACTTTCAAATAATAAAGCATATTTAAGAGCATTGTACTCACTAAGTTATTATTAAAACTGATATGTATTTGATAAAAGTAAAACATTGTGCCATTAATTTAAAAGTTTACATTGTTTTAAAATTTGAATTATTTAATCTAATTTTATCTAAAGTTTTATTTAAAATTCATCATTTTCTGGGTGCCTGGGTGGCTCAGTGGGTTAAGCCGCTGCCTTCGGCTCGGGTCATGATCTCAGGGTCCTGGGATCGAGTCCCACATTGGGCTCTCTGCTCAGCAGGGGCCTGCTTCCCTTCCTCTCTCTCTGCCTGCCTCTCTGCCTACTTGTGATCTCTCTCTGTCAAATAAATAAATAAAATCTTTAAAAAAAATAAATAAAATAAAATTCATCATTTTCTAATTTCTATTCTAATGAACTTAATAGTTAATGTAGTATAAGCATATGGTTTGGTTTGCAAGTAAATGAATATATGTAATTTGGGGCATATACTCCCAAATCATTTTCTTTTTCTTTTTTTTTAATATTTTATTTATTTATTTGACAGAGAGAGAAATCACAAGTAGGCAGAGAGGCAAGCAGACAAAGAGGGGGAAGCAGGCTCCCCGCTGAGCAGAGAGCCCGATACGGGGCTCGATCCCAGGATCCTGAGATCATGACCTGAGCCAAAGGCAGAGGCCTAACCCACTGAGCCACCCAGGTGCCCCCCCAAATAATTTTCTAATGATTTCTAATATAATATTTACAATATATTTATATTCTAATATAAATATTTACAATTTTCTGTATATTATGATGTTTTAACATCTTAAAACAAAAAAAGCCAAACTTGTCTGCCTGGGGAGAGAGTGCCCTTCCAGGAGCTAGTCAATTCTTAGAAGTAGCAGAGGGCCTAGTCAGAAACATGTCTTTGATACACAAACCAACCAATCCAAAACCAGATCTTCTCTATCTGGTTCATTATACCCTTGGAGGCAATGTGTTTTTCTAGCTTAATAATTCCATGGCCAGGTGCCAGGCAACTAGACATTCCTCCTGTAGGCCCAAATCTGCCAAAATTATTCAAATTAACCAAATATGATCTGCGCACACAATGTCCTCCTGTCTTCCCCCTGGAAACCCCAATAAAGACTGTGGCCCAAACCTTCCTGTCACTCCTGCTCCTCCCTCCTGACCACCCCAGTGGTGGCTTTCCCACGTGGTCTGTGTGACATGCTGCACCTCCTGTCAGCAGAGCCTGGGAATATAATAAACTTTTCTGTTTCCTCAGCCTGTCCTCTGTGTCTTCCTATACTGCACCTGTCTGACCATCTCAAAAAAATTCCAAACTGGTGCACATACAGAAAAAAAGTTTGAAGATCACTACCCTAGAAGTCATCACATTCAAGCACAATGTAAGACTTTGAAATATTACAGTATGATTTTAAACTCGTCACCCCCCAAAGAAGCTGACTACATTTTTGGTTTATGCTGTTTGTGATAAACAAAGAATCTAAATTGGTACTTCAAATATCAGGGAAGATTAGATAGAGGTAGTAGGGTCACTGCCTTCACCTTGGGGTATGATGCAGAAGTGCTAAAAAGTGAATTAATCACTCCCTTAGAAACACTGAAATGTTCTTGCCTACCTCCCTCAGCACACCAGAGTGGCTTTGGCAAAAACACTTCAGGACCTTTTAGGTAAAAGCACCCTTTCTTCACTCCGCCATTCAAATTCACTTTTCCCAATGCAGTAAATAGTCTAGTGATTGCCATTGTCATTTAATTCAGAGAATTGAGCAAGAATGACTTCGACATATTTTTAAATTTGGAATCTAGAGGAAAATAAAATATTTCCTGTAAGAACTTTTGTCAATATTAGTAAATATCAACAAGGTATGTGAAAACAATTTTCTCTGCTCTCACAGACAAACCGCAAAACATCTGTTTTTATTGCTTCTTTCCCAAACTGGAAATGATGATATCTGTAACATTCTAACTGGCTGGTGCATGAAACTGTTCAACTATTGACTGACCTCAGTTTAACTTTCACATTACTTTATGAAAAAGAAAATATTTTTTATTGGAAGAGTAAAATCAATTTTAGTAACTTCAAGATTGCATTATAGGCAACAAAGAAAATACTTAACATTGGACTATAAACTGAAATTTAGAAAAAGAGGAATGTAAGCCCTGGCTTCAGACAGAACTAAAAATACACAAAAATGAAACGAAAGGAATTTTTCAAGTGCATCACCTTCACATCCACCTTGGGTTACAGCTGTTCCAAAAATACAGTTTTCTTTTCTTATTTTTTTTTAAATTTCAGCTTTATTTAGGTCTAATTGACATATAAAATTGACTCAGAGTTTATTGATGTCATCTTCTTCTCTTATACCCCTGTGCCTGCTCTTCCCCTGACTTGATTCAGATCCTGCCCTTTGTTAAACAACAAAAAATCAACTGAGTAAATTTGAACATCTAATTGGCTTTATTCAATGATTCAAGAATCAAGCGTCATCCCATCTAGCAAGGAGCTCTGAAAAGCTGTATAAGATAGAAGACTGTTACAGGCAGAAGGGGGAAGGAGGAAGGAAAGAACTGATTGCTTGTCTTCCTTTTGGAGATAGAATCTATTTGGCATTAGTGCTGACCAGAATATTTCAGACTGACCAGTTAAGACTATATTCCTGGAGAAGGCTGAAATTGCAATTAGGTTATGTATTAAGTCTTGATTGGTGATGTGAGTTTAGCACAGGTGTCTCCATTTTTGGCCACTTTTTCCTTTTTAACAATTCTCCCCTTGTGATCAGACTCTCAACTTAACCTAGGGATGCGATCAAATTTTGAGGCATTGGCATCACCTTCAGCTACTGCTTGAAGCTTTTTTTGGTTCTTTGTGCACAATCCATAGGTCATGATGCTTTTGCTTAATCCCTGTAATGTTCACAGGTCATAGCAGGCTCACAATGTTTAAGCTGATCATTATCTTTGTTCCTTTTCTGATATTCCAGTCTTAAGGAGATCATTTGCTTGCTGGTTAGTGGCTGCAAACATGCATGAAAAGGTTTTGAGAGGATACAACACATTAGAGACATTATCATGATTATTATAAGTGGGGTAATTCCCAGTGTTTGAAATGCAGTTCAGAGCCATAGTCTCCAAGACACAAACCAATCAAAATTAAGTAAGTCAAAGACCTGCTAAAAAAGTTACTTTTTTAAGCTGGGTGGCTTGTTCAGTGATTGTATGTTACTGAGTTTCAACTTTCCCAGAAGTGTGAATCCAGGTGTAGCAGGTGGTTTTGGCCAGCACAGACACTGCTTTGCTCAGCTAAAAGATATTCAAGGGCTGTTCTTTTGATAAGAACAACATTGGAAGCAAAATCAGACCTATAAATACAGAGAGCAAACTGTCAATTGCCAGAGGTAAGGCTTTGGGGTAATGAGCAAAATGGGGGTAAATGGAATGAGAGTATAGGCTTCCAGTTATGGAATGAAAAGTTATGGGAATAAAAGGTAGAGTATAGGGAATATATTCAATGATATCATAATAATCTTATATGGTAACAGGTGATAGCTACATTTGTATGATCATAGCATATCATATAGAGTTGTTCAATTATAATGTAGACGTAAAACTGATATAACATTGTGTGTCAACCATACTCAAATAGAAATAAGATAAAATAAAATGTTAACATTTGCTTTAAAAAACAAACAAACAGGGGCGCCTGGGTGGCTTAGTGGGTTAAGCCACTGCCTTAGGCTCAGGACATGATCTCAGGGTCCTGGGATCGAGCCACGCATCAGCTCTCTGCTCAGCAGGGAGCCTGCTTCCTCCTCTCTCTCTGCCTGCCTCTCTGCCTGCCTCTCTGCCTGCTTGTCATCTCTCTCTGTCAAATAAATAGATAAAATCTTAAAAAAAAAAATTAAAACAAACAAACTTTGGCCAGAGAATCTATTTGTTGGGCAGCTATCACCTTAGCAGTGGATTCTGCAATACTTTCAAGAGTTAAGCAGAGATTTCTAATCATGGGTCATTTATAGTTATTCCTAACCAGGGACATAGAACCGTGCCAAAGGAAGTGAGTCCTGAATCATGAATGCCTCTTTCTGGTAATTCTTGTCTGAATTTGTCTCAAGACTGGAAGTGACAGTTATGCAGGTCAGTAAAATTTAAAAGACTGTAGACCGCACAAGCAGTTTCATTCTGCTTACCCTTGCCTTGTGCCCTTTCTTTGCATTGAGCCTGGAAGCAAAGTTCCCTAGCTTTGGAGTGATTAACTAGAAGCATGGACATAGACCAGGGATGTCTCTGGCACCATGGACAAATCAGTTTTTCGATGACAATCCAGCAGTCTGAAAAGTTATTCCCTTAACAATAGCCTGGGATGTGTGGATGATGACTATCTTTCCAGACCATGTAAAGGAAAGAAAGAGAAAAAGAAAGGGTTTTGTATTTAGCTGAATTTTGAAGTCTTGATCTGGTGTCCTGGGAGAAAGTAGTCTACAATCATGTTGACTACGTCTCTTCCTTGTTAATTTGGGCTGTAAAATCTGTACCTAAAGCTTGAGTTCCTAATGTTCAGCTGTCATCTGGGTAGTGAGGAGAACTTGGTATAGTCCCTTCCAAGGAGAAGCAAGGTCAGTCTTGTACTTAGTGATTTCAAATCAGAAGTGTGGGAGAAAATTGGAAATGTTAGTTTGGAGAGTCATAAGCAAATATTTGAGGAAACTAGAAGAATTTAAGATCCAGCCCAATTTACAAATATATAATAAATCCTCAAAGACAATTAATAGGACTAGAATTTGATTATCTACAAAGGTTCAAACCTAATTTTTCTATCTATAATTATCCCCATTTTTTACCAAAGATAATCATGGTAAAACTAATTTGTTTGCATGCAACTTGGCCAAATTATTTATTTAAATGCAGCAAGAATAGTGATTAACTATATAGGCATTTTTAAAGACTGCTTTGCTGGAACCTTTTAAGCATGGTACCAGGTCAATTTTTCGGTGGGACTTTATTGGTTTCATATATAATCAGCCTTAGGGGCATCTAGGTGGCTCAGTCCATTGAGCATCTGACTCTTAGTTTCAGCTCATGTCATGATCTCATGGGTCCTGGGATGGAGCCCCAAGATAGGCTCTGTGCTTAGTGGAGAATCTACTTGAGATTTCCACCCTCTGCCTCTCTCCCAACTCATAGGCTCTCTCACACACTCTGTCTCATATAAATCAATAAATAAATCTTTAAAAAAATAAATCTTTAAAAAAATAAATCAACCTTAGCTTCTTAAAACTGTCTGGTCATATTTGAGTCTATTATGCTCGCCTCTCTTAAATATGACATTGCAGTCAAAGCCTTAGTAATATAACCAATGTTTCTAATTGTGTCCTCTTATAGGGAAAACTGATTCTTATTGAACTTATATAAATAACTGTTTTGCTATGAAAAGAATACTTGAGTTTCTGAATTCTGGAGGAATCGGATAGGGAGAAAAAGCAAATGGTTCATATTCACTTACAAAGGTATGCTTTCATTGAATTGTTACATGTCATCTAAAGCTTAACAGAGGTTTTCTTAAGTCTAGAAAAATAAAATATTAAAGAACCAGCAATGTTTTAAGCAAAAAGTCATAAAACGTTATAATCATCCTCCTCAGTTCATGTAGTTCCATTAATTAATATTTATTCTGCTTGAATCCAATTTTTTCCATTAGTTATAGAAATTCTCATCCAGTTCAGTTTTATGATCTCAAAGGTATTAGAGACCTGTATTCTAGAATAGTTATCAGAGTCCTTTCCATGAGTCTCCTTGAAGATGAAGCAATTGGTAGGAACACTTCTATAAAGCATCAGGGTAAAATAACTTTCTGTAAATGACAAAGACTTAAAAATAGTTATGCTTAAGAATCTAATGAGAATTCATTGTAATGCAACTGGCAAAGAAATTTGGTTATTTCTTTGACACATGACATTTCAAGATGATCACTAGAATTACAAGCGATGACATACCAGGACATGTCAGTTTCATACAATTTCTGCAATATTTCTATTAATAACATGTATTCACACAAATATAAGAAAATTTAGCCTATTTTACAACTATTTTAACCACCTATTTTACAATGCTTCTCATGTAATTTAAGATACCAAATAAACCTGATTAGTTTAATGCCTTTTTTTTTTTTTATAAGGATAGAAAACAGATCTTTTGAGGTGTTCCAAGGACCCTTTGGAAAGTCCCTAAGTTTGAGGTCAAAAGACTTTAGAAGTTGATTTGGGGGAAGTTTGTAGAAAACACCAATATGTCTTAAAACACTTAGTCAAATAGAATTATAGGTCATTGTAAGACAATGCTTATTATCCATTTACCCATAGTGACATTTCACATGCAGGGGCATATGGGTGATTCAGTCAGTTAAGCATCTGCGTTTGACTTTGGTAATGATCTCAGGGTCCTGAGACTGAGCCCCACCTCAAGCCCCTCCCCACCCCCCCACAGAGCCCCATATCTGGCTCCCTGCTCAGCAGGAGTCTGCTTCTCCTTCTGCCTCTCCTCCCACCCCTCTTGTGCTCATTTTCTCTCTCAAGTAAATAAATTCTTTAAAAACATAAAGGAGCCAACATTAAATACTTGGCTCCTTTAATAGAGAAGACTCAGCTTGGTTCAGTATTCAAAAATTTGATAAAGATAGCAGAAATTATTTGGACAAGACACAGAATCTTTCTTTGTTAGGCAGATTACTTAAAAGATAAAGAAAACCTATTTACAGTCTCTTGTGAAGAGCAGACCACTAGTTCAAGAAAACGTTGTTCTTTGTCCTTTTTTTTTTTTTAAAGATTTTATTTATTTATTAGACAGACAGAGATCACAAGTAGGCAGAGAGGCAGGCAGAGAGAGAGAGGAGGAAGCAGGCTCCCTGGTAAGCAGATAGCTCGATGCGGGGCTCGATCCCAGGACCCTGGGATCATGACTTGAGCCGAAGGCAGAGGCCTTAACCCACTGAGCCACCCAGGCGCCCCAAATGTTGTCCTTTTAACAGAGGGAAAGCCAAATTCTAATCTGTACCAGCTTACCTTTAATATAAAATTTATAACTTAATTAAATTTATCCCAATCTTAGCAAGCCCTGACCACTCATAAAATCCCTTTTTGAAGATTCCAATTCCATAAACCTACTACATTTTTTTTTTCTCTCAACATATATTGCATTTCCATTTCTCATGCCTTTTTTACCAAAAATGTGCTCCCTATTTTTCTCACATATGAAGATGTTTCTCTTCTTACTTTTTAGTAGTTTTAATTGTATATTAGAATTTTTAACCTAAAATCCTTTATTTCTAGTGACAATAAAGAAGAAAACAATTATGAACTGCTTTTTATATTAGCATTCTGTAGCTTGGCAGATTTATAAATACTTTTTATAACTTCTAGAAACATTTTTTTATGTAAAAACTTTTGCTATGGCACAGGACTGTTAATTAATAAGCCCAAATATCTTTAATTTCTCTGTAAAAGGAAGCTTATGTTTAATAATTAATGTTCTAATATTTTATCTTGTTTTGAAATGATCTAGATGTTTAAAGATCATCCATCATTAAATTTAGCAAAACCTAAAGATTTCAGGTCATCAAAAATATTTGGGAAGCTCACTTAAACCGTTTTAGCCTACTTACATGTATTTAGTACACAGCTTCTTAACAATTGTGTTTAGATCACCTACTGTCAGGGGCACACTATGAAGTCAAACACAAAAGTTTTGTCTTTCCACAATGACAGCTTTATTCAATCATAAAGTAAAGTTAAGTCACAGTTATAAAGCAGGTTCAGGATTCCAGACTCAATGACAATTCACCATGTGATTAAGCCTGGCTTCTCTTACACAGCACACAGAGCAGGACAGAAAACGAGCCACACAAAAAGATAACGGAAGGGTGTAGGAAGTTAACGAACCAAATTGGAAGTCAGTCTGTGGGCGTGCAGTTGAGATAAAACCTCCATTTGGTCTGGGTCAGCTCTCAGCGCTTGCTTTTTCTGATGTTCAAGCACGGAGGGATCTCGCAACCAGGCAGAGCCTCGGGTGGCAGTTGCCCTTTTTAAGTAGTCAGACAGAGGGGTCATGTCTGAAGAGTCTGACAGTTTGCTCCCCAGATCCTCCTCTTTTGATGTGATTGTTTTCGGGTCCCCACAGTCCTCCTCTGGTCCTGTCTGTTATCTGTTCTGAGGTGTCAGCTGACGCTGGTCCCCGCGGTATCTCGCAGCTGCCATACCTTAACTGTTTGCGTCACCGCCTGCACCCACCCACCCTCGACTCACCCATGTCAAGCACCCACCCCTGCTTGACAGGAGACGCTGCATTTTGCTCTCTGCACCTACAAGGTCTTTATGAGACTTGAGACAAAGCCAACCATCATCCCAAGCTATTCTTTTTTTTTTCCTTTTTCTGAGGAAATTTATGAGATAACATGAACTTATTTGACTCGCAAACCTAGGTACACATTGTATGTCATTATAGTTAATGGTGGTGACTCTGAAGACATGCCTATTTTAATTAAATCAAACTTAAGCTATCTTTTATTTGCCAAAGATTATCCCAGATTGTGTGAACATGAAAAATAGTTGAGTTCGTTTTTATCATTTTTGAAGGTTTTTTTGAGTACTTAATTTATATAAGTAAGGTTCTGATTTTTTTAAACTAACTAAATAGAGGGGCGCCTGGCTGGCTCAGTTGGCTGAGCCACGACTGTTTTAGTTCAGGTTATGATCTGTGGATTGTGAGATAGAGTCCCATGTCAGTCTCTCAGCCCCGAGTCTCCTGGAGAATCTCTCCCTCTGCCCGTCCCCCCTCGAGCTCTTTCTCTAGCTCTCTCGAATAAATAAATAAATAAATAAATCTCGAATCTCTATCTATAAATAGATAGATATCAATATCAATATTCAATATATGTATTATATGTATAATTTTATATATATGTATAATGAAATAGAATGCTTTTACAAATTAATTTTGACAATACCATTCAGAGGTAGAAAATACCACACACCTACAATACATGCACATATGATAGATAGAAGGATAGATAGATAATAGATATTTAGAGACATACACAGAGACCTTACAACTTCCATACACATAAGATTTCCCATTAGCCTGAATTCTAAATGACGTCCCCACCGGCCAAGAATTAGTTCCCTGGAGTTTGTATTTTAACGTTTACATCTCAGAGACGTCAGGAAGAATGAAAGTTACCAGCCTTTTAAGATAAATAGGGGAAGATTTGCCCTTGGTAAAATAACAATAGATAAATTCTGAACTGCCTCTAGAGTTGCATTTCTGGTTTTGTAAATATTTGTAATATAAAGACTGTTCCTCTCAATTCCTCAAGGAATGGGGTTGCAACTTAAATGATCTCCTAAGTTGATCCACTCATAAATCTTTTAACAACGGCTTTAGAAAGTTTTTCTTTCCCTCTCAGTTTATAGTTTTATTTTACCTTGGGGAGAAGGCCTAAAAAAGAAATTTCCTATCAGGCTCTGTAATAGACCAATTTTCTGACCACAGAGTTACATTGTAGTTTTTAGCCAGAACAAATGAAAAGCGTTTCTGACAGTATTGAACAACCCCTTGGACTGAAAAGGTGTTCTCAAAGAGGGTGAAAAAGATATTTTATTTTTCTCTTCCTACTGGGTACTATAGCAGAGATCCAGGAGAGCTGACTCTGGTAAGAATTCTCATCCTTAACCTGCTTCTGCCAATTTTGCTAGGATCCCATCTGTCCCAGTATTTACCAGAGTTTGGCAAGGTTTTTCATCACTTTTAATTTTAGTTTTCCCTTCTAAGAGAATAACAGCAGTTTATCAGAAAATCCCTCTGAGTCAGGTCAGCTTTGGGAGGGACCCATATAAAGGGCCCAGCTTTAAGAATGTATCTGAAGTCATTTGAATTGATATTGAACAATGTACGTAAGCCTTTTGAGCACAATCTTTTTTCCAACTGATTACAACTGAGACATGGATTCCTGGGCCAACATTTAAGGATGGATCCCTAGGAGACTGGTATGCGGAGGTTGGAGAGGCAGGTGTTATTTTATTTTAGGTGTCTGGCCTTGAAGCTGTTGTAGCTGTAAAACTAATAGTTTGGCAGACTTTTGTTTATGATTTTGTGTCTTTAAATTTCCATTAGTCTTTTGCAATGAATTTCTTTTTTCTTTGCAAATGAATTTTTTTAATTAAGGTATTTTGGAATATTGAAGCCTTTGGAAGCATATATATACCAATTAAAACAGGAATCTCATTCTGTTTGTTTGATATGGGAGCTCTTACTTTTTAGTGTACTACTTAAGTAAACAATCCTATCTAATAGGAATATTCCCCATAATGGCCATTCAATTCTAGATTGTCATTAGTAAAATTTTGCCATTTTTGTGGATATTAATAGCTTCCAGGAACACAGTTCTTAGACCTAAACTAAGCAGGTATGCTAGAAGATGGTGGGCATAACTTGTTGAATTTTGTGAATACTATTATTGTTGTTGTTGTCATTTTAGCTAAGCCTTTGGGTCTCTCAAGCCAAACTAATACCTAATAGGATGTGTCACCCAGTTGGGGTTATGTGGTGTTTCACAGTGTACCTCATTTGACACAAATTATCTTGAGGTTGGTGGGTGGCCTAGTGTCAATCTAACCCATTCTGTGACCAACTAATCCCCACATGGGAGTCTTGGAGTTAGCTGGGAAGCACTCTAAGATTGCCTTTAAGTGTTCAACTTTTGCCTGCTAATTTTTGTGGCTTTTTCCTTCCCAAGATTCCCATTAGCAACTAGCCTTTATCAACACAAAATAGGGCAAACAAACATGTAAATCCCAATTAGACAAGCAGTAACTGAGAGATGTTATCATTTCCTGTCCAAGAGAATAAATAGCCTATGTATACCAATAGCAAATTCCAGCATAGATTAAACTAGCAGACTTCAGTAAATGGAGATTATGGACCAGAACTGGAAAAAAGAGATTCCAAACAACTGGGGAATTTTGGATGGAACCAAGGGTTAGGGATGCAGATCCCAGATGGAATCATCTGACAGCTCAAACTGTCTCCTAAGCCCTAAACCGGAAAACCAATGAGGTCAGGAGCTCAATGTATAGACAATGGAGCTCAGAACCAAGTGGGCTTGCCCATAGCCTTCAAAAATAACAAGAAATACTGTGAACCCTTTCGGGTTCACAGAGTACCATGCTTGTTTTTCATTGTCCCTGAATGCCATCAGAAGTTCATTTTAGATCCAGCTGACATCAGCAAATCCATTCAACCAAGTTCAACCAAGTAAATCTGAAGATCTAACTGGCTTTATTCAATGATTCATGAATCATGCGTCATCACATCGAGCAAGCCAAAGGAACTCTGAGGAGCTGTACAAGATGGAAAGCTGTTATAGGCAGAGAGGGAAGGGATTAGGAAAGAGAAGTTTCATTTACCTTCTTTTGGGGAATGGAAAGGTTTTATGTGGCAGATTACCTCATCACTGCTGACCAGAAAATTCTGGACTGACTGGTTAACACTAAATTCCCAGGAGAAGGTTGAAAGTAAAATTAGGTTAGATATTAAGCATTGGTTTGGTGACATGGGCTTAGCATAAGTGACTCCATTTGGGGCCTATCATTTCTTCTTAACAACTTGATGCACAGATGAACCAAATTGGTGGCAGCACTGCTCAATGAATGTGTCCCTGGGTTAGAGGTTATTTGAGGTTAAGTAGAGATTCTGAAGCAATATTAGCCCAGGGGGCTTCGAGCTGTGTTGATGGAATAAACAGACGACATTTAAAAGGTTCAAAAGTGTAAATAGGTATATAATAACGAAAGCTAAGTCTGATGAGCCTGGACTACAAAAAAAATTATATCTAGCTCACCAGCAGAATAAAAGGTTAAACAAGAGATTTATAGTATAGTTTGGGTTTGAGTATGGTTTGTGTTGAGCCATTCAACATGTTTCAGACACCATTCCCTTTTTTGGAAAATTTCTTTAAGCCTTTATTTCTAATTTTTGTTTTTAAAATTATACTGATATATAGTTAGATTTTGTATTTTTTTGGAACAATTTCAGAGTAGCTTTAAGAATAGTATGAAGATCTCCCATTGACTGTTTATCTAGCTTACGTAAAATTAACATCACCATAATGGCAAAATGCAAACTTGTGTGTCTTCTGATGTAATTCGCTGATAGAAACATAGCATTGCCTTTGTGATATTGAAAGACCCCCTCTCCCCTTGCTAAAGGCTTGTTTAAGTAACCTGATGTCCCCACAGCACCCCCTATCCCCTTGCTGAAGGCTTCATTGTTCCCATAGCCAGATGGCAACACATACCAGGATGTCTATTGTCTGTGATCACCCGGTCTGTCAAAAGAAAAGACAAATGAGGAATAGAGTGTACCTGGGACTTTCCAGAGTGCTGAGCCAAGGCCCACCAGAACAAACCGTTGTGTCCTTGCCTTAAACCCAGTGCCTGACAATGCTTGATTTAAGTTAACCAATCAGATTCCCGTAACCAAGCATCTGCTTCTGTAAACTCCCTTCCCGCCACCCCAACCTTGCCCTATATAATCTGCTCCCCAACTTAGCCCGGGGAGCTCAGCCCACAAAGGCTGATGCGTGCGCAGGCACCTGTGTAACCAATAAACCTCTTGCAACTTGCATCCAGTGGAGGCTTGGTGTCTGCTTCTTGGGTGCGGATCGAGGGTCTTTTAATATCCTTGCAAAATAAATATATTACATGAACCAAATAATGAGAAAACATCAGAGAAACCCTAGTTAAGGGACAATCTTCAAAATAACTGCCCCCTTCTCTAAATAATTGATTATTGTGTACAGTTGATAATTTCGCTCACACATAAAATGTTCTCTTTATAGGAACTATGCACTGAAATATTTAAGAGTATAGAGGCATCATGTCTGCTGCTAACTTTCAAATGGGCTGTGATCATACAGACAAATGCACAGACACATATGTATATGTAGACACATGAGGTGAAACTGATAATATATAGTAAAATGTTAACCTTCTGAGACTCTTCTAACCTAAAGCCATGCGCTTGTTGTGGAAATTGCCTTGCCAGGAGTGGTATAATCTCTCACTCCTATCCCTTCCCTTATCTGCTATAAACACAGAATTGCCTAGGTTGGACTGTGCTTTTGGGGGCTTGGGCCCTAGTTATGCCCCCTCAGGTCCATAACTTACCGGGTGACCAAAGCTGAATGTCAGGACTGGTTTGAGACAGAGGAATAAGACCATATGGAAATGTAAGGAATGAAGAAATGTAAAGAATGAAGAAAAATGAAATTGATAGACAAAGTGAGGGATTTTAAGCAAGAAAGTGATGAGATTAATAACACTTGTTCTCTGTTATGGACCAAGAACCTGGTCACTCACTTTGCAGCAGTTTGTGGCTTTCTTTGACTTATCTTCAGCTCTCAGCAGAGCATGTCTTTCTGGGAGGTTTTGGGGGTGTTTGGCCTTAGCTATAAAAGAGTGCGGTACAGTAGGGGAGCTCTTTTAGGTTTGGAAGGGCAAGTGGCTGGGAGAGTCTAGGCTCACGGCTATATAACTGTTAATTTGAACACAATGGACTCAAGCAGTATAATCCAGAAAACAAATCTTACTTCTTCCATTGTCCCATTAAATCTGCCCAATCAATGGGAGCAATCCTTCTGTTTGTGTGAATACTCAATTCTTCTGACTTTCCTGGTAACTGCTATAAAAGAAAGTCCTACGATTTTTTTTTAATATTATTTATTTGTCAGAGAGAGAGAGCACAAGGGGAGCAGCAGGCAGAGGGAGAAGCAGGCTTTCCACTGAGCAAGGAGCCTGATGTGGAACTCCATCCTAAGACTCTGGGATCATGACCTGAGCCGAAGGCAGTCGCTTAACTGACTGAGCCACCCAGGTGTCCCTGATCTTTTAATGTGGCAAACAGAAATAACAATGTCTCTTATATAAAAACCAAACCTCTAAATTTGATTTCAACATCAAATCTTCACACTTCCCTGAAGATGAAGCCTTTCTGAGCTGATTGCTGACAGTAGGAAGGGGGACATGGTATTCCTTTTCTCTTTTATTCTGCCCTCCTATTTCTCCTCCTTTTCCAGTTTGCTATCACTCTAGTTTCTCTGGTCTTTCCTGTGTTGCTGGGAAAAAGCAGAGAGAAGGAAGGCAGATTGAGGGTGGGGTGGGAATCACAATCCCCAACTTTCCATCCATTAACTTTCTCCATCAAAACCACTTCCTAAAATCCCCTGTCCATCTTTCTACTTTTTCATATTTCTGATGTGAGTAAGGAGAATTTAAGGTTTTTGTAAATGAATGTTGGCTGTTTCCTTTGAAACCCCGCCTTCAAGGGAGTCTAGCACTTTCTTGAATGCAGCGCCACCTATATTCTGCTGCTTCATCCAAAAATTCTAATTTAATATCCTGTTAGAAGTATGCCATGGAGTATTGGTATCTTAGTTTGGGCTGCTAGAATGAACTATTGTGGGCTTATTAAAAACAAAAAAATTATTTCTCACAGTTTGGAGGCTGGAAGTATGAGATCAGGGTGCCAACATGCTCTGGTTCCAATGAGAGCTCCCTTCCTTTTTTTTTTTTTTTTTTTTTTAAGGTTTTTAAAATTTATTTGACAGAGACAGAGATCACAAGTTGGCCGAGAGGCAGGTAGGGAGACAGGGGGAAGCAGGCTCCCTGCTGAATGGAGACCCTGAGATCATGACCTAAGCCAAAGGCAAAGGTTTAACCCACTGAGCCACCCAGGAGCCCTAAGAGCTCCCTTCCTATTTGCAGAATGCTCACTGCTTTTTTAAAATCTCAGGTGGCTAGAAAAGCAGAGGTGTACTCTCCGGTCTTTAATCCAAGCCCTCATGATTTAATCATCTCCCAAGGGCTCCACTTCCTAATTCCATCACATCAAGGATTAGGTTTCAACTATGAGTTTTGGGGGCACACAAACATTTAGTCTACAGCAACAGGTATACATGAATTCTGTCTCCAGGGAAAGAGGTAATCCTATAATCCTGTCTAAAGGATTTGTTTTCCTGGAGACATTTTTCAAGGACCTGTTATATAGTCCATCTAGTTGTTCTAGTAGCAGTGGGCAGTGGGAGTGTCTATTTGTCTTAAGAGAGCTTTGAGGAGTCCCTGAAAAGACTGGCATCAACTGGAATTTTTAAATGCAGTGTGGTTTGGAGGGCTTAAAAATAACAGCCATGAAAACGGGTGAGAGGATGATCTAATGCAATCATCAGGGGATTATTTTCAAGTGTCAAGAATAAGATAAAAACAGAGAGGGAGGCAAACCATAAGGGACTGTTTAGTTAAGGGAACAAACAGTGTTGCTGAAGGGGAGGTGGTGGGGGCATGGGCTAAATGGGTGATGGGTATTAAGAGTACACTTTTGATGAGCACTGTGTGTTATATGTAAGTGATGAATCACTAAATTTTACCCCTGAAACAAACAAACAAAAAAATATGTGAGTTCCAAAAGTGGTCTACGATAAAGTCTATGGTTCCAAATCTCAAGGGCACTCAAGTATTTGAAAATCACATTCTGTATATTTTATCATATCTGAGAACAGTATATTGAATGTAGAAATCACAAAATTTCCAGTTCAAGAGAAGGGAAACCAGCCCAACTTCTATTTCCCTGTCTCCACGCTTTGCTCAAAACAGTTTCTGACAACATCTTCTTCATTTTCATCATCACTTCTTGGGGTGACTGATTTACAATTTTATGTTTTAAAGCCATATTTAAGAGTTTTCATTTATCTTAATACAATGGTGAATTATTGAAATATTTAAACAAGAAAAATTATATGATCATATTTGCCTGTCAGATATCTTATTCTGGCAAGAGTAGAGGATAGGTTATAGACAGGTGAGACTAACCAGTACATCAACAGTTAAGAGAGAATGGAGAAAAAGCCAAAAGTTAAACTAAGAAAACGAAAATAACACAGAAAGGGGAGAAATATAAGAATGATATCACAAATGCCACAAGTGGAGGGAGTGATAAACAGTGCTTCTAATAATTATATTGCAAATATTAGGAAATCTATATCCATTTAACAAGGGCATTGTACACTTCTAACTATGCATATGTATATTCATGTCTTTTTAAACAAAAATATAAACAGATCAATCACTGTGTCAGGATATTCTATAAAAATTCTTGAATTCAAAAAAATTTTAAAATAAAAACCAATGACTATATAAAATCACATTTCTAGAAAAGGTCTTAAGTTTCAATTATTGGTGTTTTTTTTTTCTTTTACCATTAAATCTTTTCTTCAAATGAAATCATACTTGAAACCCAAAACATGTAAGCAATCTGGAATGTTCACTTCTGATTCCCTAACTCTCACTTTGGTTCCTGATACACTCTGAAAGGTCTGTTGAGCTATGTTCTTGTGATCACTCATCACTTAAAACTGAAATTTTATATTGTGAGTTCCATGAGCTCTAGGCCCTTTCCTGTTTTATCACTTTATTCCCAATACTTAGTGCAGCACCTGCCACAAACATAGTGTCTGGTGGATATTTAGTGAATGAATGAGTAAATATTAGACAGAGAAAAATTAGGTGACTTGGATTAAGTCACACAGCAAATTGATGAGGGTCAGACTTAGTATATAGCAAGTGGCTGGGTAGATATCGGTGGCATTACCAGAATAGGAGATAAAGGAGAAGAAATATAGGGAAAAGGATGCTGTGATCAGTCTTGGATATTAGAGTTTGAGGTACCTTTGGAGCATCCGAGTAGACATAATGACAACAAACTGCTCAGTCTGTTTGTTTATTTATTAGAGGGGAATGATCAGTGGGAAAGGAGAGAGAATCCAAAGCAGACTCCACACCCAGTGCAGAGCCCTACATGGACCTTGATCTCAGGATTCTGAGATCATGACCTGAGCTGAAATCAAGAATCAGATACTTAATGGACTGAGCCACTCAGGTGCCCCTGATCACTTTTTTAACTTAGACTCAATGGTCTAGCACTTCAACTCTTCTTGCAAAAGGCTTTCATTCATTTTACTTTTAAGTACTATGTTTGTCCAGGAAGGTTTCCCACACTTATGTAGCCACCAGTGCAGTTTCCTAAACTTTATTGCGCCTGCATATCACAGGAGGAATCTTGTTAAAATGCAGATTCTAACTCAGAAGGCGGAGCCTGAGCAGTGAAAATGGCACTAAGAGCTCAGTTTGTTTTTTGTTTTTGTAAAATTTTACAATCTTTATTATAAGTGGAGATGGGTGAGCTTGTAAAATTTTGAGTCAAATGAATTTCTTCTCATAAACTTTGTTTTGTACTTCAAAGAATATGTTTAGGTGTTTCACAAGTTCGCTTTGAAATATAATACAGCTTTTAATTCATAATTCAAACTTTCTTAATTTGAATAGTGATCCCATAAACTACTTATTCTTTCTAGGACTTATTTTTTTTTTTTAAGCTTTTAGCCTCAGGCTAAAGATTTCAGGCTGTTTAGCAGCTGTTGGCAGTAAGAGGGGCAGGCTCTGGAAGTAGATAAAATTCAAGGTATTTTGAAACATTCAAGAGCTTAAAAAAAATATCAACCACAAAATAATAACATATCTGAATCTAAGCAGAGGTGTGGCTATTTTTTTTTTAATTTTATTTATTTATTTGACAGACAGATCACAAGTAGGCAGAGAGGCAGGCAGAGAGAGGGGGAAGCCGGTTCCCTGCTGAGCAGAGAGGTGGATGTGGGGCTTGATTGGCCCTTGATGCAGGGCTCGATGTGGAGCTCAATTCAGGGCTCGATCCCAGGATCCTGGGATCATGACCTGAGCTGAAGGCAGAGGCTTTAACCCACTGAGCCACCCAGGTGCCCTGGTACGGCTATTCTTATCCCAAAACATGGAGAGCAGCCCAACTGGAAAACAAAAAAGAGATTTTTATATGTAACCACTAGCCTTTCTTAGATATCATTAGATTCATTTAAATTGAATGAATAACTTAGGTAACTGTAAGCCATTTCTCTTTTTACTGTGATTGTTTCATAAAACTTCATTATTTGTTTTCTCTTTCATTCTTCCATTTAAAAATCTTTTTAGGATTTGTTATGCTTCTGGACACTGACAGCTGTGAGTTAGATAAATACCTTGAGTTCATCAGACTTAGTTTTATAGGAAAACAGACAACGAAGAAATAAGTAAATGTGATAGTTTTTAATATGTACTATTAAAAAAAAAGAGCAACCAAGTAGAGTGATTGGTTATAGGTGGTATTTTTAGACTGAGTGGTCAGGAAAACCCTATCTATGGTGTAATATCTTAGTAGAGAAATGAGGAAAATGAGGTAATAAAACATATTAATATGAAGAGAAATAATTAGAGCAGAGTGAAAATGCCATATATAAAGTATCAGATTGGTGTGTGGAAAGGAGATTAAGACTAGTGAGATGAGTGGCATAAGGGAGGGGAAAGCAGTAGGAGATGGAAATAGGAGAGAGAAGCAGCAGCCAGATCAAGCAGGGTAAGGAGTCTGGCTGGATTTTATTCTGAGTGACTGCAAATATTTAGGGATGTAAACAGAAAATTACATGTGATTTCTCTCTTTCATATTCCCATTTATACATTCCCTACAATAGTACATGTTTTTACTATAATACATTTCTGAATGAACAAATGGATATTTTAATTGCTCCCAAATTTATGCTTCTGAATGTAATCTTTCTACTGGATTCTAGTCTCATATTTTCAAATGCTTCTTGGCATTTTCAATTAACTATCCAATTTTTCTTCAAACTCAACACCACAAATTCATCATCTCATTCCAACTTCTCTGTATTTATTGGTAACACCAACTTCTTTCTGGTTTTCTTGGTTAGAAATTTTAGAGTACTTTGATTCTTCTGATGTTGGGGATTTCCTTTACTCTATTACATTGACTCTAACCCTGGTTCAGACTTTCTACACTTAATTCCTGGAAACATGCAACAGACTTTTACCTAGAGGGAAAGATATTCTGACTTAAATTTCTTTTTTCTTCGCATTCATACGGCATATCTTTGCAAGATCACTGTTGCTGAACTATCATTTTATTGATAAGGTCATTCATTTTTCTATTTATCAACCATTTCTCACACTAATTTGTGTATGTTAGGTGCCATTTTCTTCTATAAAACCTTAATTAGTGCTCGCATGAACTAAACAAGATAGTATTTTTTTTTTACATTCTTTTTTTAAAATTTTTAATTATTTGACAGAGAGAGCAGAAGCAGGCAGAGCAGCAGGTAGAGAGAGAAACAGGCTCTCCCTTAAGCAGAGAACCCCATGTGGGGCAGTGTCCCCAGGCCCTGGGATCATAACCTGAGCTAAAGGCAGCCACTTAACCCACTGAGCCACCCAGGTGCCCACAACACAGTATTTTTATCTTCATTTTATAGGTAAGGAAAATGAGCATTAGGTATGTTAGTTTACCTGCTCAAAGTTACAATTATACCAACTAGGAAATAGTAGGGCTGAAATTTGAACATAGGCCTGTTTAACTGGGAACACTGAGCTTTAGTTAATAACTGCATTAATGACTGGTATCTCGAGTTCAATTTCCTGTTTCTCTTTGGGGCTTACAAAGACACAGCCCACCAGTTTTATTTAACTTCCTATGACGGCTGAACTTGCATCCCGTATTCCACATTTCAAATATCTAGTTATCTCCCCGGCTTTGGACCTTTTTACTTCAGAGAAGAAGCTCCTTAAAATAAAAGACTATGCCTTACTCTTAAGTCTCTATGAAAGTCTGCTACTGTGATGTGAACAGAATACATTCTCAGTGAATAACTGATAAAATCTTTAGTACTGTCCCTGGCACATATGCATGCTTAATAAATGGTAACGAGAATTATTATTTATTACTGCTGGAGGGGCTGATGCATCGAACTGAAGATTTAAAAGGAAACGGTAAAATTCTGATCTCTGCCTCATTCCCAAGAAATTTTTGCTTACCAACCTTATGAACTAGAGTAATCGTTTTACTTCCATCCCACCACCCTTTCTATGAAGTGGCGTCAACTACCATATAGACATTGCCATAATATCAACGAACGGCAGCATTACGTCCGCTCTTACTGCTCTTTTTGAGAATGCTTTGGAAAAACACAAGGAATAGTTGTAGTTTTTCTGAAATGAAAAGTTAATGTGCTTGCTATCTACCGATTTAACTTCATTTAACTTTAATGAAGTTTACTTGAAGTGTCTGTTGGAAGATTTCCTGGCTCAAATTTCTTACAAAGAGACTCTCCCCGGTCTACTAGCCCTCCTTCAAATCTCCGCTTCGAGTATAATTGGCCCATTATATACATTATACATAGTATACATTCAGCAAGAGGAACGCCTAGCCACTTGACCCCACGACGCCTGCCTCAGCAATAAGAGGTAATGAAATCGGCGGGTTTAGGACCGCGCGAGATCTTGTTTCCAAAAGCCCTGCCCTCCCACTCCCAGCGAGCGCAAGCGCGTTACGTCACGTAGTACGCTCCCCCGGAAGTGCCGCTGTGTCAGCGGCGGGGGCGTGTCTCCAGGCAGCTCAGCGTGCAGTTACCGGAGAAACGCGGGAAGTGGGGCCCAGGTGTAGTTACAACCCGCGCGTTTGTTCTATTCCCTAGCGAGCCCCGAGCCTGTCCGAGGGCCCTGACCGTGAGCCTGACTGGGTCTGTGGAGCGACGCCATGGAAGTAGTGGAGGCCGCCGCCGCTCAGCTGGAAACTCTTAAATTTAATGGCACCGGTTTGGGGGATGGCCAAGGTCAGACGGTGCAATCCCCGGGCTCTGTACCTGTTCCAGAGCCACGGCCGTCACTGCAGTCGGATGCGGCGTCCCCGGACACCGGACAGGCCGCGGAGGCTCAGCCCGCGGAGGAGCAGCCGCGTGAATCCGCGCCGCAGTCAAGGCCAGAACCTCCTCCCGGCGGGAACTGCGTCACCGCCCCGGGCGCAGCAGAGCAGGCGGGGACCCCAGACTCTATAGAGACTTCGGACTCGGATTCAGACTCGGACAGGTCGGGTGCCTGGGGGGTCCTGGAGCTATGGGGGGGGGGGCCGGGATCGGGGACTGAGAGCGTGCCCGCGTGGGCCTGGGAGAGGAGAGGTAGCTGGAGCTCGCTGCGCACGTGCTGCCTAGTAGCTTGGACCGCCCCTTCCTCGCCTTCACTCTGCAAATCGCGTTGCGAATCCGAGATAATCAGATTCCTCTTCTTTCCTTAGTTTGGTAGTCTGAAAAGTCTTACGTATAGATCGCAAAAACAAAAACAAACCCTGAGGATATTGGATTATTTCGATAACTACTCAATTTGACGTGTCTTTTTGTGGTTATAACTTTGAATTTTGTGTCAGATTTTTTTTTTTTTTTTAAAGGCAGGTTTAGAGTGTGGCCTTGTTTTTTAAACCAGATGAATTAAGGATCAGTTAAAGGATTTCATACGTTTCTAGTTTGGCTCCTGATAATTTTTGTAGAATCCTTGCAGGGAGCATGTGTTCACCAAATTAGGGAAACATTGTTATTTCGCATAGCTGTATCATCGGGGTAAGTTTTATAGACGGCAGCCCCACGCCGTCGTGTCTTTTGAATATGAATCCTATGGAGAGAGAGGACTTAAAATCGTAGGATGTTACTAAATCACACTGAACGTTGTCTACAAATATTTGAGTGTTTTGCGTGGGATACTGAATAGATGAACAAAATATCCCTGCCCTAGATACTAGTGAGAAGGATGAAAAATAAAACTAAATACATCAATGCATAGATTAGAGGTGGTGAAAATTACAATGAAGGAACAGACAAGGCATGGAGAAAGTAATAGGAGAGCCCAGCCGTGTAAGACAGTGTAGCCATGTTACAGTTTTAATTCTGAGTGTTAGGGAAGCTACTGAATTTCAAGCAGAGAAATGGCATGCTCAGGTTAATATTCTAATAAGCTTTGTTCTGTAGAGAAGGAATTGAACTGGGTTCAAGAGTGAAAGCAGAGAAGCACGAGTGTAACAAGGCTTAGTGTGGAGAGAGTTGGAGAGATGCTGCATGAGTCCATCAGGTGATCATGGTTGTCAGGGTTAAGTATTTTGAAGTCACCATAATAGATGGGGTAGTGGGCTTGATAGGGAGGCATCAATTGGGTGGATGACAGTACTGTTTAAGGAAATGGGGAGTAACCTATCTGGGATGAGGGCTGGTGACTAACAGGAGAGTTTAATTTGGGCAGTTAATTTGAGATTTCTTTGACAGCTAATTGGAAATAATAGGATAATGAGTTTAAAGTTGAGAGTTCAATTCTAGACTGGAGATATAAATTTGTACAGATTACAGATAGGATTTGCTTTAACTTCTTACTATGTACTTTTTCAAATTCGTTAAAAGTAGAGAGTAATATAATATACTTATAACAATGAATAATAAAATAAGTGTACTCATCACCACACTTAAATGGTTTACAGTATTTTCTAATCTCGTTTTATCTAGTATTTCTAACATTGTTTTTTAAAGATTTTATCTATTTATTTATTTGATAGAGATCACAAATAGAGAGGGAGGTGGAGGGGAGTTGGGGGAGTGGGGGGAGGAAGCAGACTCCCTGCTGAGCAGAAAGCCTGATGCAGGGCTCGATCCCAGGACCCTGAGATCATGACCTGAGCCAAAGGTAGAGGGTTAATCCACTGAGCCACCCAGGCGTCCCTCGGACATTTTTTTAACCTGAGATTTTTAGTGCAAATCTCAAACGTATGTCACCTTCTCTATATGTTTTTTACATTTCTAACCGATAAAGTACTTATTACGTAGCCACCATGTTATTAATCAAACGTAGTAAAATTAACCCTAATTTCTTAATACCACCTAATAGCATTCACGTTTCTCTGGCTGTCTTTTAACAGTTGGTTTGTTCGAATTGGCATTCAAACAAGATTCTCAAACAGTGCATTTGGATGTTATGTTGATTTAGTCTCTTTTCAGTGAAGGTCATATTTAAAACGAGGGGAACAGAAGATACGTGAGGGTAGAATACCACGGTAGCATAGTGGATTCCAAAATAGGGAAGTTTTTTGGGGAAGGAAGGGGGAATCATGTCAGATGTTGTTGAAAAGTTAAGATGAAAGAAAGATGTCTGCTGGACTTGATAACATGGATATTGTTAGTGACCTTGTAAATGAGTGGTGGTGATGGAAGCCAGTTTTGGGGTAAAGATTGAATGGGAAATAAAGGAGCAGAGATAGCATATGTTAACAACTCTGTCAAGAAACTTCAAGGAGAGAAACGAGACCATTGCTGGAGGAATTCAGCAGAGGTACTGTAGAATTTGCCAGTAGGAATGATATGGGAAAGAGGAAAAGACTCATAATAAAGTAATAATAGTAAGGAGTCCGACTGTGAATGGGATGCCCATTTACCCCTGTAGTAGAAAAACATCATACTTGCCAAAACTAGTGCATTTGTTTCAAGCACTTCATAATCCATCTGAAAAGACATGTTTTCCACTGAATTATGGATAGTACAAGACAGGCTGTAGTAGGCAGTTTGAAAAAAATGCTCTGGGAGATACAGAAAAAAGTAAATCTACTTTCAGTGGATAGGGGTGGCTTCAGAGGAGATAATATTTGAGTTGAGCTTATAAAGAGGAATGGAATTTTTCTGCCCTAGGGACATTCCATTCAGAGGAAATAGCACAAGTAGCAGCATGAGATAGTGAAATTAAACAGAATTTGGGATATTTTATATGCTTCTGTGCTAGATGTGGCAGAAGATGGGATTGTGAAGATTACCAGGAACCTGATTGCAAAGGGCTCTGAGTTAGCCTTTATCTTGTACCCAGTATAGCTTTATGTAGAAATTTTTAAAGCTTTTCTCTGTGTTTAATGTTTTCTTAATAAAAAATGGAAAGAATGGTGTGAACATATAGCCATCTCCTTGAGTTAACACTTAATAACATTTTAGAACTTAGTTTCACATATGTATGTTATTGAGCCCTTTTAAAGTCATTTATAGATATGATGACACTTTCTCCCTAAATGTTTCAGCATGCGTTCTCTAAGAGGACATTTTTTTACGTAATCATAGTTATCACACATAACAAAATTGATAATCCCTTCATATCTAATGTCCAGTCATGGATTTTTTTTTTTTTAAAGCAAGTGTGTAAACTGATTAGGATGGAAGGTCATGAGAGGGTGAAGGAAGGTAGCAGCAGTAGGAGGAAGCGTTGATTGTTGTGAGAAGAGACTACGAGTATTGACTTCTGTTATACAATTATTACTGAAAAATAGGGGAGAAATAGGATTCCTCTCTAAATACGGTCATAATAACAGTGGAAATGGGATTGAGAAATGGAACTGGAGTGATGTTTGCCATTTGAAGGTAGGATTTTATCATTGACTGAGACAGCATTGGCTCAAAATGATTCAGGTTTTTCACTTATAGTGACAGGATTGAAGACTAAGCAATGAAATAAAATAGAGGCAGGACAGAAGCGGGTTCAGTAAGGAGAATATTTTCTTTTTTTAAACTTGCTCTTAGAATTAGGTAAGTGTAGGTTATTCATACAGAGGCAGTCAGTGTGCATCTGGAGATTAGGGTGGAGCCTAGAGTTATCAATATGGTTGATGATTGAAATGATTTGAATGAATGATGTTATCCATGTGAAGAGGATAGAGAGAAGAGAAAATGAGGGTGGGACTTTTAAAAACAGCACATAAAATGGGCTAAGGGAGAAAGCCAGCAAACAAAATTTAAACTAAGAGGATTGCTGATAACAATTGCTGTGAAGCCAAGGGCTAAGGGAATTTTTAGAGTTGAGTGGTCAACATGGTTGGTAACTTTCAGGAGTTTCCAAGTTGTATGAAGACAGAACATTTTATTGGCAATTAAGTGATCTGGTTCATTGATGACTAATAAGAAAGGTGTCTTGGCAGATCTCTCTTTTGTCAGTGATTTGTCATGTGCTTAACTATATTAAGACAACTGTGTGATGTATGAGACTTAAAATAATAGAATTTGGGTTATAGCAGGCATTTTGAAAATATTATCAATGGATTAAAGACTACTTTCAAATATTATAGTAAACTTCGAAATGCTAGCTTTTGAATTATATCAGCAACAATAACTACATATAGATACTTCCTAGTTGAAAAATTATAATTTAATACTTCAGTAATAATATTACTAAGTTTTTGACTTTTTCTTCCCTACAGTGAAACAGATTCAGATAGTTCAAGCTCCTCCTCATCCTCATCATCTTCGTCATCATCTTCCTCTTGTATATCACTTCCTCCATTGCTGTCAGATGGAGAAGATGATTTACAAACTGAGAAGGAAAATAAGAATTTTCCTCTTAAAACAAAAGATGAGTTACTCCTTAATGTAAGTACTTAGGATTTGAACATTATAAAATATATGTTATGATACTAATATTGATGTAATTTGGCCTGTATCTGGTTCTGTAAATTTGAAGATTGCTTAGCTCAGCCTCTTAATTGGGCATACTTTTTCTATGCTTTGTTTTTTTTTTTTTTTTTATTTTAAATAAAAGAGAAGATTGATCTGGTTGCTAAGGTTTCTAAGGTTGCTTATAACTCTAATATTTGATAATTGTTCTTGATGGACATCAACTTTAGCTTGCTATTTTTTGGTTTTTATCTTTGCTACAAAGATTTCTCATGTAGATTTACAACCTTGGTTTTTGTTTGTTTGTTTGTTTGTTTGGAGTTTTTTTTGGTCCACAAGTCAGAAAATTTTGCTCAGTAGTAATTGAAATCTTTTTTAATTGATTGTGTTTAAGGGAAATAGGAAGTAAAATTAGATAGGTTGAGTTTCTTAGGACTCTTATTAACTTGAAGTTTTCGAAGGATTTTTGTTGCAGATGGAGAAAACTCTTTCATTATAGAATAGTATTTATTGGCACTTGATAGGGTTGGTTTGTAAAGTAGACTCTTACATGGTAATTTCCTCCTCTTATCCTAGAACAATTATGGTAGTTTGGTTGAAACCTCATGATCCAAGAGACACATCTCCTCAGGATTTCAGAATATAGACTGTATTGCCACATGTTTATTCTCCCTACACCGACATGTACTTTAGTTACTACTAATGCTTTTTAAAAATTTAATGATCACTAATTACATCTATTATGTAATGTTTAAATCAATGAAACAGTTTAATGCAAGGTTTGAAAACATTTTAAAAATGTTGAGCAAATCGGGCACCTTTTCGTGCCTGGATTCTACCAAAATTATTTCTTCTTCTTTACTTGTAATGAGAATTTCCCTATCTCACTCACACTTTATGTATTGAAAACCCTTTGAATTTTATGCAGCTTCATCAGTGGTTCTTGTTTTCATACTACAGACATTGCTGTCTCTTTCTAGTCTTTTTATACAAAGGCTTTCCCAACTTTTAAATTATTGGGAGACTTCTTTGGTCTTTCTCATGTATCTTGGTCATCTTTCTACTTAAGTTTTCTCAGACTATAAAAATCAACAAATACAGGACCACAGTACTTTTTTTTCCCCCCACATTTAAAATGCCCTAGATGTATGATGGTTTATCAGAATTTTTTTTAAATTAATTTTTAAAATTTTTTATAAACATATAATGTATTTTTATCCCAGGAGTACAAGTCTGTGAATCGCCAGGTTTACACATTTCACAGCACTTACCATAGCACATACCCTCCCCAATGTCCATAACCCCACCACCCTCTCCAACCCCCCTCCCCCCAGCAACCCTCAGCGTGTTTTGTGAGATTGAGTCTTTTATGGTTTGTCTCCCTCCTGATCTCATCATCTTTCATTTTTTTTCTTTTCCTACCCTCCAAATCCCCATGTTGCATCGCCACTTCCTCATATCAGGGAGATCATATGATAGTTGTCTTTTTCCGATTGACTTATTTTGCTAAGCATAATACCCTCTAGTTCCATCCACATCATCGCAAATGGCAAGATTTCATTTCTTTTGATGGCTGCTTAGTATTCCATTGTATATAAATACCACATCTTCTTTATCCATTTATCTGTTGATGGACATCTAGGTTCTTTCCATAGTTTGGCTATTGTGGACATTGCTGCTATAAACATTTGGGTGCACGTGCCCCTTTGGAGCACCGTGTTTATATCTTTAGGGTATATACCCAGTAGTGCAATCACTGGGTCATACGGTAGCTCTATTTTCAGCTTTTTGAGGAACCTCCACTCTGTTTTTCAGAGAGGACCACAGTACTTTTTATATGTATCATTTTCTTATTTATCTTACTTGACTTAGAATTCATACCTTTTGAATCTCTTGAAACTTAATGCAAAATCTTAGTCTATATGTTTAAGTATTTTTCTTGGTAGAGTGATCATATTTTCCTCAGAAAACTAAAAGGGTCATTGTTCATGCAGAGGCCAGGAACCACATTCTGGAGGGCTGAGTTTATATCTGATCTTTGTAGTTCCCTAGTGTCCAGTAGAATGCTTGACAGATAATAAGTTGTCAGTCAGCAGTGATATATGATCACAGGAGTGAGAGAACAACAGCCATCTTACGTTCCTTTATTCTTAAACTGTTATAACACACTGGCCATATACTAGGTGCTGTAAACAAGACCCTCAAGTTTTTACTCTCGCAGTACCCAGTGCAGAGAGGCAGACAGTAAATAAACTAAAGACAGATATAATTTTGGAAGTGCTTTTGAATTTTGAGAGTGTATCTTGGGCTTATATCAGAAAATTACATTTTTGTTGCAAAGGTATGTTAGCTTTCGAAACTTGAACAGTGGGCCAATCTGTTCATTTTTGTGCCACTTCCTAGGGATCTTTGGATCTTTGGGAAGGATGGAAGAAGCAATTATAGTCTCTGTTTTTCAACTTTGGATTTTTTTTTTTTTTAAAAGATTTTATTTATTTATTTGACAGAGATCACAAGTAGGCAGAGAGGCAGGCGGGCGGGGGGGGGGGGGGGCGGGGGCGGGGAAGCAGGTTCCCTGCCGAGCAGAGAGCCTGATGTGGGGCTTGATCCCAGGACCCTGAGACTGTGACCTGAGCCCAAGGCAGAGGCTTAACCCACTGAGCCACCCAGGTGTCCCAATTCTTAAGTAGCTGTTCACTTTCTTTTACATTTACATAATTAGGAAGTCAGTTACTAGAAGTTCCTAGTCCTTTAGACCAGTGCTGCTAGAGTTAGGTAGAGGAATGAGTTTCCTGGATTGCCATAAATCTTTGATTTGGGGGACTTGGGGCTATAAAAGAGTATGTTAGGACTTCTTCAGGATTTAAGGAAAGAGAATAATTTGGCCCTGAAGACCAGGATGATAAGGATACATGTATTTAGTATCTTTAGGACTCTGCTGCTTTCTTGCTTAGTAGGTTTTTCTCCATGGGGCTGGCAGTTTGGCCATTGATACTCTTGTATGAAAGTCACAGGGAGGACTTGTGCTGGTTTACCTGGGGCCTGGTACCCAGTCCTGAACACATCATTGAGGCTAGTGGAATGTGTCTTTGGATTGCTTGGGCATGAGTCACATAGTCACTTGTTTGTGTGGGAGAGTATGTAGGAAAGTGAGTACTTTAGAGAAAGCACATAGGCAAGTGTGAGGGCGGGAACATGTAAAAGCCAGTTGACAGAAAGGGAGTGTGAATGTGCGTGTATTTTGAGGAGCACGAGGGTTGGGTGGGTGATACCAACCCCATGCAAACCACAAGGAATGGCTTCTCTGTCACAGGAAGTCTTCTGTCCATTTCAGAAAGGGATCTGTTTAGTCAGTAATAATAGTAATCCTGTGTAGAGTGTAAAAGGGAAATACTTGGGAGGGGTTATCACATGTGTCTTATATTGGACTCCTGTGGTTGCGGGCAATGAAGACTCTCCACTTACCTCAAGAGAAAGAGGATACATTGTAAACTTACTTGGATAAGAAACCATGGGGAATTAGGGTAGCTAGTGAGGACAGTCAGGCTGTTTCTTTTACATGCCTCTTAGATAGGGTCATGATTTTCTGAGTGTCATTTTATTCTTTCTTTACTCGCTGACTTCTTCTGTTTAACTCTAGATTCTTCTGTTTAACTCTAGATTAATCTTTTAAATTCTAGCTTGCATGTAGAGTGCTGTGACCCTGGCTCTAAATAGAGTGTCTTCTACTTTGATCTTCCCTTTAAGCCAGCCAGTTAGTGCTATATTTCTTTGCTGACTTTTGGGACAATCCTTTTACTTAGTAGATTAGGTTTTTTGTGTGTTTGTTTTTTGTTTTTGTTTTGTTTGACTGTTATTTGAAAATGACAATCCACTTTTCTTGGGAATTGTCCCCTCCTGTTAAAATCAGCTCTAGCCAGTGTCAAATGTACCATTTTGTGTAGGTCATACTGGTATATCCTCCTAGCAGGGATTGTGCTTGGAGCTGTTTGATCTATATATTTTTTTTAATTTTATAATGAAATGCTGAGGAAAATTAGTAAAACATTGTATCCATGTTGTCTTTGCAAAAAGTTATGCATAAATTAAAATGGGCCAAGCAGTTCTATCAATTTCAGAGTTTGTGCTGGTTCTTTAGGGATGTCTGGAACATAGGCATGTCCAGTTTAACCCAGTTTTATGTCCCAGCTCTTTATTAAAAAAGTGTCTTATATTCTGGACTGTTTCCTATTGCTGTTCAGGCATGCTGAGCTTAATTTTTACCTCCAATTAGTCTGTTTGTCAAGCAAGAATACCCCCCTCACACACATCCACCCTAGATCTAGTTTTTTAATCTTTCACATTGTTGGAAAGTTAGATTCTGGTGATCTGACCACTAACTATTGCAGATCTTTAACGGTAAGATTATATGGGAGCCTCAGTGAAGTAATCTCAAGATTGTTCTTTTAGAATTAAACCTTAGAGAGTTGCAGTGGTCCCTTGGGATGACAAGATATGTTATATCTTGATTTAGAAAAAGGGGTGAAGAGAACAGGAAAAAAAAAAGGGAATGGTTTGCTATAGAGGCATAGAAAAGGAGATTAGTCTTAGTTGGCTCTTTTTATAATGTCACAGTTATATAATACATGCTGTTAAATTTAACCAAGTGGAATTATTCTTTTGATCATAAACTCCTCTTTAATGCTGAGAAGATTTATATATAATCTACACAGTAAATGTAAAGTAGCATATGTATTACAGCTTTGAAACTACATTAAACCACACAGGGTTTATTCAGTGTTTCAGTGAATTAGAAAATCAGGTCCTTTTTGAGAAATTTTCTCAGCAATTTATGCCCTGAACTATTCATTGAAATAAATCAGGTGTAATTAAAAATCTAGAATCATAAAAACATTAATGGGATTGTGACATTTCAGAACCTTTATCAGAAATGAATTTTATAAATTAATGCCTATTATTTTCTATTCTGAAAACCTCAAGGGTTTTTCGTAACATTTAAAAGTTATGGCTACAGTGCTTATGGGGATAAAAAATGGATAATACTGCAGTAGGCATATTAATGTGTATTTATACACATAATATAACATCACTAAGAAAAAATATAAGGCTTGTAGGCAGTTCTTGGTAGGTACCTTTGTAATTTGGAGACTGCGTATATTATATTATAAAATAAATGCATTTTGTAATTATACTTAGGTTGACTACACTATATTTTGTTCCTAATTTTGGCAATGCAGACCCATATCATAAAACATCTAACTTGAGTATATGGAAATACCTGGGCCACCTGAAGTGGTCAGAAGTTAGAGCGGATTCTTTCATACTTTTTTATCTCCCACTGTCCATGAAATTACAACGTACCATGGTCTCTTCACTTAATAATTGCTGACTAAATATGTTGTTTCCAAGGCCTAGTACAAGTTTTGCCCTAAGTGCAGGCCTCTTTCATCTTCAGCATTTTATGACTCTAAGTGTATTTGAAATTACTGCATTGTATCATAGAATACTGGTGACGCTTTTTAACATTCTTTTCAAAATGTCATATTTAAGACATTATGGCTTATGTACTTGAGAGGAGATATTTTTAAATTAATAGTTGGTGATCTTTAAAAATAGTGCTCATATTTTTTTAAAAATTAGAATTTTGTGCTTCATTAAACAAAATTATTTTAGTAAAGCTTATAGCAAACAGAAATGATCCCTTAAACTTCAGATAGTGTTTTATTTATTTATTAAAAAATATTTTACTTATTTATTTATTTGACAGAGATCACAAGTAGGCAGAGAGGCAGGCAGAGAGAGACAGGGGGAAGCAGGCTCTCTGCAAAGCAGAGAGCCTGGTGCAGGACTCAATCCCAGGATCCTAGGATCATGACCTGAGCTGAAGGCAGAGGCTTCTGAGCCAGCCAGGCTCCCTGGCTGTTTTATTAGTCAAGTAAGCATGTATGTTCTCTGTGTGTGTGTGTGTGTGTGTGTGTGTGTATGTCATACATATATTATACATAAGCATTCCATTTATTAGAGTCCTCCATTCCTCAGTAGATTTTAATAAGTTCTCTTTGCTTTAGAGGTTAAAGACAAATGTCTGTTAAAAGGAAATCTGGCTAGAGAGTGAGCATACACACCTTTGCTAATAGCAAAGTAACACCAGAAAGTTAATGATTGACTGCAAGATGAATGGTACTGGACATAAAAAATTGTGGGATTGAGTGGAAGAAGAGATAATTTGCAGTGCAGGGTCAAGGAAGTTATCCTAGATTGCAAGATGGATAGGATAGGTATGGAAAGGTGACAAGTGAAGAGAATATGAACTTTCCCACTGATTAGCTAGAGTCTGTTGCATGACGGTTGTATTTGTAGTGTTGGTTACATAGTAGGGGCTCAGGGAGGGTTTCTTTGTTCATACATCATCCATACACCTGATGCTGTCCCTTCTAAAATTCGGAACTAGTAATTGTTAACATTTTACAGTTATTTGGCAGTGCTTTTATCTTTGTAATAAAGTCACGGTCTTGGATTTGATGAAATATGGACTCCTCAGTTAACGTAAAAGATAATGCTTAGTATTATATCATTGGTTTTTTTCTTATTGAGATGGATTATAATTTTTCTGTGAGTCACCTTCTAAAGATAATCTTGTAAACTTTGTTTCTGACAGTAGCTTTAGAGAAAAACAGGGTAAGAACGTAATATTTATTAAAAAAAAATACAAAGACACTACCAAGAAGTATTCATTTTTATTTTTTAGGTGAAAATATTTAATGGGCTAATCTCAATCTTAAGTTTAGTGTCATACACCTTAGTATAATTAATAAGGGCAATTAAAGTGTATTGAGGTCCATGGGACATTATAAAAGTACTTTTGGATTGTTCAGTTGATGAAGTAGACTAAGTGTTATATGTGGTCTTAGTTACCACACAGTGTACAGATCTAATCCATTCTTTTTTCCAATATGTTTTACCAGCTATAGGGGAAAAAAAAAGTTCCCAATCATGGCTCTCAATACTCCAGGGATTGGATCCTTCTTTCCAACCATATCTGAAAAGTGAAGGCTCACCTAATAGGATCAGGTAATTGGCTGCCACATGCATGTCCTCTATTCTTGGGTAATGCAAGGAAAGTGGCCACGTAATTTTATTCCACTTTCCTCATTTTTAAAAAATTTCTCCAGTCTAGCACCAGAAAGTGTTAGTTGCCATTTGCAGTATTTGATTACTTTCCATTACCCCCTGTTGTCCTTTTCGTAGATTTTTTTTTTTTGATATTTTATTTATTTATTTGACAGAGATCACAAGTAGGCAGAGAGGCAGGCTCCCTGCCGAGCAAAGAGCCTGATGTGGGGCTTGATCCCAGGACCCCGGGATCATGGCCTGAGCTTAAGGCAGAGGCCCAACCCACTGAGCCACCCAGGCGCCCCACCCCCCTTTTGTAGATTTGTGAGTGAAAACCTAAATCAAAGTTCTTTAGATAATTTTGCCTCAGAAAATCATAAATTACTGATTTTTTTTTCCTTGCCCAGTAATAAGTCTTCAAAGAGCTAGGAAATGCAAGGTAATTGTAATGTACAAATGTCATCTTTTCAGAGGGTCGTTTTGACCCATTAGCTCCTTCCATTTTTGCACTGGAAGTCTTAGGCATCCATTTTTTAACTAGTCTGTCTACAGTTTAATTTTTTAATAGGGAAGATTTTTAATATGTGGTACTCATATGGATGTTTTGCCTAATTGAACAACCTTGTAGGCCAGATGTTCAGATGTTCAGGAATCAGAATGTAATATTCTTGTAATACAATAATTGGTCTTTCATGGATATCTCAGAAGTATAGGTAGGACTGTGCATTTCTTTAATGCCATAGTTAGGAGTTATCTGTTATCCAGAATTATCATAATTGTGTTTGAGGCTGGTACATAATTTTCTATCTTAATGTGCTATCTTTTTCATTACATTCAGTGAAATATTTTTAAAATTGTATTAGACATTTGCATGAAATATTCAGAACTTTTGCTCAGTTTTTTCCCTGTTTAGAGATAAGAAAACTGACTTCCAGAAAGAAAGTGATTTGCCCGAGGTAGTATTTGAGTAGGGGCGAGCAGATTGCAGTCTGCTGTATTTTTAGTACTTGCATAGACATGTGTACCTAGCAGCATTAGAATTTGAATTTGATCATTTGAACTTCTTTGATTATTTGGTTTCTGAATAATGTAGTGTATTTTGTCATGGTGATAGATGATTGTATCATAATGTAAGATTTCTTAAATTGCATGTTTGGACCATATTGTCTTTTAATAGAGCCTTTGACTTAGAACTGTAGGTTGTAGAAAATACGTGATTAAATTTCCTTAGTATGGTGAATTTTAGTAATTTATTGCCAAATGGTATTATGTATCTGGGGATTTTTATTTCCATGTGGTCTTTTCTTTTGCTAAAGAAGAGAATGAAGTATTTTTCTTCCTTTCCTTGCCTGTTCTTTGTTACTACATACAACATTTGTTTTTAGTCAGTAAGCGTAGTATTAACTTTATTTAAATGATAGCATGGATATTTATATCTTAGTTGTATATACTCCACACCCAAGATAGGTTTTAGTTTTTTTTTAATTTGGGGGAAGTAACAGTGGTAAAAATAGAGATTTATCACAAATCTTCATTTCCCAGGTTAAGTTTTTAGGTTATCATTAAGATTTTGTAGGATTATGGTGTGTGATGTGGCCTTAGAATTATATTTGTATTAATGGCTGAAAATAGAGTGGTCTATTAATACCTGGGTGTATGTTTTGTAGTGGAGGGCTTTTTGGATGCATGAGAATGTAAAGCAGCGCTGTTCAATAGAGTTTCCTGCAATGGTGGAAATGTTTTATATCCACACTGTGTTAATACTGCAGCAGCTGAGCATTTGAAAAGTGGCTAATCTAACCAAACACTGCCTTTTAAATTTTACTTAATGAAATTTAAGTAATCAAATGTAGTTAGTATTGGATAAGCACAATAAAAGGGGCCTTTCTTACCCACCATCCATCTTTCCATGAGGGTTGTAGGGTAATCCAGGCTCATACTTTAATCTTCCTTACCTGCAGTAAATAGCCTTCTTGTCTTTTATTTTCAGGACAGTTGGGATCTTGCTTATATGATAGAGAAGGTCTTTATATCCCAGGTTTCCCTTACCACCTCTGCCTTCAGTTTTTTAGTTTGTCAGAGTGGCTTTTACTTCTAATTCTTTATATCCTGTGTGTCCTGTCAAGAGTGGTAATGTCCTTCAATATGTTTTCTGGGTATTCCTTTTTTTTTTTTATTGGAGTTTGTATGTTTTTCCTCTTTGCTGTGATCCTTTCCTTACTCATGGAAAAGTAAAGTGTTAGATTTTTATTTCTTGAAAGAGAGTATGTGACTGAGCAGATTTATTTATTACCTTACTGGGAACAGCTGTCAAACAGCTGCCATGTTATCAGGGAGCCAGGTGTTAATCTAATAATTCTAATAATGTTCGCCACTGCAAACCTGAGGTATCTGTGCATTAGTCCTGGGCAATGAAGCTTCCTTAGAAGTCTGCCTTTTTAACTTAAATTCCTTGAGGATTCTCTTCAATTCTGGGAATTATAAATTCATTATCTGATTTTGTTCCAATTGAAAAAGACTGTGATTGCTTCTGAGAATTTTGTTTAACTCAGACTAATAAGTCATTTCATTTAATAAATATATGTTAAACAACTAGGATGCGCTAGTCATTGTTGTGGGTGCTGTGCTAATGAGCAAGTCTGACCAAGTCCTGTTTATTGTTGAATTTATTGTCTAGTTAGGGAAGTGGACTTTAGGCAAGAAAACACATGGGATGTTAGACAGTGATGTGTTTACAAAAAAGAAAGTTAGCAGGATAATTTAATAAAGAGTAACTAGGCTTGGTGGAGGTATAGTACTTCAGATTTTACAGTTAGGAAAGAGAAAGTAATCTTGACATCCAAATACTAGCACAAGATCATATACTGACATGGTAGTCCCAGGAACTTTTCCTTTTAAACCTTCTTAAATTCTGCCTTTTCAAGCCTGACAAAAATCTTTATGGAAAGCATGCTTGCTTAAATGGGACAAATATATCTCTTCTGATCCAGCCCCCAAATGTCTGCCATTTTCAAAGCAAATACACTGCTTGACATAACTGCACTTTCAGAGGTAAATTCCATGATAGGCTTTTGATCTGGAATTGTACTAGGCTGATTTCATTTATTTTTTGTAAGTTTTATGTACAATATTTAGTTCTTTGTGTACCTTTTATATTCTGCAAAGTATTTGGGATGGAGATTTCATGCACACCACTCTTACAGGGTAGGTCTTTTTCTATCAAGAGGCCGTTTCATGCCTTCATTGTTCTTTTTTTAGGAATGCTTAGAAAACTGTATATACATTACAGTGTTATAGGGTACTGGGATCACTGAACTAGGATTGGAGGTATGGTGGTGATCGCAGATGTATCTCTCTGTTTTTTCTCTAAGTTTAGCTGTGTATGAAACAGAGGCCTTCTCCATTTGTAGGCAGTTTTGTCCTGTTAATACATAGGTTGGAAACAGGATAACAGGATTTAAGGAATCCTGACAGACTCTGCTTTTGACCACAAAAGTGGGTCCCTATGTCACTACAAATATTTTGGCTTTGTATATCTTCCCCTATCTTCCTCATTGCTAGATGTGTCTCATAGACATCCTTAGGGGAGGAGAACGTCAGAATTTCATCAGACCCTGCAGCTGACCTGTTTTGCTTGTGGTAAATTATGTAATATTGATCTCAAAAGATGGTGAAAAGGTATTAGATGAAATTCAACAGTCTGATTTAAAAAAAAAAAACAACAGAAACAGGAACACAAGTAGGAATAGAAGGTCACTTTTTAAACCTTTTAAAAAAAGAAATTTCAATTAAGAAACATTGTTATGCTTAACATTTAAAACTTTTCTAATAAGTAGTCATACATCATGCCTACTATCATTAGTTTCTTGACACTTGATATTGTGGACATACCAGTCAATACAATTTGAAAAGTCAAAAATATAATATTGAAAAAAAAGAGAACTTATTTTTTTTGGAATTACACAAGAAGATCATTAGATACAAGTTTCAGCATGATGCTTTCTTGTGTTCAAATGATACCGTATAAAGGATGCATTTATAATAGCAATAAAAAATATTAAATAATTACAAAATTATAGCAAATAAGGTATGAGATGGCTTTAAATAAACCTAAGGATTATTTAGGACCTAAGGCAATCTAATTAAGTGTAATTTTAATCAATACTAACAAGACTAATATGATATGACAAAATGATTTTAAAGCTGGTCTAGTAAAGTAAACATGAGAATAGTTAGAAAAATTTCATGGGGAAAAATATGGACGGAATGCATAGAGGAACTACCCTTATTCCCAAATATTAAACATGTAACGGAAGGCACCTTTGTTGAAAGAGTTTAGTACTGACACTGAAATAGATTAGTAGAAATGAAAGGAGATTTCAGTAAAAAACCTAAATATATAAGTACATCTAGTATGTGTTAAAGTTTATTTTTCTTATCAGTAGGGGAAAACATGGATTATTCTGCAATGTGGGAATAATTGGCCAGTAATATGGATAAAGATAAAGCCCATCTGTGTCTTGCTTTTATACAAGAATAAAATTACGAATGGTCCAAATATGCAAATATTAAAAATGAAATTGGAGAAGCAGTGAAAATAGAGTGAATTCAAAAAGCGATTTTGGAATAGTGAAGGTCTTTCTCTCTGTGTCATAAGTCTCAAAAGCCAAAAAAAAGAAAAAAAGCTTGATATATTTGACTATATAAAAATATGCTATATAAAAAAATGCTGAAGTTCATTAAGCAACTTAAATACTAAAAACCATTCTGGGAGAAAGGGAGTGGATAATTCCTTCATATTTGATAAAGGTCAAATGTTTTTAACCCAAAGTTCCTTATAAAATATTAATAGAAGGATAAGCCCTCTTAAAGAAAAATATATATAATATACAAACAATTTATAAACATATTTGGATAGCCAGGAAACATGCAAGGCTGCATAGTCTTCATGATTAATAAAGAAATTAAAATAAAAGCAAGATGCTGTTTTGTATCATAGACCTGTCACACTGGCAAAGGTTTACAGTTTGTTTCTCAGTGATGGCGAGAATGTGAGACAATCTCTCATTTGTGGCATTATTAATTGACAACATTTTTGAAAAGAAACTTGTCAGTATCTGTCAAAGTTAAGAATGTTTTTATCTTTGGACCTAGTAGTTCCACTTACAGGGATTTATCACAGAAGTTACATGAAGATGTATGTAAAGGATAGTTCTTTTTATCATTGTGTGTAATGATAAAAATTAAAAAGAGGCAGATGTTTTATCAGGTGACTGGTATTAACAGTCTATACAGTGGTATACTGTAAGAAAGTTTAAAAAATTAGATGTTTATGTTTTAATGTAAAAAGATGTACAAAATATAAGTGAAAAAGGGTAGCTTGCATTATAATGTGAATATAAATAAAACATTTTACCATTAGAAATGTAAAGTTTAGGGGTGCCTGGCTGGCTCAGTCATTTAGCGTCTGCCTTTGGCTCAGTCATGATCCTAGGGTCCTGGAATTAAGCCCTGTGTTGGGCTCGCTGTTCAGCAGGGAGCCTGCTTCTCTCTCCCTCTCCCTCTGCAGCTCCCCCTGCTTGTGTTCCCTCTCTTGTTAGGTCTCTCTCTCTCAAATAAATAAAATCTTAAAAAAAAAAAATGTAAAGTTTATATCTGCATGGTAAATATATTTGAAATACCTCTGTGGAGAGGTATTGTTTCGTGGGTATTCAGAATGGTTTGGTAGATATCTATCTAAATTAAGGGGACTGGTTGAAATAGTCCTCCACCATCTTTTCCATTTCCACATCTTTTTCTAATATAGTTTAAAGTCAGTGTAATGACCCCAGCTTTGGTTTTCTTGTTCAACATTCCCCTGGAATGTTGGGAGGTTCAAAGTAATAAGATAGGGGCATTTTTGCTATCCTTTTTTTTTTTTTTAGTCCTTCTGTATTACTAATTTTTTTCCCTTTTTAAAAATCAGGAGCATGTATTTTATATTTTAATGTTAAAACAGTGTCAGGGTTGGGGTGCCTGGGTGGCTCAGTGGGTTAAGCCTCTGCCTTTGGCTCAGGTCATGATCTCAGGATCCTGGGATTGAGCCCTGCATCTGGCTCTCTGCTCAGCAGGGAGCCTGCTTCCCCCCACCTCTTTGCCTGCCTCTCTGCCTACTTGTGATTTCTCTCTCTGTCAAAATAAATAAATAAAATCTTAAAAAAAAAAACTAAACAGTATCAGGGTTTAGATCTATACCAAAACATAATTATATTGCATGGACCTCCATTCCTCTTGATAGAAAATATAGAACAGGAGCTTTTCATTCTGTGGCCAAGTAGCTTTTATTTATTTGAGAGTAACATTGATTTTGTGTTCTACATGTTAATGGTATTTGGTTTACCCTCCTCTTCAGTTTAGAGGTTTCCCAAAAGATCTAATGACATTTTATCTTTGTAGACTTCCTTTTCCTTTGTTCTACGTGCATGATTCTGACTATTTAACTAGTGAGCTTAATCATAGTCCAAAAGTACAAGAAGTTTTTGCTCTGGATTTAACTGTGATTTGGTTGGTCAGTGGGGGAGATTTCAGATTTTATTACTAGACTTTTGCATTAGAAAATGCCATTCGCTACTTCTGAGAGCTACCTCTTCCAGAAGCAGAAGGCAGTGTGATTTATTCTCTCTGTCCTGTCTGCAGTCTCCCAACATTAGAGTTCTCTATTCTTGTATTTAACTGTAAGTGGGGTTTTAACTCAAGTGGTACAGGGAAATCTGGGAGAACACAGTTTTATTTTCACTGGTGGGCTCAGTGGGATCGTTCCCCAAAGACTGAGCACCCGGCAGGTTAGAGGTGAGTTTTTATGGTTATGGGTGATGGAGGATGGTAACAGTACTTTTTTCGGGGTTTCTCAGGGCCATTGGCCCCCTTTATGCGGAAGTGTAATCTATATGGAAACGTCAGAGGAGAGATCTAAGTCATCCCTGGGAACTTGTTTTCTTTTCTTAACCAAGCAGGTCGACCATTTGGTTTTTTCTTCCACCTCAGCAGGAGCAATGGAGAGCAGTGGACAGGAAGGGGCTGAGGCCCAGGGGTCTCTGTCCGCCTCAGTTTCTTTTGCTAAGAACTTCTTAACAAGGCCGTTCCATGTCACGTGTTCTTTACCAGTTCTAACAACTGTACTCTCTTGTCTGTGCTAATACACACATGGGCCACTTTCAAACCATGGTCTTACCAAGAAAGAATTATCCATGTTTAATATGCAAAAATGACAAATGGTTGTCCTCTCCCTCTAAAAGTACTCAGAAAAATTCTGATATATAAAATACAATCATTTCCTCTAACACCATCCAAACTAACGTGCAAAAGTTAAAGTCTTCTCCGTGGAGTTGGTTGAGACTATTAGTATGGTTGTTTGTAGGTAATTCTTGATTAGAAAGTAGCATCTCCCAAAAGCAAGTTCTACTTTAACTCTGGGTATATGGGTTGTTAAAAACCTTATTTGAGTCCCTGAAGAGGAAAATGATTACCCATGATCCATTCATCTGTAATAAACTGTGTTGTTTCAGCTTTACCCATCTTTTTCAACATTCCTTCAAAAGTTGTCTTTCTCTTCCCAGACCAACTCCCAACATGCCAGTAATAGGATCTTCACACTTTCAAGCCTTCTTAAGGAAGAACTTCTTCTAAAAGTTAATTGTGGTCTTTTGGCAAAGGTCAAAAATAGAAAGTTCCATTTGTTTAGCTTAAAGCCTAAGGTCAGTTTTATTCTTAGATACCTCTTCAACTTAATCTCTACTTAACATCTAGTTTCTATGGGAACTGAGGTATAGTTAGTAGTTGGGTCAGAAAAGAGGAATTTTTAAATGTAAAGGAATTTAGTTTTTGACAGAAAGAAGATACTAGGTGACACTTCACAGCTTTTCCAGGTGGAGCCTGTGTTTTGTTTCCCAGGAACTCTAGATTTTTTTCCTAAAGAAACCAGACATTTACTCTTTTTCACACAGCCCCAGAAAAGATTGCTCTTTCTCTTTTCAACTACTTAATCCCTATTGAGTGAATTAACCAAATTAAGATAGCTAAGAGAGAGAACTCTTCTTCTGTGGAGAAATTGTAGTGACCAATAGAACTATTTCTCTGGGAATCACTTAGTGAAATGTCTTTTTTTGTTTGTTTACTTAGGATTCCTTAACAATAATAACTTTTTTTTTTTTTTTTGTCTCTTTCAAGTATAATTGGAAAAATCTAGGTACTTTTGTCCATGTTCTTAGTCTAGCTGGATTAAAGTATAGATGCTGTTGCATCACTCACGTGGGGAGATACTGGAGGTGGAAGAAATACTGTCAGACACTAAAAGGGATAACATCAAAGAGATGGTATAAGTGCTTGATGTTACATCTTCAGAAATGTTTAGTCTTTAAATGGAAATGATGTCCTATTTTTTTTTAGTTGTTGAAGCTTGAGAGGAAGATCAATGCTTTTTTTATATTATAGGAGCTACCTTCTGTTGAAGAACTCACTATTATTCTGCCTGAAGATATTGAATTAAAGCCCCTTGGGATGGTTTCAAGTATTATTGAGCAATTAGGTATGTAATTAATTTTATGAATAAAATTACTTCTATCCAGATATGCATTCATTAAATCAAAGATTTTATGACAAAAATTTTGTGACATATGTAAATAGTCATTTAGTTTGAATAGATGGAGTTATTTTTTACTTATATATGTAACTCATAAATGCAGTGTCTTTTTTAAAATTCAAAGTCTACTTTTACTGACATTTCTCCAGAGTTCTCTTTGATTTGGTATATTCGTTATTTAGTGTTATTAAGTTGCTACTTAGTGGCTTTAAACAACATAAATTTATTGTTTTATAGTTCTGTAGGCCAGAAGTCTGATGCGGGTATCACTCAGCTAAAATCAGTGCTGAGTCCCTTTCTGAAGCCTCTAGGGGAGAATTCATTTTCTTGTCCCTTTAACCTTCTAGAAGATACTTGTATTCCTTGACTTGTGGCCCCCTTCCTTCATCTTCAAAGCCAGTAATATACCTTCTCTGTGACCCTTCTCCCTTTATCACATCTCTCCCTGACCAAAGCCTGGAAAGATTATCTGCTTTTAAGGAATCCTTAATTTGGGCCTGCATGCATAATCCAGGATAATCTCCCGCAACTCAAGGTCCTTAACCTTATTAACATCTGCAGAATCCCTTTTTTTTTTTTTTTTTAATGTAAGGTAACATAGTTTCAGGGTTAGGGGGTGGGTGTCTTTTGGTGGGGGGAACATTGTTCTGCCTACTGCCTTTGATTTTATTTTAGAGACATGTAAATTAGAAAGTTCTGTGATTTAATGTCATGAAATATAAAGCTGTTGGTTATAAGAGAACTAGATATTATAGGTTTCTTTAGCCCCAGGTTTTGAAGTAGATGTACTGAAGGCCTTGAAGTTCATGTAGCTACCATTAGCTCTCGTAGTAAGATCCATCTGAAAGTAGAACTCAGAGTTGACAAAGTCAAAGGATATTTGAATTGGATAAAAAACCTAGATTATCCATCAGCCCCCTTAGTTTACAGGATTTAAAGGACACAGAAAAACCTGACTCACTTGCCATTCTGATCAGTGGTAGAAATTGGATTTTGACCTTTTCTCACAGTGTCCATAGCAATATTTTACAAAGTTTATACTTATATAATTTTGTGCTTTTGCCATGTATTAATAAAAATTCTGATTAAAGTGAAACTTTTTTAAAAAAATTAATTAATTTATTTATTTGACAGAGATCACGAGTAGGCAGAGAGGCAGGCAGAGAGAGAGGAAGGGAAGCAGGCTCCCTGCGGAGCAGAGAGCCCGATGCAGGGCTAGATCCCAGGACCCTGGGATCATGACCTGAGCCGAAGGCAGAGGCTTCAACACACTGAGCCACCCAGGTGCCCCTGAAACTTTTTTTTTAAAACAGAAATCATTATTATTTCTTTCTGTTATTTATTATTTATTTCTATTATTATTTATTATTATTTAAACTCTTCATGTGGTTCTTTTATTAACATAAACTCTTTATGTTTTTTATGTTTATTAAGTTTTGTTTTTTAAGTTTATTAACATAAACTCTTATGTTAAACATTAACATAAAGTCTTTATGTGATTTATTTATTATTTATTTCTATTATTATTTATTATTATTTAACTTTTCATGTGATTCTTGCGTCATTACATTTATTGGTATTTACTGATATTTGGTTCTTTTATGGCATTTAATAATCTGCATAAATAAGTAATCATTTGATTAGATAGTAATCATTTTATTAGACTTCATGTATGTAGCAAAAATCTCATGTTTATCAAGAAAAAAATGTGAACCATACAGTATGCATAGGACAATGCTTTTTAAAAATAGTTTTGACTAGCATACCCTGTTAGGCTAACAAAATTCTCAAGCTTCTGGGAATAAAGATTGACTGAAAATCAGCACATGCTACCCTGTTTTGAGACTCTAAAATAGTATGATTTGGACCAAATTACAGAAGAGAAAATATAGTATTAATATACAAAGCAAAAAATATGTGAGTTCAAGTAAGAACCCTAGGAGAATAAGAGAGGATTTGGCTTTGTACTCTGTAGTTGTTCTCCAAGTTCTGTTGGCTTGTTCTTTTTTTTTCTCTCTCTTATTTAATTTGGAAAATATAAGAGGCTAGTTAGGTATTATCCACTTAGGTAGAAGTAGAGAGATTTCATGAAGTTAAGGATCTTGTACTACTAGATACTTTGACTGTTGATAGCCTTGGAAATTTTTATCAATGTATGGTACAGACTTTAGGTTGATGTGTATGCAGATGCCGCCTAGAATAATTTAATCAAAATGGTTTTTTAAGACTATGGACACAGAGTCAGTAGTTGTGTTGTTAAAGGAAGAGCATTGGAACTAGGGATCTAGGTTATTCTAGGTTCTGATGATGACTTGGTTTGTAATTGGCCATGTGATAAGGTTACTGTGTTAAGCCCTGTTTTCTCATCTTTCTATAAAATGAGGGAATTGGATTAGGTGATCTTTTCTTTTCATGTAATCTGATCCTTGGGAATGGGATTATGGAGAAGAAATGATTGAAAATGAATGCTTTGTTAGTGCTCACTATCATTATCAATCCTTACTCATCATGTTTATCCCAGAAACATATCTTACTCAAAAGATGTTGACCTGTGATCTGTTATTCCACATGTATGTTCAGAATTTAGAAGCACTAACTATTGTAATTAATTGGATATAGTTGAAATTTTTAAAATGAATTTTAATAACCTAAACTAACATTTTATTTCTCAAGTGGACATGGCTTTATCTGTGTAATGTAGCAAGTATTCTTGCTTTTGTTGCTCTAATTTTCTAAGCCTATTGTTTGTTTGTCTTCTCTATTGCTGTGGTAGCTTGGTTGTTTTCGCATATGTGGCCTTTATAGGAATTGGCAGTTATAATAGACTAGTGGGATGCTTCTGTTGCATTTTGGGGCAAATTACCATGAGTTCTATCATTCTTCATCTCTTCAGAGGAAGATGCTTTTGGGAAGTCTTTAGCTTTTTCATAGATCAGTAAGTACTCTGCTTTGTAGAAAAGAATTTCTAGAGTGAGAAAGAAGACTAATTTTTTCCTAAAACAAGGGTTTGTGACTAAATGTGATTTTACTTTTTTGGGTGAAAATTGCTTGGGAAAATGTACATGACTTAAATTTTGGCTTTTTAGTGAGTGATACCAACTTCCTGTGAAAATTTTTACTTTAGTTTCTGTTTCTTAGAGTTGTAGCTTTTTCTATTAAAGATATGTAGAATCTATTTCCTTGTGCCACTTGATAATAAATAGACTGTTGTTTTAAGAGGAATAGTTACTGAGGTGTATTATCTCATCTTAAATTTCATTTTAAATTATGTTAAAAATTTCCTCTCAAATTTTATATGATCTTCTGATTAAATCTTGAAGTAATCTCCTTTGTTTCATTTTTCAGTAATAATTGAATCTATGTCTAACCTCCCTCCGGTTAATGAGGAGACTGTGCTGTTTAAAAGTGATCGACAGGCAGCAGGAAAGGTTTGTAAAAAAAAAAAAAAGCAAATCTTACAGTTATTCTGTTTCTTTGTTGATTGGTTTTTCTGATTTTCCCTATCTGTCCTAAAAAAATATATTAATTTTAGTAGATGAGCAGTCTAGAGCTCTGGTTTTAGTTTATTCTTGATTTTTTCAGTACTTCATATCTGTTGGTATGCAGTTTTTTCCTTTTTGTCAGGTACCTTGTGAAGTAGTGGGTCCACATATTGGATACCTCCAGGTCCTCAAAGTTGAGTGTAGCACACGTTCTACGATGTAGTAGTTCTTAGTCGTTTTTAGGTTTGTGAGTTCCTTTTAGTGGGGCCTCTCAATACTTTTTAGGCTTTGGTTTCCTCAGATAGAATCTGTAGAGTGGAAAAAAGTAAAAGGAGGAAAAAGGTTTCTGTAATAGCTGAAGTGTCACTGTAAGCACATTCTGGGGAATTAGGAATATGTATACTTCAGTACTCACCAAAAAGTCACGTCCCTAATAACATCCTTCGGTTGTTATTAATAATTCTGCATGTCCATCTTTAATATGGAAGACTACACAATTTACCCAGTAAATATGCAATTTTGAGCCATCAGCAGAGGATCTAAAACCTCTAAGATCAAGACTATAAATACCAACTAAGTATTTCTTTTTCGGCATTAGGGGTAGTTCTAATTCACCTTACATTCTCCACTCCGTAAAGAATAATGCTTTGTAAATTATAAGTGCTAAGTAAGTATGTACTGTGTTGAAAACAATAAAAATAATAAACCAGCTGCTATTTTTGGGGAAGTCACTTTTTGGGTTCTACTTTTTCCCAGATAACTAACAGTTGGTTTGCTTTTTGTTCTAAAGAGATAGTTCATTTACATCTAGTCAGGAAAAAAAGCATATCTTTTTAATTATATTATTGGGTCATTCATACAATTTTCCCTTTTACATGTTATTTCCTACTGTCCCATTCTAATACAGATTAGAAAGAGGTCAGATTTTTATCAGGGTCCTGCCTACCTTGTACTGCCTACATACTTTTTTGGTTTTGTTTCTGTTTTTGTTTAGATTGACAGGCTAATTTACCAAAGAGAAATGAGTGACTTAAGATTGCAAAGCAATCAGTAAGAGAATTAATTGGAGTCTAGAGCTAATATATTTTGGCAATTTTTGAGAAAGTTGGTGAGGGGAAGAAAGACTTTAATGCCTAAAGCATGGCATCATACATTTTTCCCTTACAGATACCTAAGTTCAGTCTTTCTGTTTCAAGGATGAGGGCTGCTGGTGCCTTTCTAAGTGGTTAGAGATTCACTGGGGGGCTTAATCTCAGAGAAGGTTTAGAGAGAAGAGGGATGGGAAATGAGTCCGTGGCTGTGCCATGAATGTAGCTCTCCATGCCCACTGACTGGTATGTATTCTTTAGGAAATACCAGTATTCTGCTCTGGTACAAAGAAAGGCGAAGCATTATTTGCTCTCCTCCAGGAAGTAGTAGAAGATGGGAGGGGATGAAGAGGGAATGGAAACTTATTTCTTGGTTTTCTAACTCATTTGAAACTGATTATTTCCATGATTCCTTTATTTATGATTTTCATGACAGTTGTCTTTTTAAGTAGCTAGCTGAGACAATTTTGATTTCAAAATACCCAACACTTTGCTAATTAAAAACCTCTAAAGTCAGATTTCTTCTATCCCTCAGTACATTTGAATTTTTAGTTTTTTAATTGTGACTAATAATGTTAATATTCAGCTCTTTTGTCACTTGACTTTGAAAGGAGTTAGATGAAAATGTTACATTTATGCCTCTAACTTTAGTTATGTGACATAAGTCTAGAGGGAAAAATCAAATCTATTTCTAAATTTTACATGGGAGCTTTGTAAATACAAGAAGTGACAGGCCTTTAAAATATTTGATTAGACATCTAAGTTCCTTGACATGATTTCCCAAAATAATGGTGCAGGGATAGGGAGGGTTGGAACTATCAGTTAAACAAATGAATGACCAGAAAGTGACATTGAATCTGTTTTAGATCTTACCTATGTACTAAATTAGTTTACCTTCAGTGTCGAGCCTTTGTACATCCTTTCTTTTCCCTCTACTCTGAACAGTAGTAATGAGCCACAGTGATACATATTTTGTATATATTTTTAAATTCATTGGAACTCTAAGCAAGTGGAATTATCCCCATTTGCTCAAAAATCAAAAAGCTTTGAAAAAGGAACAAAATTGAGTTTATAACCTAGTTAGTCTGTCTGACGCATTTCCCTTCCACCTTCCTCCCCCTTACCCACTGAATTAAGGGAGGTGACCTTGAATTTGTGTTCTACCCTTTGCCCTTCAATCCTGATGATGAAGAGTTAGTTACTCATGACAAGTGATGAATGAAATTTTATTTTTAATGTTTAGCATTTAAAAATCGACCAGCCTATACAGTTTATTATCCCTGTATTCCATGAATTACTTATTGTTTTGCACTTAATTTTCAGTGTTTGTTAGAGTTGGGTTGGAATTTTTACTGATCTTCTTTCAAAAGAATATATTACAGTTTTGGTTGGTAGGATGTGTTGATTTTCTGAAAGTCTCTATATTATTTTGATACAATGGTTTATTTTCTCTTCCCTCAGCACCTTGTGAAATAATAGTAACACATAGTGATTAGTGTAAAGTGATTGATAAGAGATAATTCTGAATTGCTGTGAGGGGTTCATTTTCCCTTTTGCCCTTTTGGTACATTAGCCAAAAAGAGGCTAAGCTGGGACAACAACCATGAGGCCTTTGTCAGTGGCATTCTTTGAAGGCTGTTCTCAGAGCAGAAGTATGCAGATCTTGGTTCCATTTGTACAGTGTTCCAGCGTTACTCCTGGGCCTGGAGATTCTTTGATCTGTTTCTTGTTACCTATAGGAACTAGGATTACCTAGTCCCTCTGAGGCTAACCAGTAAGTATATAACATGTGTGGAGAGGGCAGTGTGCAGCTTATTCTCTCTCTTGGAGTGCTCTCTCTGCATGTCTAGCCAGCTGACTCAGGCTTGCCCCCAACCACTAGAACTTTTGCCATGGAGCATACAGAATACCTAAGCCTAGACTATGCTGTGGAATGAGAATTTGGGGGGATGAATTTACTTGTGTGCTTGTCATTTTTTTCCCAACAGACCTTAAACTGTATCTGTATAAGGTGGTAGGTGGTGTATGTTTGTGATCTCTCTGTTGTGACGAGAATCCTTTAAGGTCCTTTAGCAGAAAGATACTGCTTTTGAATAAGAGATGGTAAGTTCTGTAAACTAGAGCCAAGTTTGTAGACCCTGAAAACTACCTTTTAAAGACAGGGCAAGTATAAAACATTAGTTGGATTAAATTTTTGAGTGTTTCTATGGAATATATACTATTATTTAAAGTATAAGGAAAGCTTCTTGCCTACCTTAAAGTAAGTATCTTAGACATTATTATCCTGAGTTTCCTTTCTCACGCTGTTGTCTCAGCCATTCCTTCCTTTTCCTTTTATCTGTAGTCAGGTGGTTTGGAACTTGCAAAATCCTCAAAGCAGGTCTGAGGAGTGAGCCAGGATACAAGGTTTAATGAAACTATGAGGTGTGGTGGGCTGGCCTGACCTCTGCTTTGTCTGAGGTTGTTCTTCAGAGTTAGCTCTCAGGTATTAGCCAATCTAAAATCTATACTTTTAGCTGATAGTAGTTTAAAATATTGTTAAACCCTTTTTTTCCCTGTAACTCTGGATTAGCTAAATCGCTTATGTCAACTCTGTCAAGTGTTTCATGGCTATTTGAGGTAGGAGCATAAATACTTCTCAGTTTTGGTATAAGCCATGCATGGATTTTCTAAAGTAGCTTCCTGTTACCTGTTATATGTGTAGTTATTTTACTTAAAACCTTATAATGATTTTATCATAGGTATGGCTCATTAACACTTGAGCTCTTAAGAACAGTCAACCAGGTATACTTTGATTTTAACTACGTGTTTTGAATGCCAGCTTATATTTTAGTTCAAACCAGTTTCTGCATAAGCCTGGAGCTCTTCAGGCATTTCTTTCGTGAAGTCATTTCTCAGTTAGGAAACAGAATTGTTTTGTCCAGGAAACCAATCTTTGGGAAACAGCTTTATGTACCAGGTTACAAACAGTGATTATTATACATGAGTTTTTCTTAAACAAATTTTTATCCCTATCCAAACTTGAAGAACAAGATTTATTGATATTTATCAAAGGAATTGAAAAAGAGAATTGTTTTTAAGACTTTTTAAATTAAAAACAATTTTTTAAATAAACCATTCAACAAACTTTAATTAAACTCCTGCCTTAATACTGTTTGCGCTTCAGTGGGTGACCCCACTATTCCAGGATTAACATGGGTGCTCAGATATTAAACTTGCAGTGCTAAAAGCAGACAACCCAGGAGTCAGACAGACCCAGCCTCAAGTTTCCTTTTCCACCACTATATGACCTTCATCATGTTACTCTACCACCATGAGTCTCTCTTTATATTTGAATGGGTTTTAATATAGGTACTTAATTCTTAAGATTGCAGTGAAGATTAAGCAAGATGAAGTGTACAGAGCTCACACACCTGGCATATAAACACTTGATCAGTAAATGCCATGTGTTATAATTGTCAACATCCCTGTTTGTCAGCTGGCTTACCAGCTTCTTCTCAGTATCGGCCTAGGGTACGCCAGTCTGGGGGAAGGGTTAGACAAAGACTGATGAGTTCCTCAGTAGAGGTCGTCATCTAACCTAGTTCTGGCCACTGAGAAAAAAGAGGATGTTTTTGGTTGTGACTTTCAAGAAGGCTTAAAATAATATGAATGTATGGGGCGAGTGGGAGGTTGTGGGGGGACATGTTGGTATATACATTTTGTTCTTCCTTCTTCCACTTCTTCCTGCCTGGAACACAGGTGGTATTTCCATCACTTCCTACCTAGAAGCAAAGCAGCTATCCTGTGATGCTAGGGGTAAACAAGAATGTGCTGAGGATGGCTGGTAGAAAGACACAGGGAGTCCATCTTACCCCTGGCATCATGGAGCCACTGTACCCAACTTAGATTTCTGTCTCTCGGACTGAGAAAAAACAAAAGTTCCAATTTGCTTCAGTTGCTGTTTCCAGGTTTCTGTTATTCACAGTCAAACAGAATTTTCAGCCAGTAATAGGCACGCACAAATAGAGGCATCGGATGCAAACAGGCAGTTTAACAAAAAGGCAAATGTCATGTAAGTCTGTGACAAAACTTACTACATCATCATTAGATAAATATAAGCATGACACCATGTTTTAACTGTCATGTTGACTATAAAGTACAAATAATAATATTTATTTATTTAAAATATTTTATTTATCTATTTGACAGAGAGAAAGAGAATGAGAGAGGGAACACAAGCAGGGGGAGTGGGAGAGAGAGAAGCAGGCTTCCCACTAAAGAGGGAGCCTGTTGGGGGTCTCGACCCCAGGACCCTGGGATATCATGACCTGAGCCAAAAGCAGGTGCTTAACATCTGAGCCACCCAGGCACGCCCAGAGAATATTTCAAACACCATATTTAACAATTTATAAAATGTAACAATTGTTTTTATTATGCTATGTATTCTTCTGACTTCTCTGTAAGAAATAAAATACAGTACATGAACTGGAAGCTCTGTTTTCCTTTCTTCCTAATCCATTCACTTCGCTTCATCCCCACATTTAGCCAGTATTCTGAAGATACTGTGTATTCTCTTTATCTAGATTTTTATACTTCCAGTACATAAGTATATATATGCAAAAAAATTACTATAGAACAAGTTACCTATTAACGTATTTTTAAAATTCACTTTATAATTCCATTCATAACTTTTTATGAAATTCTTTAACTCAGTAGTATAATTTTGAGGTTTACCCAAATGTATACATATGTCTAGTTTATTCATTTTAAAAATTCTACTGTCTTCCACTGCACAAATATACTATTTGTTTATTTATATTTATTAACTTATAAATTTATATTATATAAATTAATGATAAATCATATAATTTATATATTTATATATAATATAAATTTATATAATATATAATTTATAATATATATCATAAATTATATCTATATAAATTATATATAATAAATTATATATAAATTATATAAATTCATATTGATTTATTATATTATGTTTATATTTACCAATTCTTTGTTAAACATACATATTTTTCTAGCTTTTGCCATTAACATGACTTTTTAAAAAGTGACAGGTGAGATAATCCATTACTTTATGTAATGTGAACCAGTAAGAATTGTGTTGCAGTATATCCCTCTGTCCTTTGCAATTCTGGAAGAGGACTACTCTTTGTTTCTAAATCCTTTCAAAACAAATTTGCTATTTCCTTTTAGAATTTAAAAAAAATAAATTTTTTATGCTATTAGTGCTGTTTCAGAATACTTTGGCATTTTAATTTTATTGAGTGTTACGAGTTCTTTTTGGGTTACTCAAATTTTCAGAATATTGGTAGCATGATGGGTGAGCTATTTTATGCCTCACTGAGAATTAATAAAATCCCAAATGGTGTACTTTAAGAGAACAAAATGAGAATATTTACCATCAAAACTGAAGAACTGACAGTGTGCTAAAACAGGCACTTTCAGTGCACTGGGTTTAAAGTGGTCCAGGCTATTTGGAACGTTACTTAGTAATTTATATCCAGAGTTTTGGTGATGATCATACTCTTGGCTCCAATAATTCTGCCCCTTACAAACAAATTTTTGGGAAACCTTAAGTGTAGAAATATACATAAAAGGATGTTTATCAGGGCATCATTTATTACATATTGCACAAATTGAAGCTCCGTAAATGTCCTATTAGGCAAGTCAAATAGTGCCAGATCTATAAAAGGTTGTGATACAGTCACTGAAATTATACTTACAGAGAATATGTATAAGATGGAAAAACTTAATGCAACTTTAGGTTTTAAAAGGGAACAGTATACAAAGCTACAGTGTGATCTCAGAAGAAAAAAAATTGTTAAAAGCCTAGAAAGGTTGACACTGACAGTGATCATTGTCTAATTTCTATAACATACATATATTTATTATTAGAAACATTATTTTTTTAAAATTTAGGTATTTCTTCTGAGAAGAGTTTGAAAATAAAAGGCTTCCTGTAATCGTTCATAGAACATTTTCAGAAATAAAATATGACTGTACTAAAAACAGTTCCTTTACATAAAGGAACTGTATAAGCTTCTCTGGTTTTTGAGAAATAAATAGCTTCAAGTTCAAATCTACTCTTCTGAGTTTTGAATTAGAAACAGTTGTGGTATAACTTTATGAAAAATGTTAACTACTGTATAGAAACAACAGAAATGATTGAATACCCACTAAAGCAGAAGCTTGTCAAGTTTTGTGTTACAAGATTCCAGGTGACTGCATTTTATTTCTCAAAAGTTACACATTATAATTCTTTTCTTTATCCTTTACAAGTTAAATGATTAATGATTAAAAAAAAAACTTCATAATTTGTATCTAGTTAGTACACCACCAAGATGATTTGAATTTATCAAGGAACAAATTTGTTACACTTGTTTCAGATTCATAAAGGAAATCTGGAATGAGTTGATGCATTTATAATCAAAATATGAAGACTTTGAGTATGCAAAAATGACTTCAATATAAGTATAATTTTATTGTTCTGACATGACAGATTTACCTTATTTTAACAATTACCAGTTTTTAAAAAAAATATGACTGACTTTCTGAGTTAGTTCACATATTAAAGGTACTTATATTTCTTCTATTTTATAGATATTTGAGATATTTGGACCTGTTGCACATCCATTTTATGTGTTACGGTTTAATTCTTCAGAGCACATTGAGAGTAAAGGTATTAAAATAAAGGACACTATGTATTTTGCTCCATCAATGAAAGACTTCACCCAGTACATATTTACAGAAAAACTTAAACAGTAAGTATGTCACTGACAACATTAGTTATTGTTTGCTTATCTAATGTTTATATTTTATGAATAATTTTCAGTGAAGGTAGTTTCTTGTTAAATATCTGTGTTCCAGAGCATTGATTTATTTTCCTAATAATATCTCTGAAAGCTATAATTTCTTACCAGATTTTACAGGTTGAGATGATTTGTATCTTTTACCCAAAATTACATAATCAAGTAGTAGGACTACATTTGGGCCATAGAAAGTTTCTGAATTCATAATTTTTTCCATGGCATACTTTTTTTTTATAAACCTGCTGCTTCAGCATTAGTAACCACGCTTTTCCATTTTAAATAAAATTATTCCTTGGGTTACATTGTAGGCTTAACTATTTAGTAAAACTTGGTAATTCTCAAGGGAAAAAAATGAGTAAATTTTACATTGTTTATAGATAACAAATTTATAGACAGGACAACAAAAATGTGCCCCTAAGAAGTTGTGTATCAAGTTGATAAACAGCGTTTATTTATTTATTTTTTAAGTTTTATTTCATTTGAGAGTAGGGGGAGAGCATGCGCACAAGTAGGGGAGAGGGAAGGGGCCAAGGGAGAAGCTGACTTCCTGCATAGCAGGGAGCCCAGTGCAGGGCTTAAGCCAAAGGCAGGTGCTTAACGGACACACCCCTGTGCCCCAAACAGGGTTGATTTAACCAACAAACTACTGCTTTCCCTTCTGTAGATGCTAAACGATGCCTGTGGCATACGGATAGTAATATTTCTGCATGTTTATGCTACTTATTTATTGTGCATTTTCCATGTATTATTTGTGTTACTAAGTGTTATCTGTAGAGCTGCTTATATCAGCTGAACTTGTTATTATAATTATATAATTTGTTTATAGTAAATCAGTGATATATGGTTCCAGTAGAATAGTTTTTTTCAGAAAAAAAGAAAGTTGAATGCTTTGGAAAGATGTAATGAATATGAGCCACTAAAAATATTGTAAAATTTAGTAAGAGTGGAAGAAACCCACAAAAGATTGGGGGAGGGATGGGTATCCAAAAAAGACTTTGCACTTGGTTTGACACACAGGTCTCTTTTAGGTCTAGCTCTCTTTTGATGGGAAACTTGAAGTGTAGTTGAAGTGTTAGGAATGTGGTTTTTTTAGAACATAGAGGGGAACTTCAGTCAGTGAGTAACCTTAGTGCTACCTCAAAAGTACTAGTCCCCATTGCATGGTGTAAAATCTCTAAAGTGCTTACACATTAAATCAAGTCTCTGAATTTCATTTACCATAATTCATTAAACTCGTGTTTAAGAATCCATCTAATTATCTGAGGAACATTTTGCCTAAGTTATTCTCAGGTCGGTTAGGTTTATTTTTCTAAACAACCACTGAAAGAAAGGTAAATTTAATAGAAAAGTCCTGTTTTAAAATCATGCCTTAAATAGGTAGCATTTCATTCTGCTTTACTAGGATGTTTCTGCGGATATGCCTTTTTTTGTTGTTGTTGTTTTTAACAAAATATTTTAGCTAATAACAGATAAATTTAAAAAACTTCTCTAAAGACATTTATTAAATAGATTTTAAACAAGAGAAGTCTTTGTTTTTGATTTGCAAGAATAAGAATTTTTTCCTGGAAAGAGACAATAATGAATTGGGAAATTAGGCCCACGTGGCAGAAGCCCCACCTGACAAAGGTTATTTTATTCTAGACTGCAGTATGGTGTCTACATGGGCACTCAGTGGAGTACTTTGCCTTTGAGGTAGAGAAGGTCATCTCCTCTCTAGTTTATCCGCTGTAAGGCTTGTAAGGCTGTTTTAATTTTAGCCTCCCATGAGCTTACTCTTGTTGAAAGTGTGTTTTGAAATGTTGCTAGATCTTTTCTTTAGTAGATTTTGATTTTCTGTAGTAAATGCACTAATGGGGAACTTTCCCAGTTTATGTCTTTAAACCCCATGGCAAGGGCAGTATAGGCCATGAGATGGCATATATGCAAGAAAGAGTATTGGAGCTATGTTAAATGCATAGGTGTAAGCTTATCATTAGTGAGTAAAAGCTTTTTTTTTTAAGTGATAGAAAAAATCATTGATAATGCCCCATATACAGTGTCAAAGTTCTAAATCAAAATTTTAGAGCAGACTTAATGATTTTCTTATTCTGTCAGCCCCCTGACATTTGTACATTCATTTTCATAGATTATGGTTTAATATAGTAATGATTTTAATGAATGAATTCTTGAGAATCTCATTTATTTGGGGGATCTATTTTAAAGCAATGAGGACCACATTTACTCCTAGTATTTTTTGTAGTATTTTAATGTAATTGAGTAACAAGACATTATTAAACTTACAAAATAAAAATGATGAAAGAGATAAAGATGAACTTTCAGAAATCATAGTCATACTTAATAATATGTGTATTTTTGTTGGTTAAAAACTTTCCACTAAAATAAGTTAGTGCTTGTGATTATACTGTCCTTCAGACTCTTCAGAATTCTTTCTCCTTACCAAATGAGATAGCTTTTATTCCACCCTCTCAGCTTTGAGAAATACTGTTGGAATAAGCTTTGGTTCCTCATGGAATATTGTTGATACTCCTCAGCTAAATAGAGGAAGAAGAATTTCATGTTGTTTTCTCTACCATTAAAATTTCAAAATTTTAGGGAATGCTTCATGGTCATTTTTGTATCCCTAGCACCTGAAACAGTGTCTGACCTATAGTTGGTGCAGAATACACATTTGTTGACCTGAGTTTTATGAACCAAGCTCAGGTATCATGAAAGTATCAACCAAAGTCATAGCATCTGGAGATGGTTATGAACTGCAAAACCACTTTCCTCTGCATACCATATAGCCTTGGCTTCTCATTTTGATTATCCCAGTCCTAATATTTGTATGTGTCCAGATCTTGTGTTTTTCTTACAAGCTTTCTACATCTTCTGAAACAAGGTGAAGAACATATACATAGTCCTTTATTTTTTGCTCTTCTCATGTATATTATAAAATTAAGGATTGAGCTCATGTCTTTTACTTCATTATTTTCTATACTGTTAAGTTATAAACACAAAATCTTAAGTACTTTTTAAGTACTTCATGTTTTCTTTTGACTTTTTTCTCTTTCTAGGGATAGGGGATCAGATGCGTCATGGAAGAATGATCAGGAACCCCCACCAGAAGTAAGTATAAGTCTCTTTACATAATCTTTTAGGAAGAGAAGCAGGATTTTAATTTTTTTTTAAAGATTATTTATTTATTTATTTGAGGAGAGTGTGCACACATGGAAGAGGGGTTGGGGACAGAGGAAGGGGGGCTCGATCCAGGACCCTGAGACATGACCTGAGCTGAAGGCATACATGAAACTCACAGGCACCCAGGCACCTCACAACTTAATTTTATAAATTCGTCTTGACCTTAAGGAGATCCTTAATGCTGCTTGGCAGTCATACTGCCATCTGTGGGAGCATGTACTTTCCCCTCCTCACCAAGATGACTCTTTTTTTTTTTTTTTTTTTTTTTAAGATTTTATTTATTTATTTGACAGAGAAATCACAAGTAGGCAGAGAGTCAGGCAGAGAGAGAGAGAGAAGCAGGCTCCCGCTGAGCAAAGAGCCCGATGCGGGGCTCGATCCCAGTACACCGAGATCATGACCTGAGCCGAAGGCAGCGGCTTAATCCACTGAGCCACCCAGGCGCCCCCAAGATGACTCTTTTATACCCCTCAATAAGAGTTTTTAATTGATCATTTTAGGAAAAAAATATTTTCTGTTGTATCTTAATAATTACCAGTTTATCATTTTCCTTGTAACTTCCTATTTTTTTTAAATCAATTTTGTTGACAGCTGATAAAAACAGAATTGTCATTATTTAAAAAAAATTTGTTTTTAAATTTAGTATATTAACCATATGGGACATGAATACATACAGTGGTGCTTATAATAAGCTGCTTTCTCTTGGAGGTACAAAATCATTAGAATCTACGTGCCTCTCCATTTTTTATAATATAATTACATACCTAAGAAGAGGATTTTCTTTCTTGAATCCATGTCAGCAAGATTAATTTTATGTTTAAAGTAGCTTGATGCTCAATTTTTCTAGAGATGTGGGATAGCCAGGAATAATCAGGAATAATAGTTGGGAATTATTTAACGTTCCATGGAGATTTTCTCTTTTTTTAATTAAAATATAAAAATTGTAGCAATGAGTATATACATTTCTTAAAATAGTATGAATTTATACACTATAGGGGAAAATATAATTATTATGAGTGAGAGTTTTTAAAGATACTCAGGAATTCGGGTGAAGTTTCACAATATATAAATTCTTGGGTTTGTAGATTTAACTTTGTTCATTTTAGATGTTCTCAAGCAGTGCTGAAGATTCATGTTATTTTCTAGTTTTGCTGAGGTGTGAATCAGGTAACACTAACTGAGAGGGTCACTTAACCAGTGACTGATCCTAGTTTAGTATCTACATTGTCAGGGGATTATGTTTTCTAATTTATATTATGTATACACATGATTTCTGTTAAGGCTCTGAAGATTCACTTAATATTTAGTTATGTTTAGGTCATCTTATTATTGAAGTTACGTGTTTTTAAAGTATTTGGGAAAATTCACAAAGGTCTTAAAACTTATTTCTTGGGAAATGAAAATATTCTAATACATCCCTATTGTTTTAGACCTAAGCTTTGAAGTTGCTAATTATAATAATGTTAATTGTTTATAAAATTGGTGTGATTAGGTTAATTTTAAAATTAAATCCCAGCATACTTCATGGTTTTGTTTTGTTTTGTTTTGTTTTGTTTTGGAGTAGTTGACTGAATGTCTCTTAATTCTGTAATAGGGGAAAACTTTTGAAAATTTTAAAGTTTATTTTATTATGAAATTTTGTAGTACAGAATTATTGCCTGATGTTAATCATAGATTATGTATAAGGCATGAGTCTTCTTCATTTTGGTATTCATTTCAAATATATGAATATGTAATTTGTAATTGAATAAGTGTATTTGAGTGCAGATTTATTATGTATACTAGAAGCATGTGAATTTTTTTCTGACTTAAGGGAGTGATAGCAAAATATTGCCAAAGCAATCTCTCTAAAATAAAAAAAGCCAACTAAAATCCTTTAATACCTTCCTCCTACTCGTAGGACATGCCCAGTGACTAGGCCTAGAGTTCTTTATTTTCCAATTTTATCATCTCTGATTTCACTATATAGGAAGCTTTTGCTTTGCTTTATAGAACCAGTTTTATGTCTCAAATATACCATTCCTTTGCACATATTCGTACTCCTTGAAATTTTTCTTCCCTTGGTGCCTTGCTAATTCATCTTTAGGGATTTATCTGAATTTTTGTCTTCTAAAGATACAATGATGAAGATATCTAAGCCTTTCCCTGCAGTCCAGTCTAAATCATATCCACAGTGATTTTATCTTCCCTTACTTTGCTTCATTATTTATTTATAGCCCTTACTCTATTTGACATTATATTATTAAAAGAATTAGTAACTGTAAAGTGTTTAAAACACTGCCTGGCATATAATGGGCATGTATAAATTTTTGAGTGAATGTAATAGTTTCTTCTATTTTTATATTAGATCTGATCATTTATGTTATTTACATATTCCTCACTGTCCCTTCCCTTTATCATTGTTTGGTAGCTGCTGCTATGATGAATCTTGATTCTTAAGTGTAAGGCAGTCTTCTGGCTATGGAATACCCATATCTGAAGGTTGTTAAAGATTGGTATTTTAAAGTTACCATCTGTGTATAGACAATTCCCTATCTGAAACTTCCTAAGGAAAAATTAAAAAAAAAGCCTTGAGTACTCTGGCCTGTGTTAATTAAGAGTCATATATAGTTAATTCAGATATTTACTAGAAAATATTACACATCAAAAAATAATATTCTTTCAGGGTCATTGTTAAATAATAGATCTGTTCTTCTCACATCCAAGTATGTAACAATGAATTGGTAAATCCATTTGACATAATCTGTATGTTTTTCCTCTTGAGGCCTTAGATTTCAGTGATGATGAAAAGGAAAAAGAAGCCAAACAGAGGAAAAAATCTCAGATTCAAGGCCGGAAAAAATTCAAGTCTGAATCTAATGAATCAAGTGAGTAAATGCAATATATAGTAATTTTTTATCTTCACTTAACATTTATATAAGCTGATAACTAATAAAATTGAAGGAAACATGTGGGATCTCTTACCTCCTGGCATCCATCTAATATAGGAGGCATTACAAAGATGTGGTAAGAAGAGAGTCATGAGGAATATTCAACGTTAGTTTTTTAAGTTTAAGATGTGAAAATGGCATCTAGAGGTAAAACTAAGCCTCGTTAGTCATTTGTGCATATGGGCATTTTTTTTTTAAGAAACCTCTTTGCTTCCATGTTTAGAATTAAATGCTATAATACTTAATACCCAACTCAAAAGTATTTTATTTATTAAAGTATTTTTATAAATTTATAAATAGACTAAAATCAATAAATAAATTTATTAAAGTATTTTTAAAGTATTTTATTTCTTAACATGCATTTCCGTTTATTATACCTTTCCTATTTTTTTAAAAATTAAACTTTTTATAGATTCCTGTGCAGTTGTAAGAAATAATTGAGATTTTCTTGCATGTCCATTACCCACTTTCCTGAAATGGTAACATCTTGTAAAACTATACAGTACAGTATCACAACCAGGATATTGACTCTGAGGCAGTCAAGATACAGAATATTTCCACCACAGGAAAGGATCACTCATATTGTCTTTTTGTAGTCACTCCCACTTCCCTCCCTCCCACCTCCTTAACTCTTGGCAATTACTAATCTGTTCTCTATTTCTATAATACATTTTGTCATGTCAAAAATGATTACATAAATAGGGATTTTTTTTTTTTTAACTTGCTGGGATTTTGGTAGGAATTATAATAAACCTGTGTATTGGTTTGGAGAGAATTGATAATTAATTGTATTGAGTCTTCCATTGCACAATAATGCTGTACATCTCTATTAATTTAGATCTTTGGTTCTTTTCAGTAGCATTTTGCATGTTTAGAATACTAATCTGTATTTTTTTTGTTATTATACACCTAAGTATTTCATTTTAAATCATTGTAACTGGTTTTACATTTTAATTTCAATGTCCATGTGTTTGTTGCTAGAGTACAGAAATAAATTAATGTTTGGTTAGCTTCTATCTTGTGACCTTCCTGAACTCACTAGTTCTAGGAGTTTTTTTCTTTGACATTATCTGCTTAGCCAACTGTGTCAGTTGCAAATAGAAACGGTATTCTTTGTTGTTCAAATCATATATATATATACATATATACATATATATATATATATTTTTTTTTTTAGTCTCTCTTTTACTAGGTCTAGTCTCTTGCACTACGTTGAATAAATGTACTTTGTTCTTGATTAGAGGAGGAAACACTGTCTTTCATAGTTAAGTATAATTTAGGTATCAGGGTTTTGTAGATGTAGTCAAGTAAAGAAAGTTTCCATCTATTCCTATTTTTTTGGAGCTTTTAAAAAAAATTTATAAGTATTAAATTTTGACAGTTCTTTGATAAGATGACATTTTTTGTCATTAGCCTGTTAATGAGGAGATTACACTGGTTTTAGAATATTGAACCAGTCTTTGCATCCCTGGAATAGACCAGATGTGGGCATAGTGTATAATTCTTCATATGTATGTTGTTGAATTCTCTTGTCTCTGTCTTTCCCTGATGATTTTCTTTGTTCTGAAATCTATTTTATCTGATATTAATGTAGCTGATCTTTTTTTTTTTTTTTTTTTCCCAAAATTTATTTGCTAGGAGAGGGAGAAGAGCAGGGGGAGGGGTAGAGAGAGAGGGAGAAGTTGACTCCCTGCTGAGCAGCTGAGCTGATTGCCCAACACAGGGCTTAATCCCAGGACTCTGGGATCATGACCTGAGCTGAAGGTAGATGCTTAACCAGTTGAACCACCCAGGCACCCTTTCTTTTGATTAATGTTTGCATGTCGTGTCTTTTGCTCTCCTTTTACTTTCAACCTGACTATATCCTTTGAAATGAGTATATTGTTTTTTAATCTACTCTACCAGTCATTCCCTGTGTCTTAATTGATGTATTTAGACTATTTATATTTAATATAATTATTGATGTTAAGGCTTAAGTCTGCCCTTTTCTGTTCATTCTCTCTGTATTTCGTTTCTCTGTTTTCTTATATCCGCCTGCCTGTCAGTACTATAACATTCTTTAGAATTCCATTTTGATTTATCTGTAGTGTATTTGAATGTATCTCTGCATAATTTTTTCAGTGGTTGTCCTAGGTATTAAATTGTATATATGTTACTTATTGCAATCTACTGGTGTCATTGTTTTGCTAGTTTGTGTGCAGTGTAGAAACCTTACCTCTTAGAAGCTTTACCTCTTTATGTCCCTTGTTTTCTTTTGTTTATAACATAAATTGGCTTAAATAGTTCATATATAGAATTAGAATCATATTACTTACTATAATATTTGTTTTAACCACCAAACATAATTTAGAAAACTCAGAGGACATTTTATTGTATTTACTCATATTTTTGCTGTGTTCTCTCTTCCTGGTGTTTCAGGTTTCTTTATTGTTTCTATTTAGAGAACTTGCTTTAGTCATTATATCAGTGTAGGTCTGCTGGAGATAAATTATAGTTTTTCTTCATTGTAGATGTCTTTAGTTTCCCTTTTTTTCCTGAGGATATTTTCATTACATTTAGAATTCTAGATTGAGTTTTCTTTCAGCACTTGAAAATGTTCTACCACTTTCTTCTCTTCTCTCTGGTTTCTGATGAGAGGGATTCATTTTTAATTGATAATTTTAAGGCTTTTGCTTTTTTAGTTACCATAAGACAATACTGGAGGTTAAAGAAAAGACATTATTGAAATTTTCCGCAGTGTTTTTTGATATACTAAAATTAATTTTAATTTTGTTTTTATGCTTTTTTTCTCACTCAAAGGTGAAAATTTTTCAGAAGTACATCAGAACTGGAATGTTCATAGCTCCGCTTCAGAGCATTCAAAAGGATATCGTAACAGAGAATTCACACGAGGATTTTCCCGGGGTAGATATCCTCGACCTTGCCACGGCAGGCCTCAGTCACCACAGTTTCATAACTCAGAGCATATGGTGTTTCAGGACACTTCAGGATTTCCACCTCAGAGACACGATAATCCTATCATGCCACAGTATCCCTTTCCTCCTCCAGTGTTTGACATGCACGGCTTTTCACTCCCTCCTCCTCTACCGCCACTCCCTCCACCACCACCACCTGCATCTGTAAACCTGGGGTGGGCTGCACCTAACATGGCACCTCATCCATTAATTCCCTTACCATACTCTATACCCCCACCCCCTCCACCATTGCCTCCACCCCCCTCTTCTGGGGATAGTAATTCTTCCCATTTTGGATCCTACTACTAGATGACTAACTGGATGTTTCTGGAGAAATCTGGACTTTTTATATTGTATGAGAAGGATTTTTTTAAAAGGAAGCAATTATGGAGCTAGATTTTTTGTAAAATACTAAATATTTCCTTCAGTTGTAAGTTGATATATATTTGTAACCTTTGTGAAATTGTATCCATATGAAAGTTATACTTTTGTGGAGGAGAAAATCCAACTGTGTAATATTTAATTAAAACTGAATCCCTGTTTTCCTTATCCCTGCTCAATTAAACAATGTATATAGGTCCAATAGATCTGGAGCAACTGTCATCATGGGTTAAAATTATTGAACACACTGATTGTCTTAGTATATCTGAAAATAAGATGTTGAAGTCCTACTGAGAGTCTTTAAAATAAACTATTTTTACAAATGTATACTTTGAAAAGTGATTTTGATTGTTAATGCAAAAACATAAACTTACATGTCTTATTTTTTTAAAAAGATTTATTTATTTTAAAGAGGGAAAGTGAGAGAGAGTGAGTGTGAGGTGGAGGGGTAGAGGGAGAGGTATTCCCAAGCAGACTCTGCACTGAGTACACAGCCTGAAACGGGGCTTGATTCCACGACTTCAGGTCACAGCCCAAGTTGAAACCAAGAGTTGGACATCAACCCACTGTGCCACCCAGGTGCTCAGACCCTTTTTTTTTTTTTTTTTTAAATAAGTGAAGGGTACAGAGAAGAAAGGCCTTCAATATTGGTAGATGTTCTGACTCTAATTAAAGTTCACATTGATTATGCATAGGCAAGCTTTATTATCTATGTAGGTTTCTAGAACTTAGCATTCTTCAGTAGACTTTTACTATTTATTTAAAGGGACACAGTGGTTATTCATAATAAAATATGTTATTTATTCCCAATAAAGTATATGTAACTCCATATTAGCACACTGTATTCTATATCTGTTTTCCAGATTCTCATATTGCCTGGCACAGATTAGGTGCTTAATAAGTATTTATTGAATTACTGACTGAATTTAGAGCTTTTAATTAAATTACCATGGAGTGTTATTTTACATCATGAAGTGTAAATACAAGGGAGATTATGGAGTCTTAGAAAAGGTCTTAGAAGTAGTTTAAACTATTCCTCATTTAACAAGTAATAAGGAACCTAACTAAGGGTTCCAAGTTAAGTAATTTAAGATTACTCAGTGGGATGACAAGGAGTTGAACCTGGTTTTCTTGATTCTCACATCAGTACCTCCTACTAAATTGTTGCTTCCTAATCTTTAATTCCTTGACGCTCTTAGAAAATAATACTTGTATGCACATCATTGGGGTAATCTGGAGATCATTCATCACAGCCCCATGGACTCTGGTTGCACCCAGGCCCTTCACATCCCTGAGGCTGGGGAGACTCTGTAAGGTACCTGGGACTCAACTGAGAAGTTCTTGCTTTGGTATACGTTGATTTCATCATATGTTGTACTTTATTATTGTTTCTTGAAATGTTTTTGTAGTAGTTTCTCTTGAGGAGTTAACTTTCATAGTCTGTGGCAGTCTTTTTTTTTTTTTTCCTGGTTGATAGAATATTTTTAGAATTTTGAGATTATATCTAGAAGTACTAGAAAAAATAATTTTTCTACAAGAGCGAAAAGAGTGAGATGGTAACCTTCAAGTATAGTATATCAGCAAGCCATTGTAATTGCCATAGCATTTAAAAAAATCTTGGAACCTCTGTGCCTCAAGTACTGGTGTCTGACTGTAGATATGTATTATCTGAAGAAACAGAACTGAATGATACCATTTGGTATCCACCTTCAGTTAAGTTGCTACCTTAAATACTTATAGCCAATGTGCTTCCTCCTTATACTTGAGGGATTTTGAAACTTCAGGGTGCCCAGAAATCACTCACAGTAATCACCTAAGGTTTGGAAAGCTTACTAAAAATGCACATTTTTGAAATTTATTCCCAGATTCCAGTTCAGTAGATGTAAGATAAGACCTAGGATTTTTTTTTTTTTTTTGTCTTCTGCTTTCCCAATTTTTTTTCTTTAAATTTTATTTTTAATTTCATTTCTAGGATAGTTAAGATAGCAATCTTATATTAGTTTCAGATATATAATACGGTGATTCAACAATACATTACTTAGTGCTCATCATGATAAGTATATTCTAATTCCCCTCCCCTATTAACTCTATTCCCCCACCCACCTCTTCTGGTAACCATCAGTTTGTTCTCTGTAGTTAAGAGTGTTTCTTGGTATTTCCCCCTTTGTTTTGTTTCTTAAATTCCACATATGAATGAAATCCTATGGTATTTGTCTTGCTCTGAATTATTTCACTTAGCATTATACTTTCTAGATCCATCCATGTTGTTGCAAGTGGTAAAATAAAAATTATTGCCTAAACTAATATATTTGTTTTACCAAGATGAATCTCTCCTCCCCGCCCCTTTTTTTTCCCAGAAAGGATAGTGAAGTTCATGATAACTGGATGACTTGTCTATTTAATGGAAATAGCTATTGAAAGAACTGGGTTCTACACAATAGAATGTGTAGTTCAGAACCTACCAAAGAACGTCTCAGTCATGTACTTAATTGTTAAGCTTAAATACTAAAATGTATCTTGTGCAGCTAAATATTAGTAGACCTAATTGTCAATACTAATTGGACATAGGGGAGATAAAAGGAATAAGCAGGGTGCCTGTGTGCCAAGGTCTCCATTGTTTTGGGTCAGTGAGGAGTATAGAATGCTTTCCCTTTCTCCCTCTTCCCACCCACATTCTAATTTATTCTTCCCTGCCCTCCACCTCCACTGATTTACGTGCTACATTTTTTTTGTTGTTGCTTGCTTTGAGTTGGTATACACTAAGTACATTAAAAAATTCAGAACATTTGATGAGTAAGACATGAGTAGAATCCAAGTTCTAGTCTACTATAATTTTAAACTAATAAATAGAAGTGGTATTTTAAATCCCCAGCGGCTAAAATTCTTCGTGTATTTTTGAAGGACAAGGTTTCTTAAGATAACAATTGTAATGATTTAGGGAGAGACAATCTCAGACATAATGCTTTTATTTATTTATTTATTTTTTTGAGAAAGAGAACATCAGAGCGGGGAGGGGCAAATAGAGAATTTTTTTCTAAAGGATTTGTTTGAGAGAGAGCACTAGTGAGCACTGTGGAGGGGTGGTGCAGAGGGAGACAGAATCTCAAGCACACTCCCTGCTGAGTGCAGAGCCCAGGCTCCATCTGGCAACCCTGAGATCAAGACCCAAGCCTAAACTCAAGAATCTGTCACTTAATGGATGGAGCCACCCAGGTGCCCCCATAATGCATCATACTTATATGTCCTTTTGGACAATAATGTTAATGTTTGCATTTAATTCTATAAAATTTATGTAAAAAATCATAACAGCTTTCAGTGCTTTCTGCTAGTTTGTTTGTAACGTGTACCATTACCGAGATCTTTTTTGTTGTAGAAAAAGGCAATCCTGCCTCTCCTCTGGGTGACACAAGTCAAGGAAATCAACCACAGGAAGAGCAATAATTCCTTATCTGTCTATTTCTTATCCATTCCCAGTCTCTTTCACCACGGGACCTGAGGTGGACTTGAGAAAATTTTTTGCTTAGGATGCTATCTTCATGTGGTTAGGGTATTTAGAATTTTTGAAAATAGTTATGGTCTCCTTCAATTAAGTACTAGAAAAATAAGTTAGTATATTATTAAATAGTAGATCCTTAAAAAAAATTTACAAATTTAAAACAATTATTTTTGTAGAATGAATTTGTGTGTTCACATTATACATTCACAAAATCTTTTCTGATACTGCAGAAGCTCGGCAGTATAACTATAAAAAGACAATTTTAATAGAATGTAGACTGGATAAAATAGAGTTATTTATGAAAATTCATTGCCAGGTAATGTTGCAGCCACACTATTTATGATTTAATACATTCTACATTATAATTTAATGTAGTTAAATATATATATATATATTTTTCTGCAGATAAATTACCAGAATTCCAAAAGCCTTTCTTTCCTTTCTGAGACCTAGACTGATCCCAGACTTATGTGGCAATCATGTTCCAGAAAACCAAGGAAACAATTACTACAGTGTGCCTGAAATTAAAGTTGAGAAATATCTTCTTAATATATTCTATCAGACCAAAGTACTTGTTTTGAGCTGCTTGCAAGAGTGAAATTGCATCTCATTTTTGACTCTGTGTGTGCTCTGGACCTAAATTGTTATCATTGGTGTATTAGACATGTATAGTCACTTAGTGCCCTGGAGACAAAGGGCAAATTTGTTTATCAAACACTAAAATAATGAAAAGTAGCCAATGAAGAAAAATATAAAACTTTTTTTCTGCACATTCAATAAAAAATGCATATTGTACTTACATGTGTATATGTTCATGTATATTTTTTGAAGGCTAGTACAAAAAAGCCTGATTATTATGTGTGTTTTAGTACCTTTTGTTTCTACATAAAACGTTGATAACAAGGGAATAAATGGTTTATTTTGTAGCTAGCTGCATGACACCTACCCTCCCCCACCACCCTGAACAGAGCAAACTAACCTTACATGGTAAAAGCCTCTTATTTATACCGAGGATATATGAGCTAAATATTGTTTCTAGCAAGACAAATGACCCAAATAGTAAAAAAATATAACAAATACAAAAGAAGAGAATCTATTGGAATAGAATCCCTATTAAAATGTGATAAATAGATGATGGTGGTCTGTGATGTTTGGTTGATAGAGATGAACTTCTCAAATGTTCTCTTAGCATCAAAAGCCACTACACTGTGCAGAACCTGTTATTGCAGCTTTTAAAACTATTTATCGTGTGCTCCCATGACACACAGGAGTGCTGGGAAAACATTTGCTCTCTCTCCCATCTCATTGCTCTTGCAAATATCTGTTTGACTAGGCGTCATGCAGTGTTTCATCTTAAACAGGATTTAGGACTATGAGGCTTATTTATGTAAGCTATGTTTGTAGCTGATTTATGCAAAGCAAATAATTATTTTTCCTTAGTGTCAGTTTGCTTTTTGACCGAGTATACTGTATGCTAATATATTTATTGGCAACAACATAGGCTCAAATGAATTCTGTTTGGCAAGATTATGAACAGAAAAAGACTTAAGGGACAAAGATAGTAACATGGCATTAACTTTATTAACATATTCAAATACAGTTAGTTTGAACCATATGAAATTCCCTATGCAGGAGGCCTTTTGCAGGGTTCAATGTAATATATGGACTATAAAATATAGTCTATATAGACTATAAAATATATAAATATACAAAATATAAAATTGCTTCTCATATTTATTTTTCTTCATAGACCATATCTCTGTACCATTACTTGCCACAACACATTGGGAAGTATTTGTCATGGATGATAGCTGGCAGAAATTCATGTTAGTCAATGTTTCTCAGAGATATCTCTAGTCTTGCTAAAAGGACAATCTGTGAAAAGACCAGGGGGGCCAGAAAACTATTAAAATATTTTGTATTAGGTTAGAAAAATACTTTCTTTAGTGTAGACTTCGTGGTTCTTAACCTGAGGTTTGTTTCCCCAGTGTTCTAGAACCCACTAAAAACCTGTGAGATGTACATTTTTCTAGGAGAGAGGGTCCTTGACTTTCATCTTGTTTCTAAAGTAATATATAAAAAGAAAGAGGATGAAGAGAGAGTCTTTCAAAAGGGTTTCTCCTTTTAGAACATATATAACAATATAAATGCTTCTCAAATTTGATAATGCACAAATCCTGTTGAGGAGGGGTGCCTTGATGACTCAGTCAGTTTTGGGCATCTGCCTTCTGCTTGGTCATGATCCCAGGGTCCTGGAATCAAGTCCGGCATCAGGCTCCCTGCTCAGTGGGGAACCTGTTTCTCCCTTTCCCTCTACCTGCTGCTCCCCCTGCTTGTGCTCTCTCTGTCAGATAAATAAATAAAACCTTAAAAAAAGAAAAAGAAAAAAGAAAAATGTAGATCCCCAAGACCACGGTTTGGGAAACATTGAGTTATGAAACTAAATTTCTTTCTATGCAAATCTCCCTTCAATTTCTTATAGAATGTTTATACCTGCAAGAATGTTATCTATGGACCTCAACTTAAACAGTTGCCTTAGACAATTTTGGGTTTCAAATGACCGTATGGGAAAAACTTACAAATGATTATGGTCAGGAGTAGAGGAAACATTTAACAATTGTCTAGAAAATGTCTAGCATGTATGTTTCTACCCAGTGGGAAATTTCTTTATGATTTAGACTCTAGATAGGAAATCACTCTTACACTACAAGAAAGGCACAGTATCTTTAGTTTAACAAATTTAGTTGTCTATGGCCCCATTCTAAGCATATTGTGATGAGAGGTAAAATTTGACCAAATTAACAAAGTCTAAGGACATTTCTACAAATACTGTAATGTCCATACATGGGAACAATTGAAAAGGGAAGGACCTGAATGGAACACAGAAAATGATCCAGAAAAATTTCTGGAAGGAGAAATGGAGATTAAGCCAAGATGAGACCGTCCAGGCATAATCAGCAATGACATTTCTCCATTTCCTCAGGACAGAGGATGTGGAAGATTATATATCACCATCTGTTTTATTTGTATAATTCATTTTTGTTAAGGAAAATGTATAGCTTGCTCATTAAAATGTGAATTCAGTCATGCTTGCTGATATACTTCTTTAGTTTTCATAAATTTTTAGTCAAATAATATATCTAGATACATTTACATACAGCTGTCTGAACTGAGTGCCCTGAACCCTAAGGGCACTTAAAGACCATTCCCAGTGTGGTCAAGCAGCATTATCTCTTTCAAAATGTTCATTTTAAAAGTTTCGTTTTTGTGAACACAACATGATGTATAATAATAGGCTTAATTATCATAGAGTACTCCACTTACATTGTCATAATACACATGACATTTCATTGTAACCGATTATATTGATCTCCCATATCGAAGTATAATTTCCTTGAGGACCAGCACTGTTTGATCACATCTGTCTGTATTCTGAGCAAACAAAAGGTATTCAAGAGAGAGTAGTTTCAACCTTGTTGCCAGATGCTTCTTGCTGATTCATAACCTGTGGGATTCTCTTTTGTGTTTCTAGAATACAGTGGTTTATATGTGTTCATTCCAGATGAATGCCACAGTATTAGTGATAATTCTTTTATTTAATGACTTCAAACTATTTCTCAGGATATCAGAAATCTATTTTGGCAAAGAGTTTCAAGTCAGATGTACCTCAGAAATGGCCCAGAGAGATCAGTAGAAAATGGATTTACTTGTTTTTAGAACTGGTTTTGATAATATTCTATCAACACTAATGTGGAAATGATAGCATTTTGGCAGCAAAATTAATAATTTATTTTCTCAAGATAATAAATATGCTTAAAATTCATATTTTAGATGATATAAAAATATGGTTATCAAATTATTAAGAATGATATATTTACTGTGGGGTTTTTTTGACTGATCTCTATATTGGTCATTCAGTAAGATTGTATATATGCTGCTCTATCCATAAATATACTTTTTAGAGAACTAATCTTATAGATAGCAAAGAATAATGGATGATGTACATATCTATAATAAGGTTTCCAGAGAATTTAAAATTCAAGATTAAGAAGAGAAGGCTTAGTATTTTCGGAGAGATTTGCTTTCCCCACCAAATTTTCTCTATTTTGTAAAATGGCTTCAGGATGAGAAAGCCACTTGAGATCATGCACTAGATTCATTTGTAAATGTGAAAAAAAAAAAAAACCCAAAAGCACAAATCTTGTGAATCTCTTGTAGCAACTGATAAAGAAGTACATATAATTTGCTGTTAATATTTCTTTAGGTTAACCACCCTTGTGGAGTTTGGGGTTATAGAGCCATGAAGTTTTCTTTCTTTCTTTTGTTTTCTTTCTTTTTTTTTTTTTTTTAAGATTTTTAACATTTTTGTTTGTTTGTTTTTTTAAGACTTTAGTTATTTATTTGATAGAGAGAAGAGATAGCAAGAGAGGGAACACAAGCAGGGGGAGTTGGAGAGGGAGATGCAGGCTTCCCGCTGAGCAAGAAGCCCGATGTGGGACTTGATCCCAGGACCCTGGGATCATGACCTGAGCTGGAGGCAGATGCTTAACTGACTGAGCCACCCAGGTGTCCCCAGACACTGAGCTTTCAACTGTTTATTTATTTAATAAACATTTGCCTTGCGCTTATTATTGGTCATCCATTTGATGCTGGGGATACAACCATTAGAGCAATAGTAGGAAATATACAAATAAGGGTACCAGGTGCTGTATCATACAAGTGTATATTTGTACAGAGTATGGTGGGAACATAGAGGAGAAAGAGCTTAATTCTACCTTGGGTAGGAATGGGGAAAGGGAGAAAATAGGGAATAATTTACAGAGGACATGATTCTGGAGCTGATTCTTACAATATAAGGAATAAACTTGAGAAAAACTACTGGAAGTGTGAAACAGGTCAACATGTTTAGAAGCCAGCAGGCAGATAGGTAAGATGGATGTGAAGGGTATGGCTGGAATGGAGGAAAACAATCCCAAAAGCTGGAAAGGAACTGAAGGCCAGATGACTGAGAGCTCTGGGGGCCTTCCCGGGGAGATCTCACCGCATAGTTTCATCCTGGGTTAATGATATTGTTTTTTCCTACTAAATATTATAGGGAAAAATATGCAATTTTACCAGAAAATAGAAAAAGAAGAAGCAATGTGAGAATTTCTGATTTTATGAGACTAACATAAACTCGATGCCAAAATCTGGCAAGGACATTACAAAAAAGGAAAAATATAGGTAGGTCTCATTTTTAAAGACAGATCTAAAAATACTACTACTTACAGAGTATTTGGCAACATGGATTCAGCAAATACAAAGAAATAGATACAACAACACTGCCAAGCAGTGTTTATTCCAAGAATGTAAGGTTGATTTTATATGCGAAATCAGTGCTCATCCTATAAACAGAATATGCTGAACTTGTCCACTTAGCACTATTACTCCTAGTTAAGCCTGGGAAATACATTTTCCAGGATCTCCTTTCTGCAAGGTTCTGGATTTTAGTTGAACGAAGTGGCAGTCGTGCAGGACAGGACGAGGGGAAGTGAAAGAAGGTAAATGCTGTTAGCCCCCTGGCCCCACACAGAGTTGAAAGACACAGAGATAGGTCCCAGCTTCTAGCTCTATCCAGCTTCTGGCCCAGCTGCCACCAAGTGCTTTATTACAGTTTCCTCAGAGGGGGTAGCTCCCCATGAATCCACAGATTCCCCCACTGTGGTTCCACTTCTGTGGCTAGACATATGCAACTTGAGTTTTCCTGCCTGCTCCTACAATCCTTGCCTCTGTCCTGTTAGTGACTTGCTATTATTATTTTTATAATACTTTTAATGGTTCTATTTTCCTGACTGAACCTTGAATGGGATTGAATTTGAGTAGAAGCAATCGAATTTTAAGGATAAAAATCTGGAGTTGCTTTTCTAACAAGATTTAAAGGTAACATTGACCCACCTATTGTCATGGCCAATAAAACAGGAGTAGCCCTTGGCATATAGCAATTAGTTAGCTCCTGTTTAGAGACGTTTTAAGTGATCAAGTAGTTGCTGCCATAAAACACTGTCCCTGGAATGAAGAATAAAGTCTTTTCCTGCAGTCAATTTGCTTCTAACTGCACCTGAGGGTTTGGAGAGAGGAAGAATTGAGCTCTGGGTTTTAACTTCTGATCTCAAGGGGGAACCACAGGCATCTGCCTTGGGCTCAAGTCTTGATCCCTGGACCATGGGATGGGGTCCCTGAATTGGGCTCCCTGCTCAGCGGGGAGTCTTTTTCTCCCTCTTCGTCTGCCCTTCCCCCCTGCTTATGCTCTCTCTAGCCCTTGCCCTCTGTCTCTCTCAAATAAATAAATAAATAAAATCTTTAAAAATAAATAAATACGTTCATTCTAATTTCACCATCTGGGTATGGACTCAGACTACTTCTATGTTGTCCTGAGATAAAGCAAAAATAATTCCCTCCACAAAACTATCTTCTGTAGCTGCAGGTTTAGAAAATTTCTGAGAACTGAACCCAAGTCTGATCCCATGGTTGGCTCAACTTACAAATGCAACAGCATGAATGAACATAGTGTTGACTAGAAATGCCAGACACAGAAAGAATACATTGTTGGATGCCATTTATGAGAAGATGCAAAAAGAAAAGTAGAAACGGGCTAACCTAATCTTTAGTGTCTACAGATACAAGGTTTGATAGCACAACCATTAAAAGAAAACGCAAGAAAGTAATACCATAAATGTCAAGAGAGTCAATACCACTAACAGCAGGGAAGGAAATGATAATTGGTAGAGGGCAAGAGTGGACCTTGCACAGGGTTGGCCATGCTGTTTTCTGACCTGGATAGGGTTATATGGGTGGTCCCCTCATGATGATTTAACGAGCTGTCCATTTATATTCTATTCAATTTCCTATATGTGTATTATTTTTCAAAATAAAAAGGATGAAAACAACTCTGAAATGGCTTCTTATCTCATTCAGAGTGGACACGGGCCTTAAATGGCCTGCAAGTCCCTCAGTGACCGGGCCCCCTATAAACTGTGTGATTTCTCTACTCTTCCTCTCTTCCACTCTCACTCTTTTCACATACAGAGTTGAACATGATTAGAGAAAACTAAAGCACCATGACTCCGAAATATAAAACGGGCTCTTAAAACTGCCTGGAAATGCATAGTACATTCCTAACCCATTCACCGGTCATTCACCTGGGCAATAGGGTCACTCACAACTTGTCTCTAGCGCTAAGCCCTCCACTTCCCCCACCCTCAATTTTGCTGTCCTTCTTCACTTCCAAGTATCCATTTTTTTTTTTTTTTTTGCTTTTTTGTTCTGGGGGGGAAAAAAAAAGGATTCTATGCAAAGGACATTGAGATTATTTTCTACACCTTCCCTTCAAGAAGCAAGCCATTAGCCCAGCTGGGAGAACTGGGAGAGGCGATGCTTCTCTAACAAGAGCCCAAGAGAGCACACTTCCAGAGGGACCCCAGATCCAATGCCTCTTTAGGGACAGTGGAATGGGGGTGACATAAAGGCACCGAGGGACAAATTCAGAGCTCTCTCTGGGAGTTGGTTAAGGCTTTGTTCAGAGTGCATTGTACTTTGAATTTTTCTTTCAACCCAATCCTGTATCCTCCCTCTCCCTTCTGCAGGTCTTGATCCCTAATGCACATTCACTCTTCCCAACTTCTCAGTTCTGCCACCAGAGAACCCAATCTGTGACACCTCACAAAACATTCAGATTCCCATTACCATGTTCATCTATCACCCTGCATCTGTTCCAGTCCCCTGTGATTGTCTTCTTTAGAGGCTGCTTGTATTTGAAGGATATCATGTCTTTTTGCATCGTATTTGATTACTAAAGACATCGCTCCAACAGTTCCCCTCCTTGCTCCTACATCACCAATCTTTTCTCCCTGGGAATAATATAAAATATTACATGTAATATATAATAATAATATCTCTTACTGGAATAACAATAGATTATTTCTATTATTTCTTCCATCCTATAATTTAAAAGAGATCATTCTTTTTTGGCCCAATTTACCTGCTGCAGCCCTATTTCTCTGCTCTCTCTTGGGAAAAAAAAAATCTATTTAAAAATGATCTATAATCCCAGTCTCTAATTCTTCTTCTGTTTTCTCCTTAGTGTGTTCTGATTAGGCTTTTGTCCCTCACTGATCAGAGGCAACTGCTCTTGTCAAAGGTATCAATGACCTCTGCAAAGCAAGCTACAATGGTCGAATCTCTGCCTTCATCACACTTAACTTTGTAAGGGCCTATTTAGCCAGAGCGATTCCATCTTGGATTAAACAGTCATTTTGTTGTTTATGCAGTAAAACTTAAACTGTCCCTGCCCCTCTTCCCCCCAGGGGACTTACTTAAAAACAAGTCCCAGAAACTAGTCCCAGGTAACAAAGCCCAAATACAAGCGTGGGTCAGGCCAGGTGGATACATCCAATCAGTGGGGGCGCAAATGTTGCCCTAGCTACCAAGGAGTATGGGCCCCACCCTTTGGGAGCCTTTTGGGTGCCAATTCTGACCAAGGTGATAGGCTAGTTCAAATGTCTACTATAGGGTAAATTGTAATTCAATTGGTCACTTATGTGTGACCTAGCATGGCTGTGCAGCTTTCTCTGTGTGTTACAATTCCATTTGGCCACCGGTGTGTGGCCAGGCCCAACCACATGGCCTTTGCCCTTAAAAGCTAGTCTGTGAAGCAGAGAGGGGTTGTCCTCTCTGTAAGAGGTGCAGCCCTGAACATTTGGTTTGATTCTTGATGCTTGGCGTGAAATAAAGCTTTGCTTGACCTTCGCTTTGTATCAGTCTCACTCCTTTAATCACGGACCCATTATTGGGGGTCTTTTCAACTTCTGCTCTTTGAAGTTTTTTCCACTTGGGTTCTAGAATATCAGACTCTCTTGTTTATTCTGCCTCACTGGTCATGTTTCTCAGATGGGCCATCAATTGCACAACTCCAAGAGATGCCATTCACCCGGACAAAAATACAAATGATCTCTCCGGGGTGAGGCAGTGAGGTGGCTCTGCTTCTCGGTCTTTCGTTCTGGTTTATTCTCTTCCTCTCTTACAGTGCGAGGGCCACAGGGCTCTGTACCTGGTGCATTTCTGTTTTCTAATTACACTCATCTCTTTTCCAGACTTTGCTCAGATTCAGAAATCCACAGGATACCTGCCTGACGTCTTTACCTACCCGACTAACAAATATCTGAACATGTCTGAAACGGACTTCTAAACTTTCATCCCATCTTGCTCTACTGGAAGTGGAGTTGAAGACAACTCCTTCCTTCCAGTTACTCTAGCCTCTGACACTGTCTTCAAAACAAAACAAAATAGAAAAACAATAGGATTGCCTACTGCTTTTACCTTATGCTCAGAGATGATAGGGGAATAAATAGTAGTGATCAAAGTAGAGAATTAACCTACTGGAAGTTTTCTCAGGGTAGCTCTCTGAATTTAAAAAAAAATTTAAACATTTTATTTATTTACTTATTTATTTATTCATCAGAGAGTGAGAGAGAGAGCGCCAGCATGCACAAGCAGGTGGAGGCAAAGAGAGAGAAACAGGCTCCCTGCTGAGCAAGGTGCCCAATGTGGGACTCAGTCTGAGGACCCCAAGATCATGACCCGAACCTATGGCAGCAGCTTAACCCACTGAGCCACCCAGGTGTCCCTGAATTTAAATATTTAAATGGGTTGACAATGACCAAAGTAATGTGTCCTCTGCTTCCTCCCTTTCTGTTGGACCTCATTCCTTCCTCCCTTGATTCTGATAGCCATCAATTTTTTAACATCAAGTCAATCTTTCAGCTTTCTATCTAGAATATATTCAACACTTGCCACTTTGTAAAAACCTACAACGGTATGTATGCAAGAGATGGAGCCACATCTGGCTATTCCATACATAAGTTTTTTTTTTTTTTTTTTTTTTTTTGCAGGATCCACTTAAGTAATTCCCTGAGGAGCCTTTGAAAAGTAATTTCTTGGTTTAATTTACAAAATGTGAAAATCAGTGCAATTACTAGTCATTGTAGAAAGGAAAAACAAACTCAGGCAGCTCTGTAACTCTTATGGATAGAAAAACCAAAAGCGAAAATAAAAGTCACATTAATCTGTAGAAATGCACTAAACACATAAGCATCACTTGCTTGACCTAAGATTTTCAGAACAGTGAGAAAATAGACGGAGTCTGTTTACCATGCAGATTACTTTTAAAGTCAAAATGGTGGTGGGATTTGCAAATGTCGCCATGGCCAGTGATGGTAATAGCAAATCTTCTAGCCTGGTCAGGCATTCTTTCATATAGAATAGTTTCCATGGAAACCTTGTCTGCAACCCACAGATTTCACGTACTGTATGTTCTGGCTAAATAAATAATGAAAAGCTGTCTTCTTTCTTATTTAATGATCTGCAGATCTGCATACCCGATAGGCAGGATGCCACCTCCCATGTCATTTGCAGTGAAGAAAGACAAAATGAGGACACGACAAAGAACAGATTCCATCTCTACATTTTAATAGCACAGTCTGTATTAAGAAATTATATTTTCATTTCACCTCAGATCACAAGATCAGACATGTATCACTGGCCATTCCTACCTCCCCTGGTCCTAGTTATGGGCCACTCACTCTCACTGAGAATGACAGCCACCTGGGGACGAATGCAGGAGTTGTGAGGTGTCCTAACAAACACCTTTCTAAGTAGACTGATGTTGAGTTTTAGCTCCCTGTGAAAGAACACTCTCCTTCCCAATGGCAGATGTCACAGAACAAGTTGGGACATGCTTTTCTGTCTCAGTGAGGTAGGGTTATGTCATCATTCTCTGTTACCATCTGTGTTCTTTCTATATGTCCCTAAATGTTAACTTTCTCTGTGTACTAATTCATAGAAAAATACTTTAAACAAATCACCTCATAATAAGAGGGTTTTTTTTCTTCCTAAACAACTTAAAATGTTCTGGACACTAGAAAGCAAAAGAGTTTTAATGAATTCAAAGTAAATATTTACAATTTATTTTTCTCTTTTCCCAGTATGTATAAACAACAATCATAGGCCAATATTTCAGTATGGTCTAGTCAGATAATATTAGCTTTTTAGCTATGAAATAATTTGAAGCACTTCATTTTGAGGTAACATATAAACTATAAATTTTATATCTTGATAAAAAATATAAAGCTAGGAGGTCGTGGAGGGAGGAGAAAGAAGTATTCTTGAATTGTATATGAAAAGAGTAATTTTTCTAGTTATAGGCTTTTCTGCCTTGCAAGATTAGGTTTCTCCATGGGTGAAAAGAAGGGGAAAGGAAAACATTAAACCATGTATAACTGGAGTGTTTTACTTCTTATTTCTTATTTAAGAGCTTATTTCTTCCCAAACAGAAATGTCCTGGATATGATAGGTTCAAATGGAGAATTCTAAATAATTTGTCAATTTATGACACAGATTTGGGGAGAGAAAAGAAGGAACTGTATCTTCCGGAGCCTAAATTTGTTAAGGAAATACAACCAAAGGGGAAAGACATAAAGTCCTTTTCCAGTGAGGATCTAACCTGGAGCTCTGCAGATGGGCAAGAATGATCACCGAACCCCAGGTTTCCTCTGGTGCGTAACCAGGCGCATGGTGACTATTTCTTGAACGAACAAACGAATGAATGATAGCATAAATCCAAAGAGTACATTTTGGCCTGCTACCTTAATTGAATACACCCCAAGAACAATATTTCATTACACTTTTAAATCCCCATATTTCTTCTTTTTATTACTGGGCAAGCCATAATGAAGGAAAATGTCCATGAAAGGTTCTACTGTCTTAATTGTAAGAGTTGACAAGTTTTGTCAAAAAATTATTGATTTCTCAAATAATACAGAAGGAAAGGTTTGACTAAATGAAATAGAGGTTAGTGCAAATCTTTGTCATTCAGATAGACTTTCTCATATTGAACTCAGTGCTCGATGTTTGAATATTATTTTTTAGGAAGTGATCTTAATAATCGAGGGTTGGCAGTCATCCCTGGTTGGCTCAGTCGGTTGAGCATCAGACTCCTGGTTTCGGCTCTGTCCTGCTCTCAGAGTGTTAAGATTGGGAGGTCCAGTTGGCATCTGTCTCCACACTCAGCTGGGAGTCTGCCTGAGATTCTCTCCCTCTGTCCCTCCCCGACTTGCACACTCAAATAAATAAATATTTATTACTCAAATACATAAATAAATAAATATTTTAAAAAATTGAGGGTGGGGAATAAGATGCTTTCCAAATGTTAATCTCTCATGTTAGACGTTGCAAGAGATGTGGGTAAACAAGAGATGTGTGAAGAGTTTGAATGACTGACTATTGGGGGAAAAAAAAAAAGCTATATGCTATTATGTAGGTATCTTCCTCCTCTCCTCCCCTCCTTCTGTGTTCTTTTTCTTATCCTCTCACATTTCCCTCTGAATCCTACCCCCTCCCTCTTCGCCCCTGTAAACAGTGACATTGAAAATGCTAGAGTAGAAAGACATAAGTTCTCAAAGGATCCCGTGATTTCAAATACTGTGATTTCTTAGAAAGCCCAGCGAGGTTATTCCCTTACTAAACTACTAATTCATATAAATTATGATGTATGCAGGAGGAAAAAAGTATTTTCCTAATCTCCATACTCAAGCGAGCTACAACTTTGAAATATTCATGACAGAACACTGCAACAGAAGTAAAGGATCTTAAAAATAGTATCTATTTCTTATATTTTGATTCCTTTTTATCAGGCATTATCAAAAGGGGCAAAATTGTTGCTAAGGAGATATAATTTGATTCTTGGAAAGTGACAAATTCTTACTCTTTTTATGTACAAAGCACAAGTATAAAGACAGGAATTGTAGGAAATCTGAGGTATTAAAATTTCATGATGGACTTTAGGAAAAAATGTCTTAAGGGGTCAATAATAAGAAAAAAAAAGGTTAAGAAACACTATATTGTGCTTTTAGTTTTCTTTAAAAAAAATTTTTTTTAAAGATTTAATGTATTTATTTGACAGAGAGAAGACACAGCGAAAGAGAGGACACAAGCAGGTGGAGTGGGAGAGGGAGAAGCAGGCGTCTTGCTGAGCAGGGACCCTAGATGTGGGGCTTGATCCCAGGACCCTGGGATCATGACCTGAACCGAAGGCAGACACTTAACGACTGAGCCAGTCAGGTGTCCCTGTGCTTTTAGTTTTCTAAAGATTTTTTTCTCCTCTCCCAGGTTCTGGTTAATGGAATAACTGGTAAAGAACTAGAGCCCCATGGAAACCAGTTTTTTAAATAGTTGAACCAAAACAGGACTTCCAGGTTAAAGCTTATTTGTAAAATGTTCCTAGATCTGGAGCTGGCAGAAGTCAGTCATTTTTGTCAGAATTGAAGTCAACTCATTCTTGCAAGATGGTCTCAACTTGAAAGAGAAAGAAAAAAAAAGAAGAAGAAGTAGGAGAAGAAAAGAAAAAGAAAAGGCTTGTTCTGGAGAAGATAGTGCAGGGAGAGTGCTGTGTGTCTGAACTGTCCTTGCAGGGTCAGGCAAAGGAGCCTGTTGTACCTTAGCACTTGGCCATTAGCAAGTGGAAGCAGAGGATTCTGCTCTGGAGGCCCGGTGGTCCCCACTGCCAGCGAATGGCCTAAAGAGTATAGGATTAGTCACTTTTCCTAAAAAAGTAGGTTTGGAGAAATAATTCTGAAATATACCTTTCTTTTTGAAAATATGAGGAAAGGATGGAGAATTCTCTCTAGGGTATAGTACTAAGAATCAGAATGAATTTTGTCTATTAATTTTGCCTAATTTACTATTGATGAATAGATCTTTGTGTTGGAATTATATTTGTAAATAAATACTCATCTCTGCAGGGTGTTTCAAATATCCTTTTCTAGATATATGTACTCCTCTATTCATTGGTGAATGAATAAGTGTGGTAGTTGGAAACAAGCTAAGCGTCCATTGATGGATGAATAGACAAAGAAGATAATGGTGTACACACACACACACACACACACACACTCCACACACACACACAGTGGAGTACTACTCAGCCACAAATATAAAAATCTTGCTACTTATGGCAACATGAATAAATCTTAAGCGTATTACACTAAGTAAAATAAGACAAATACTGCAGGATTCTACTTACACATAGAATCTAAAAAACGAAACAGAACTCAGAGTCATAGAAACAGAACAGGGTGCCAGAGGGTAGAGGAGTTGCAGGAGGAGTGAAATGGATGAAGTTGATTAAGAAGTACAAACTTGCAGGTATAAAAGAAATATCATGAGGATGTAATATATAGCATGGGGCCTATAGTCAGTAATGTTTTGTCTCTGTAAAGTGACAGACGGTAACTCAAATTATTACGGCAACCATCGTGCAATGTATACATATGTAAAATCACTGTGTTGTACACCTGAAGTGAAGATAATATTGTAGGTCAATTATAACTCAATCAAAATAATAAAACAATAAAATGAAACATCATTTTCTATATTGTTCTCTAAATTTCTCAGGAAAGATAAGATTTCCTTCAAATTGTTTTTCAGAATTAATTTTTAATTAAAATAAATTATTTTATTTCATTTTGAAACTAAAATCATATTGGTTGATACTCTATTGAGATGAGGAGTGAATAGGTAGAAGAAAGAAGAGGAAAAAAATTAAACCAAGGGATGAAAATAAGAAAAATGAATAGGTTTAATTACTATAGGAAATGGAAATTTTAGACTAGTGCTGCCCAATAAAACTTCCTGCCGGATGGAAATGATGTAACCGGCACTTTCTAACATGGTAGCTGCTAGCGACATGGGGATATCCAGCACTTGCAATGTGCCTAGTGGGACTGAGAAATTGCATTTCAATTTTATTTAATTTCAACTAATTTAAATTTGTATACCTGCTTGGGAGCAGTGCCCAGCATACTGATCAATGCAACCCCTAGACTATGAGGGTGTTTTTATGTTTAATTTACACAATCAGAGCACCTAGTTTGAAATACTATAAGAATACTGATGAATCATTGTGAATTTTCCCCATTACATAGATTTAGGCTCTCAGGCTATTACCATGTCTTCTGCTGGGTTAACTGTCAGTAGCAGGACCCTGGTTCACCATCCAAATAGGCTTCCCACAGGTGTAGGTAATGAAAATGCATTGATTGTGCATTTTTTAAAATGAAAAACTGAAATCCTACAAATGGTTAAAGTTATATTTAAGGGATATTAGTATTGCCATCATATTTGAATGAAATATACAATTTAGAACAAAATGTTAACAAATAAACATTTCAAGGTATAATCTGGCAATTTGTTTCTTATAATTTTCCTTATTATCAGTTATTACTTAATTCTTGACAGGATCTGAATCAAAGCTTGCATTCAGTGACAAAGCTAGCAGCCAGTTTTTGACCACATGTTTTCCACATCTACTTAAAGATTTAAGAGAAATAAAAATCTGACTTGTACCCATTTTGTTTATAAAATAAAATAAAATAAACTTGCTTGGTCAAAGCAAGCATATTTTTAGTTTTTATTTTTCTTCCAGTTTTATTGAGATCAAATTGACATAAAATGTTGTATAAATTTAAGGCATACCACATGTTGATTTGAGAGACTTATATATTACAGAATGATTACTACCATATCATAAGCTAACATCTCCAGCCTGTCATATAACTACTATTTCTTTCTTGCTATAAGAACAATTAAGATCTACTCTTAGCGATGTTTGTATCTGTAATATAATATTATTAGATATAATCACTATGCTGTACATTAGACCCCAGGTCTTATTAATTCTATAACTGACAGTTTGTATCCTAGATCAATATCTCCCCATTTCTTGCAACTTCCAGCCCTCAGTAACCACTACTCAACTATTTCTGTGGGTCTGTTTTTTTTTTTTTTTTCAATTTCACATATGTGGTATTATATAGTATTTATCTTTCTCTGTCTGATTTATTTCACTGAGCATGATGCCCTCAAGATTTATCCAAATTACCTCATGGTAGGATATCCATCTTTCTCATGGCTGAATAATAGTCCACTGTAAATACACATCTTCTTTATGCACTTACTCACTGACAGACACTTAAGTTGTTTTCATATCATGGCTATTGTAAATAATGCTGCAGTGAACATGAAAGTGTAGATATTTCTCCACTAGATCTTGATTTCAATTCCTTTGAATATATATCCAGAAGGGAGATTGCTGTATTATACAGTAGTTCTATTTTTAATTTTTTGAGGGACCTCCATACTGTGTTTCATAGTGGATACATCAATTTATATTCCCACCAACAGTGAACAAATGTTCCCTCTTCTCCACACCCTCGCTAACACTTGTTATCTCTAAAAGCAAGTATATTTTTAGGTATTTTATTTTTTAGGGATGAAACTTCACTTATAATAAGATGAAAATGCCATCCAGCATGTTTATTGTCTTAAGAAATTATCATTTCCAATGGAATTTTACAGCAATTATAAAAGACTATCTTCTAGTTTAGATATAGTATGGGCAAGAATATTTACATTTGTTGGTCAAATATTAAATAGCTAACATATTTTTTAAGAATCATAGATAACAGATTCAAAAGTATAAGTTTCATCTTGTGATTATTCTTGTTGCTTTCCTCCAATTTTTATTGTGATCTAATTATAGGTAACATTTATTAAGCATCTAAAATTATATGCCAAGCACTGTAAGTCCTAATTTTATAGATATTATCTCACTTAATGCTTCTAACAGTACTGTCATAGAAGAGCTGTTATTATCTGGATTGTATTCTGGCTTGAACTGCCCCTCACCGTGATTAGCTTACTGAGGCTGCTGCAGACAGCAATTCCAGAGCCAAGATTTGCATCAGGCCCTGCCCCAGATCAGAGCCCAGGGCTTACATCTTAACCTCTGAATGAACTACCTCTTAGGAATTTCCAATATATATATCACAGCATGTTCTGGAAGCAACAGTAGGGACTCTGCAAACTAGCAATTATAAAGGAGGGGTCTGATGATGTTTTGGTGTAACACTGTGAGGAAATACCTTTTAATAATACCAAGGATGAAGAAAGATTTGTGTTGAGTTTAATAATTACAATTTCTAGTACTGGTTTTCTTTTTCTGCTCCCTTCTCTTCCCTTCCCTTTCCTTTATTCCTTCTTTGCCCATCTTCCTTCCTTCCTTCTCTGCTTTTTTGAGACTTAAAATACCCTAATACATGAAAAGGCACTGAACAAATTACTGACTTGTGGTTATTAAGCTGAATTTATCTTATGTGTAACTAATATCCTAGTCACTTATATTAAACCACCAGGAATTGCACAAGACCTATGTGATCACTCCTGAGGTTGGGAAGACCATTCAACCAGTATTTTCATGGAACCATTTGCTCTGGTATTATTCAGAAAGTGAAGCTTATTATTTTCATTGCGTTATAAATTGTTTCTTAGTGATCACACATTTTTACTCCAGTTAATAAATTAATGAGCTTAGAGATTGGGGTGTGTATAGCTCCTTCAGTATAAATTCCCATTCTTGCCACCTTAATACAGTTGAGTAATTTCAGAAATAAAAGTAGCAACATCTTGGGGCACATGGCTGGCTCAGTTGGTAGAGCATGTGACTCTTGATCTCGGAGTCATGAGTCTGAGCCCCTACATTGGGCATAGAGATAACTTTAAAAAACAAAATTAACATTTTCATGTATCCATACTTAGTTATAGCCTATAAAACTAGGAATAAAAAGAAATCATATCTATAAAATATATCAGAAAACAGTGTAACATTATTTTTTTTATTTTTGTTTTTATTTTTTGGTTGAGGAGAAGTTGTTGCCCCCCACCCCCCAGAAACTTGAGATTTCTTAGATCCATACACTCCAGTTCAGGGCCTCAGGTGGACAAGCTTTTCACATTACCTGAGTTTACAGCTGGAGTTTAGCAGAGCTAACCTTCTCCACCCTCACCCCACCAATAAAGTCATTAGTTACTGGAACAACCCATTCACAGAAAAAAGTCATTCCTGGGAGAAAAAGACAACTTTCTCAAGGAAGAGATGTAACTTTGCTTTAACTACCATGAGTTTTAAGGCTTCTTCATTGAGAGAAGTAACTAAATGAAGAAAGGTTTTTCAGACTTAAGACAGGTCGAAAAAGTCCCCTAAACAGAATGGGCAGGTGCCCATATTCTTATCAGCTCAGGACCTCTGTGAAGAGAACAGAAGAAAAAGCCCATACAGGAGAATGCCAAGAGAGACTGGCTTTTGGAGAGATATGCTAGAACCCCGTTCCCCAAAAGCTTTCTCTTTTGAACGAAAAAAGTGGTTTATACCCCACCCTCCCCACTTTTTCTTCTTCACCCTACTCCCGATTCAGGTGAGCTTCTGAGGATACAACCGCCCTAACACCCTCTAGGAGCCACTGCCACCTCTGTGAATGCAACACTCTAACATTGTTTTTATGGAAATTTCTACGATAGCATCTTCTTTCTGCACTAAGTAGATAGGTTCAATTTTATTATAACCCCACTTTTATGAAAGTTCAGTGTGCCAAATATAGTATTAATAGAAAGTACAGCTTTCACGTGTTTATTTCCACACTTGTAAGTTATTGAAAACACCCGGTGGATACCCTGCATTGTTGTACGCCTGGTAATTTGACCAAGCAAGTAGAGGATATCCTTATCTACAACAAGCATACAATCTAACTCTAAACAAACATCTAAAAAACAGTCCAAGAAGAATTCCAAGTCAATGCATTAACAACTCAAATGTTCATAATTGTAATTTGTCTGGCTCAGCTAAAATCAAACAACACTGCTGCCTTTGTTTTAATAATAGAATACTCAGCAAAGACTCAAGTGAACTGGCATAAAATGGAAAAAAGTGAACTTCTTGGGAGCCTGTGAGTGAATTTGTTTGTTTTTTGTTTGCTTACTTACTTACTTAGGTGTAATTGACATTTCACCCTTCTTCCTGCCTCATATGTGGAAAGTAAAAACATAGAAAGAACCAATCAGAAAGAAGAGGGGTTATTTTTCCCCCCCTTTCATAGTTTGTCCTCTGAGAGATTAAAGAGGAAAACACAGAGTTTGAAGTCACATCCTGCTGCAGGAAAGAAAGCTTGGAGGAGTTTCCTTTGAAATAAATCTCAAAGATCAGTACTGTTAATGTCTTGATGTGTCAGAACTGAAGCCTGCGAAAGAAGTCAGGAGCATCTCTCTGAACTAGAAAGAGAACTGGTAAATAATGAGAACAGAGAAGTCTAATGACAATGGCAACAAGTTTTATTTAGGTTTTGAGTTAATTTAAAGGTTTTTTCTATAAGATGATATGTTTAAGCTGATTTGATTTAGTAAAGGCTTGCTTTTGAAAAAATGCGAAAGGCCTGCTTCTCTTGTGCTGAGACCAACCATTATGGTAACATGAATAGGCTTTGCACTTCTCTTGGGGCTGGGACCAATGTACCATTGTCAGCTGACGGGTAGCACACCTGATTGTGCCAAAGTTCCCCAAATTATATTTCTTCTTGAGCAAAATGTCTTGAAACCTAGTACTGCATGACTCAAGAAAGCTAAACTTCAGCCCCCCTGTGGTAATTTGTGCAGAATGCCATAACCAAATACAAAACTGAGTGGCTAACAGAAAAACATTTGTTTTCTCATTGTTCTGGAGTCTGGAAAGCCAAGATCAGAGTGCTAGGAAATTTTTTTTTTTTTTTTTTTTTTTTTTTCTGTAACCTCTCTTTCTGGCTTGCAGACAGTGACCTCTTTGCTGGGTCCTCACATGGCCTTTTTCTCTGGTTGTGTGTGTTGCTGGTGTCTCTTCCTCATCTTATAAGGACACCCACCCTATTGAATTAAGGCCCCACCCTGATGACCTCATTTCATCTTAACCTGCTTAAGATCCTGTTTCCAAATACTGTTGCACTGGGGTTTAGGGCTTTGCCCTATGAATTTGGGGGGAACACAGTTAAGTTCATAACATCCTTCATCTACCTGATGACCTTGTGCTGCCAAGTTTATTTTGATGTGGCAGCGCCCAAGTATGTCTGGGCAGCTGGTGATGCTGCCTTTTCTCAGAGCCCTCTCTTTCCTTGGTCTTATCTCATGAACATATCTCACCAACCTCCCCAACCCCCAGTTTAGAGAACCTAAAATTTGACACATGTGAGAGCATTTTCCTCTCTTCTCCTCTCCCTCTTTCTCTCCACAATCCCTGGTTAAAGGATTTCTCTACATCATTTCTTCCCACTCTCTCTCCTCTTCTTCTTTCTGAATCTGGCTAAACTTTAATGACAGATAACAGTTCCTTTTGTACCCTGGAAACATGTCTGAGAACTAAGTTCTTCAAAATTGGTCGTTGATATGCTAGTGAGAGGAACAAAATTAATTTTAAAAATTTTCTCTCAGGTCTGTCAGTGTGACTATTGTCTTGCTGCATAATCCTATTTTGGAATAATAAATTTAAGCCATCTCAGGTGGTATATAATATGTTTGTATGATTCGTTTTATATGTGTGACTAAAAAAATAATTACAAGAAGAAATAAAACATTTTATATGTATAGAGCATAAAGTAGAATTTAGAATTCAAATAATTCTATTTTTCTGTAACATGAAATGTTTTTCATTTAGGTTCTTGACCTCCCTATTACTAGATAAGTGAGGGTACTTAATCAGCACACACTGATGCAGGGAGCAGTTAAGCCAAAAAAGAACAAGTTGAATGAGCTACTGGAAAACTCTTAGGCAGAAGTGCTAATTTTCTTCTTAGATTATTGACTTCAATTGCCAGTAATGCTTAAAGATGATTAAAAGAAAAGATGTAAGTACACTTACACACCTTGTTAACAAATTGTTGAAACTCACTAAAAAGCCCTAGAACACTAGTACTGAGAAGAATCCAGAAGATGAGAATCATTCGTTTCCTCCTAGGTACTCACTAGCATCCCGAAGTCACTCATATTTCTGAAATTTTTCCTCAGGCACCAACACTCACAGTTTTTGAACTCTCTCTGCTATGGGACTTTGTAGTTACTAGAATTCTTCTCCCAGGTGACCCTTCATGGGAGGAGATATTCCTTAAGAGAAGTGTTCTTACCATTTCTTGTTCTCATTAATGGACAAGAAGCGGAAGCAGAAGACTTACATTTTCGTTTGTTTATTCCATAGATATTTATCGAGTATCCGTGTTTCAGGCATTGCTTTAAGTTCTGAAAACACACAATGACCAAACCACAAAGCATACTCTTGGAAGCTCCCTATCTAGTGGGGATGACAGAGAGAAGAAGGAACGATTGCGGGAGCATAATTAGAGTGAGATACTACAGGAGAGAGCAGGAAGAAGGCACCACAGGGAAGGCTGTACTGGGCTTTGTCCTGAAGGATGAGTAGGAGTTTTCCAGGCTAGCAAAGAGAGGGAAAAGCACAAGAGAAACATGGGCTAAGACAGAGAGCAGTGAAAACGCATGACTATAAGATCACATCTTTATTTTAGTTATATTCTGCTCGACTCCAGGCAAAATCATGATATCTTTATATCTTTGACCAATCTTTGCCAATTAATCTTTTAACAACTGGAACCAGGGGGGTATTTCTATGTTTTCATACAGTGAACGGCCTTACACTTTGGGGGCCAAGTTCATTCTTAAATTCAGATTGAAGTGGTTTCATCCAAATATTTTATACTGCATTTTCCTTCTGCTTCTGTAAAAACAAAGGCAAATCACATTTAAGTGACAGTGCTGCCTCAGGGAGCCGTGGCACATATAGGAATGCCTTTATTTGATGTGTACTTGAATCTGCCCAGGGAGACGGTCTCCAGGGAAAGTATTCTAGTCTGAGATAGTTGTGGTTGTTCCTTCAGGTCACAGTGTGATTGCTGTGGGAGGAGGACATTTCTGCTCTGTTCTTCCCACTTGCCTTCTACCCTCATTTAAAGAAGTGGAGCAGCTGTTCTGATCCGTCAATCGGAGACATCCCCCTTCCTTCACCGGGAGTGAGATGGCTTTAAGTGAGAAATACATGTGAGTCCCGAAATATTCGCCTCTCTCTCTCTTTTCTGTATTTTATGTGACTGGGTTAGAGAATTCGCCATAAACTTAACTGCTCCCTGCCCGAGTTTTTTTTCTTTTTGTTTAGTTTTTTCTTTTTTTCTTTTCACCTAATAGCCTCATGTGATAACCAGGTCCTCCCAAGATACAGATTTGAGTGGAGCCTGGGGGCAGTGTGGGAAAAGGTCATGCTTGGCCAAAGCCACAGAACCTTTGCCAGAAATCTGCCTTTGTTGTCATTGGTCAGTGATTCCACGGTTACTAAAGTGGTTCTTGATTTTCCATGAGCTACATTTCCTTTTATAGAACTACCTTGGGTGACTTGGGAAAAGAGAGAACGGGAGGAATGATGGACAGGTTTGGGGCATTTTCCTATTTTTGGATATAATACCACCAAATACTATAAAAAATATGCTCTCATTTCCTAACTTTTTTGCACAGTCTCAGCGGCACTGAGCATCTGGGAACCAAAACTGCAGATAGAGAGGTTGGAGTGATGTCGGGTCAGCTCCTACTGGGCTGTGCTTGAGGTGAGCAAGAGAAGAAATTCATTTGGAGGCGAGGAAAAATATATCTGGTATTTGCTGAAGTTTTAGGAAAGAAGAACTCATTTATTGTTGTTAGTTCACGTAATCCTCTAAGTGAATAGTTAACTATTAAAAACCATTAACTCAGAAATTCCAGTCTGAAATTTATCCTTCAGATGTACTTTCTTGAACAAGCAGATACACACATAGAAAGATCTTCCTTGCAGCCCTGTTTGTAAAACTGGAAACAACCCAGATGACCAAAATAACCGAAGAACTGCTTTAAAATGCTGCAATAATTTATGGTACATTGTACAATAAGATATCAAACTTACACTGAAAAAAAAAAAGATATTTAAATGGTCATATTTATTATGCAGAAATTAATTTTTCTATTAAACAAGGTACAAAACACTATTTATAGTATAATCCTGTGTAGAGACCAAAGTATGTGTTTTGGCAAAAGTTCCAGGAAAAGGCTTCTCTCAAATACACAATACTGTCGATAGTTGTTACACTTTTGAGGAATAGATGAAGCGCATTTGTGTGTTATTTAAAAAAAATATGTGTACACAAAACTTTTATGATAAAATAGTTTTAAGAGGTAAGTAAGGTCTGATGCAAATAATAATAAAAGCACAAGATTTAACATTGTACAGATTTGGTTAACTACTTTTCCTTGAAGCAAGGTTTTTTTTTTTTAAGATTTTATTTATTTGAGAGAGAGGGTGAGAGAGAGGGAGGGAGTGGTAGGAAGGGCAGAGGGAGAGGAAGAAGCAGACTCCCACTGAGCAGGAAGCCTGACAGGGCTCTGGGGTCAGGCCCTGAGTCAAAGGCAGACATTTAACCAACTGAGCCATCCAGGCTGAAGCACTTTTAACTTGTCTTCACTGGCATCTCTCCTACAGGACACATTTTTCTTCTGTCCCTGGTCATTCCTGATTCCTCTTGAATATTGCCTTCTCTTCCACCCTCTTCTAAAGATTTGTACTGGACCTATTCTCTCACTGCAATGATTTTCTTCAAATAAACTGATCTCCCCCACTCTGGTTTCCTTTACTGTTTCAATGCTGATGACTCTCAAATCTATTTCTCAGCATGATCTCCTTTTCCAAATCCCAGATCAATAAATCTAATTACCTCTACAAATTTGTACCTCACACGCAACATGCACAAAACAAAACTATCGTCTTACCTTCAAACAGTCCTTCACTCCTTCAATATTTCTCTTCTTAGGAAATGTCACTGTCAAAAGCCAGCGGGAGACACTGTAGTTAAACAAAACCAGGCTTATTTACTACAGCAAGGAAGACTGCTCACACAAGGAACAGGGGGGGATCTCAGGAACAGTGTGTTAGAGGGGGATTGATATAGAAGATGGACTTGTGCTAGGTGATTTTGAAGGAGGTATATGGGAAATGGAATTGGCTCTGGAGTGGGTGTGTTCATCAGGGGCAATTCTAAAATTGGTATCTTAACTCTTTTTAACTATCCAGCAGGAGGGCAGGAGGAATGGAGCAGGGCAGATTCTGTGGCTGGTAGAGAAGAAGCAGTCACTTACATTTGCTGGAAGAGGGTAACATTTGGTCAGTTTTGTGGATTGCATTGTCCAGTGACAAAACTAAAACAATTTAGTAATGAATTCAGTGTCCTTTATTTGAAGGAAAATCATCCACGGATTGGGAGAGTACCGTACCTTACAAGCGTGGACCATTCTACCTGATGGATTTTGTACAAGAGCGAGCTTTATAGGGCATTAGAAGAGGCAACACAGAAACAGGGAGTGGTTGGTTAGGAGGTCAGGGCTTTCCTCCCAAGGCTAGCAGGCCCTGTATTCTAGGGTAAACTGAGTTAGCCCAAGCTGAGTTGAAAGACTATGAATGGCCATGATAGGATTCCTGGGAGGGGTTTTGCATAAGTGCAGCTGACTTAGATTTGTGACATGGCTGGGCCCCTGGGGTGGCTCCATTCTGCTGGTTCTGATTTATGAATTAAATTTATCAGCATGGTGTTTTTATTGTCTTTGTGTACAGTCAGGATTACAAAGGTTCTTTATTTTGCCTTGCACTGTCATGGTCACAGAACGAACTTGTTTGATGTTGTACCATTCTTCCTGCTCAGCAGAATACCATGGCCAGCAACTTGGCAGCAGTTTTGATGCAAAATTGATCAAACTTTAAAAAAAAAATGTTAAAGAAAAAAGGAAAAGAGTTTTATCTGAGGCCAAGTCGGTACAGCTGCCTGGAATACGCAGTCTTTATCTGGCTGAGACTGCTCCAGGGAAGGACAGTTGGGTGCAGAGTTATGTATGTATTTTACATAAAGAAAAAAGCTACAAATCATCATGACAGAGGACATTCCAGGAAGTTACAGACTTTATCTTATGTTTTTAGTAGGTGGGGGGGTTGTCTTTAATCTTATGGGAACTGGGGAGGTGGTTTGTTTTTTTTTTATCTCATTTATATTTGGAATGCTCCTTTTTGGTTATTATTATTATTTTTTAAACAAAGCAGATGTATGAAGTATGCTCAGGGCAGAAATAGAGCCCATGCTTTGAGGTTTTGTGGAGTCATTCTGATCTTGATAAATGTTAAAGTATAACTTCCTTGGGATCCCAGGAGCAGGGACCACAAATCTTAACCATTCAAATTTTCCTTTATTAACAGGAACAGGGGTGCTAATTTTTTCCTAGATCTAGTTGCCCAAGCCAGAAACTTTGGCATCACCCTTGAATACTTTCTCTTTACCTAGCACATCCTTCCAATTAGCAAGCTCTCCTGACTGTCCTAAATAGCTCTAAAATCCATCAACATTCCCTTTCTCCATTCCACCACAATCATGGCTCACATTTTCTTCTGTCTTAGAATTCTAGCTCAATTCAGTGCCTCCATTTTGCTTCTTCCTTGGCTGATTTTGTTGATTCCTTTCAGAATGTCCTTCCCTTTAAAACAGGTTATTCCTTTAAAACAGTACTTCTCGGGGCGCCTGGGTGGCTCAGCGGGTTAAAGCCTCTGCCTTCAGCTCAGGTCATGATCCCAGAGTCCTGGGATCGAGCCCCACGTCGGGCTCTCTGCTCAGCGGGGAGCCTGCTTCCTTCTCTCTCTCTGCCTGTCTCTCTGCCTACTTGTGATCTCTCTCTGTCAAATAAATAAATAAATTCTTTAAAAAACAAAACAAAAAAAAAAAACAAAAAAAAAACCAGTACTTCTCAATCTTGGCTTCCAATTAGGATCACCCCCAGAGGCTGGAAGACAATACCGACACCGTTCCTTTTCCAAAGAGGAAAGAATTGCACTAACTCTTAATCACGTCTATTTTACGTAGAAATATCTTCTAGGGAGGCAGAAGCCCTATCACCAAGCTAAATTTTGAAGGGAATGGTGAATGGTTGGAAGGGGGAAGGTGGAACGGCAGAGAAAGAGGTCTGAGAGGAAAAGAAAGATGAAGCAGAGAAGGGCTGCGAAGTCCTGCAAGCAGCTTATGGGGAATGCGACATTGTGATTCCTAATAAGAAATAAATATTTGGTCTTCAACCCCTGGCACGGAGCTCCGAAAGCCTTGGAATTTCCTAGGTGAAGAAAACATCTTTTGTCAGAATATTTGCTTTTTTGGCTTCAGGCCCTGAAATCACCTCAGAGCCATAAAGGTGACATAGGCATCTTGTTATTCTTTGCAAGCTCCTTTCTGCCAGAACTGGGTTTATGTTAATGAGGTCACTTTTAGAAATTCCCTAAGGATGGAGCTGCTTAGCAGGGAACCCACCATGAAGAGAGAGGGTGGCATCTATCAGTCCCAAGCCGTGGGTGGATTTGACCCACAGCAGTCTGCTGACCCTCGTCCTTTACCTTTCCCAGAGCCATCATTCCCTTTTCTCTCTCGTAATTATTGTCTTCTTCCAGTGATTCTCCTCAGCTCACGCTCTCTCGGTTGTAACCCTGGTTCCATTGATCTCATATGCTGAAATGTCTTGTTGTCTGCTTCTTTTGGCCAATTCCCACTACCACTGTTTTCAGAAACTCTGTCTAGAACAGCTTCTTTAGCTCAAATCCAACGAATCCTGACTCATCCTTCAAGACTCCATCATAGAGCCCCCTCCCCCAGGAAGTCTTTCCTTCCTCTGCCAGTCTTGACCTCTCCCACTTCTGTGCTCAGGGACACTCTACCCTACTTGCATTCCTGTCATTATTAAATTTGGGGGCTGCATATGTTTTCTTTCCTAGTTTTTGAACCTTGTTTCATTCATTTTGTTATCTTTCATACAGTATCCCATTTACAATAGAAGTAAAGTCGATGTTGGATACTTAAGTACTCACTGCATTTTTATTTTGTATCTCATACATATTTTATAAACATAATTTTGTACATACTCAATATCTAATAAAAACATTTTAAATGTTTATAAATAAAAAAGAAGTACATGTAAATTTTTTTTAAACAATGGAAGAATGTAAGAATATCCTTTCCCTCTTTTCATCTGTGTTACTAGCTCATAATACGATGAAAGAATGGAGGGTGGGAGAATTGTGACAGAAATTAGTGCCAAGTAAATTAATTGCCTCCAGAAACTGCTTTAAATTTTGTTTGGAGGCTGACAGCCATGGTCTCTCATTTCAGGTTGATTTCTGCTTCTAATACAAAGGGCAGAAAATGTGCTTTTCAGATGGAATACGGCATTATCACCTAAGTGAGGAGAAAGTGAGAGAGAAAGTGAGGAGAAAAATAAGGGGGGAAATAATCTTAAATTTTTTACAAATGAAGAAAAGATACTCTAAATGATGGTAAATATGCTGAGTCCTTTGGTTGCTTATTTAACAAGTACTCTTAAGCCCTTATTATGTGCTCAGAACTGCTGGGAGGGTTTAACACAGATGAGGACTGGACAAAATTCTTTCTTTTTCATAACATACCTGCCTCTCTGAATTTAAAACATCAGTCTATTTTTTTTGCCTTATAATTTGTGGGAGCCATCAAAGACAAATGAATATGTTTAAAGTATGCTTGAAATATCAAAAAGCTTCCTAAATGGATCTTATTATCTCTCCTGCTAGCACTGTCTTCTTTGAGGCATAAAGGATTTAAAAAGTAGGAACAAAGTTTTATTAATATGTCTTGATAGGCAGAAATGGACAGTGAAAAAAGATTTCAGGTGGAAATTTTACTTGGAGGCTTATGCCTCTCTCATAGGGAAATTAGCTACGGAGAGGTTCTCCCTTCTCTGCCCTCAGCCCTCTCCCAGATTATGCAGAAAGGATGGTAGAAATAACTGCTAACCTGTCTTTTAAAACAACAACTGTGGAATACAGCAATGCCTTGGAACTGATTAGGATACAAACAAAATGCATTTCTCTATAACTGGTTTTGACTATTTGCCTTAATAAGCTTAGTAATTTGCTTCTCTGTCACCTTTTGGATGGGCTTAATACAACCAAGAAACCCAAGACAAGCAGGCTTTAGGACTCTGTATCATCTCCCTGCTAAGAAACTGCTGCAGTCACAGGTGAGGCTCCCTGGGAAGCCAACTGGGCAACAATGACTGGCTTGTGCCAAGAAAGGAGATATGGGATGGGAAGAGAAGGAAGCAGAATTGGGCTGAGGGAATCATCATGGAAGCACTAGTCAATTCTTCAAGAAGATCTGAGGGTAAGCAAACTTTTCAAAGTGATCCTGAATTCTAGGCAGACCTAGAAAGGGCTGGGTCTTCTAGCTCCTTCTAGTACCCATAGGCCAATATGAGGGCTTCACGGGGAAGGGAGTGTAACTTTGGGCAAGGCAGTTGTCTTTAACTGAGGAGCTGGGACTTGACAGTTCAACCCTCCTAGAAACTGGGCGGAAAAGTGCTTTTGTCTTGCAAGTCAGACCCGTGAGTGGTGCAACTCCATACGCGTTACACAGGCTGAAGAGGAGATGACTGGGGTCCCTGAGGGACCTTGGGTTTGTGTAGCTAACCTACAGGCACTGAGGTTGGAAGAGGAAGGACATAAATATTCGTGTCACCAGGCAATTTACTAAAGAAGCTGGTGAGCTATTACCTTTGTGTTTGTGTACAGTTGTCCTGTGACATCCCTCAGTCTCTCCCCGCTGGCTGCCTTCATTCATTCATTCACTCTTCAAGCTATTCTGTGATGATCTCGGAGAAAAAATTTAGGGGAATTCTTGCTGAGAGAGCTTTCAAGTTTTAAAGTTTGAGACTTTAAAGTGGTTTTCAAAGATATTTTTACCTTACATAATATCAGATTATGTGTAGTTCATTTATCACTAAAAGTTGATGGAAAGACGTGTTTATTGAATAAACTGATAGAACTACAGGTTTGGAATTTTAAAGTCACTGAGTCCTTCAGGATAAAGTGGAAACTTGATAATCTGAGAATTAGTGAAAATGAAATAAGAGGAAATTCTGTCCTCTGAACATAAAAGCGCTTGGTTTCTTTTTCCTCTTTCATTCTTCTGGAAGAAAGGAAGATTGAAGCCTGTAGGGAATCCTTCAGCTGCGGACTGTGAAGTTGGGCATCAGAAGACTAACCCCCATTCACCACACCCTGGGTAGGAACTGACATCGCTGCCCTCTGAACTGAGTTTGCCTAAACTGACCTAATGTCAAGACAAATAGACAGGTCCAATGGGACAAAGAAATCCTATGAGCACAATTTTAATGTGTGAAACTTTGGAGAAGTTTAAACTTAAATTTTACCTGAGTACCTCATCTACCTGGCAGAGGAAACATTTGTCTACCAAACATTTAATTGTTTCCATTGTCCTGTGAATTTCTTTCCTTCTTTTTGACGGCCCAACCCCCTACCTTCTTCTCTTAATTCAGGAAGGCATTTGTACCCCATTGTGCCTGACTACCATGTCTGTGTGCATTCCCCATACATATGTTATTAAATTTGATTTTGTCCTGTATTTATTTATTTATTTATTTATAAATTTTATTTTTTTTTCAGTGTTCCAAAATTCATTGTTTATGTACCACACCCAGTGCTCCATGCATTGTGCGCCCTCCATAATACCCACCACCAGGCTCACCCTATTTTATTTATTTTAATCAGAGAGAGAGAGAGAGTGAGCACTAGCAGGGGGGAACAGGCAGGAGAGGGAGAAGCAGGCTCCCCACTGAGCAAGAACCGCCCCCCCCCCCACCTTCAGTGTGGAGCTCCAACCCAGGACCTGGGATCCTGACCTGAGCCGAAGGTAGACGCTTAACTGACTGAGCCACCAAGGTGCCCTAATTTTGTTGTGTTAAACAAACAAACAAACAAACAAACAAAAAAACCAACCTGACAAAGGCAAAAACAGGGTCTTTTCCTTTTCTTTAAAGATTTTGTTTATTTATTTAACAGACAGAGATCACAAGCAGGCAGAGAGAGGGGGGAAGAGCAGGCTCCCTGCTGAGCAGAGAGCATGATGCAGGGCTTAATCCCTGGGATCATGATGACCTGAGGCAAGAGCAGAGGTTTTAACCCACTGAGCCAGCCAGGTGCCAAAACAGGATCTTAACTTCAGGCTTTTCTGAAGCTCCGGAAGCACACGTATATCTGCGTGCACAGGCACACACACACACTCACTCACTCATGCATGTACCAGGCTTTTGAGTTGCAAATTAACATTAATGAAATCTCTGAAAAATTAGGATTGGGATGAGTGGATATCTGTGAACAAGTAATGAGAGTACCAATTTTACCTGAGTGCTTTTCTTGGTGTATTTTTCAAGAATGACCTGCTTTATTATGTAATTGGTAACATAATCATAGGACTGATGTCTCACTATATTCATAGATTCCACCCACACTTAAAAGGGAGGGGCCGTACAAGGGAAAAGGTCATTGGAGGTCATCTTAGAATTCTGCCTATTGCAATGTATAAAATTTCAAGTGTTAATTACTGCTAGTTCCCTAAATTCTTGTTTTTAAATTCCAATTCTTTTAATTCCATTTTTTTCTGTAGGTGAATATACATAAGTGTGTATGTGCTTTATCTTTGAATTTTCTCCAGTGTTGTGACAAAAATACAGCATAAGAAGGAAAACCTAGATTTATTTTTTAAGTTTCAGAAATGTAACTAGTAGGAGCATCATGGGGACATAACAGTACTCTTAAAATGAAGGTCTGTGTTTTTTCCATTGTCTCTTCTTGCTGTGTATGTGGTAAAAAAGTGCTCAAATTCTTCTCTTTTAGTTTTTCTTCCATGGGATAGTGACAATTTTACTTCTTTTTCAAGATGTGACAATTTTACTTCTTACTTTCCTATCCTTATATTTTATTATCTATCTATCTATCTACCTATCATTTATCTATTATATACCAATCATCATTGCCTTGTTTAAGACCTTCAATGCCATGTAGAATAGATGTCGTGATAATAGGTAAGCAGTCTGTTAGGACTACCATAACAAAATACCACAGACTAGGTGGCTTAAACAGTAGACATTTATTTTTTCACAATTCTAAAGGCTAGAAGTCTGAGAAGAAGATGTTGGCAGGATTGGATGTGGATGACCACCTTCTTCTAGTATCTTTGCATGGTTTCCGCTCTGTGTGTATCCATGTCCTAATCTCCTCCCCTTATATAAAGACAAGAGTCATAGTAGATTAAGGTGCATCCAATAATCTCATTCTAACTTAATTATCTCTTCAAAGACCTTATCTTCAAATATAGTCCCCTTCTGGGGGACTAGGAGTTAGGACTTCAACATATGAATTTTGTGGGGACACAAAACAGTCTATAACAACAAGTATCCTAATTTTAAAAGCCATTGTTTTACTGCTTTAAATTTACCCATAATATGTCGATTTCAGTGACATAAGTTGAAAGGAAGTTGGCTCTGGACCCTTCTTATCCCCACAAATACAGTTATTCAGTAATAATTATTGACTGTGTACAGATAAATCAGATACTAGTGGAAGGGCTGCAGCATTCTAGGAGAATGTGCTCTCCATAGTTAGCAGGGGATCCCAGACATCGTCTTGTCAGAGACCTTGCACCCAACTTAGTGCCATGTGATCAGGAAGAGACTACTTAGCTTCCAGTTTCACCCTGGGAAGAGAAGTTGGTTTGCATGTCCAGTGTCTCCAACTTTTTGGAGGAACTCCTTAGAGGACTGACTTATGTCTTGCTAGACTTTGAGCTCTGATGAGTCTGGTACAGTCTAGCTGCCTGGGCAAGAACAGAGGTGGTGCCTTGGGCTGGTAGATGCTACTGATCCTCTCCTAACTCAATATAAAGCAAGCGGATGAAGAATGCCCAAGGCTCAGCTTCCCTCTGGGGGAGAGAAAGTGTTGATCTCTACAATTAGTATCTCAACTTCTCCAAGGCTACCAAAGAATGAGCGTCTGTCTTAAAAGTCTTGAAGCTTTGATGAATCCAGAACAATCAAGCCACTAACAGGGAAAAAGGAAGCAGCCTCTTGAGTTGGTAGATGCCATAGCCTCCCACTGTGTCTCAGTACAAAGTGAGCAGACAAAAATCACATCTGCCTGCTTCTCCCTGGAGAAGGAAAGGGTTGGTAGAGGCTCCCAGAACTTTCTGGCTGGGATGATTGAGGAGGGTCTTCTTCTTCACACAGCTAGTTCATGAAAACTGAAATAGGTGCTTGCTCTGTCTAATGTACAGACACCAACACAGAGAGTCAAGGAAAATGAAGAATCAGGCAAAGGGGTTTCAAACAAAGGAACGAGGTACATTTCTAGAAACCAATTCCAATGAAATGGAATTATGTGATTTATCTTACAGAATTAAAAAGAACTCTTATGAAAATGGCTAACATGATAAACAGGAAAATGCATAAACAGAGAATTTCAGCAAAGAAATAGATAATACTAAAAATATGCAAAACAGAAACTTATTCTTTACTCACTGGAGTAAAGAATACAATGACTGTCAGCACAGTTTAATGCCATTGCTGTGATTCATGGTAAGATGTCAACACTTCTACTCATAATTTCTATCATCAGTGTAAATGTCAAGGAAGTGAAAAAAGTAAATAATGCATTAGTTGATGACACATTGTATAAAGTTTATGGGGAATAGGCATCTGTGAATTATACTTTGAAAACTATTGCTCTATGAAATACCAGGAAAGCTCTAGCATTTTAACTTCATCTCATGTAGTCACCACTGGGTCCAGGCTTCAGTCAATCAACCCAATAAAACATTAGAGCCACTTCCACTTCTCATTGACACATTCAGTCTGGAATCTCTGCTTTGTGATCATCTGAGCTTGGACGAATGCTACATTTTTTTCCCCAGCAGCATCATCCTTAGGATCCCTTCTATATGCTCCCCCAGATTTCTGTTGACATAAAATGGCAAAATCCTAAAATTCCTGATACATTTTATAGCTCCTCAGTGGTCACTCTTTTACTTTACCCTCTGGTACATTCCAAGATTTGTCTGGTTGTATGATGTAAGATAGACTATAGGTCAAGAGTTAGTAATTCTTTGTAAGATAGCTGCCTCAGGGGATCCTGCAACAGTGTCTTCAGGCAACAGAAAACTGATCTTCTCAGACAGGAATGGAAACCTCTTCTTTGGGCATAGGCAGAAGGATTTAGGATTTCAAGTTCCTCACTTCATAACATTCTAAGAACCTACCCTGATATTTTGGGTCCAAGTCCTTCCCAAGCAGTGCCTTAATTGTAACATCAGAGACCTTTCATCCCTGGGGATTCAATTTGTGCTGTAATTCGACCATGTGAAGTTTAGATTTTAGGACTTGTTTTTCAGAAATCTCAGTGCTTCAGCAACAGGAAATAAGAGGGGTTCATTTGTTTGAGAAAGTACTGGTCAGTCAGACCTTCAGCTTGGAATTTAAAGACTCAAGTTTTAAGATCCATGACATCCCCCCCCTTCCTTTTCCAGTACCCTTTCAAGCAACTAACCAACTTCAATGAACTCCTTAGTCTTTCTAAACTGTGCAATGATAGTGAATATCAGTCATCCTAAGCCTTGCCATCTTTAGATACTAATAATAAGGTTTCTGAAGGTGTTAATTTAAGTAATTCTTTTCCACTGAGTGCCGTGGGCTGGTTTTAATTCCCTTATCCCTGGCAAAAAGATCATTAAGGCCTTTAACGACCTTTGATCAGACCAGAGAACCAATTCCAGAAACCCCAGGACCACTTCAGAGAACCTATCTTAAAGGCTCTGTTTCCCTTCTGTTATCATTGTTTTCATATCCGTTAAGATTCATTTAGAGAAGCAGAACGATTGCGCGTGACACTGAATAAAGGATTTGTTGTAGGCATTAGACCTTATGTAATGGTGAGATCCAATGAGGAGGTCCACTGGGGGGCCAGAAGTTACTGTGAATGTGCAGGGCTAACGATCAGGAAGACAACCCAGCTATGAAGAGGGAGAGAGCAAGAAAACATTGGAATTCGTGAGGACAAGCTGGAGACCAACCACGTCTGCCTCTTACCATTTTCAATCTCAAAATCAAAGCAGAAGGAGCCGCAGGAGGAGCTGGCAGTTTTTGGCACCAGAGTGGCACACGCACCTGGTTCAGGACTTGGAGAAACTGAAAGAGAAACTCCTGTGGAGATTGTAAGAGCCACAGACTCCACAGCAAACCCATCATCAAAAGCAAGCCAGGGGGCACCTGGGTGGCTCAGAGGGTTGAGCCTCTGCCTTCGGCTCAGGTCATGATCTCAGCGTCCTGGAATCGAGCCCCACATCAGGCTCTATGCTTAGCGGGGAGCCTGCTTCTACCCCCCACCCCCCCGCCTGCCTCTGCCTACTTGTGATCTCTCTCTCTCTGTCAAATAAAAAAATAAATAAAATCTTAAAAAAAAAAAAAAAGGAAATGAATTATGCCACTTTAAAAAAGAAAGAAAGAAAAAAAAAGGCAAGCCAGGAGAGCCTTGAGGACAGATGACCTGCAGCTGTGCTGGGAGCCGAGGTCAGTCTCTGGAGCATAGTAACTGCTGCTTCATTTCTGCCTTACCAGTCTCCTGGAAACTGTTCTTTTGTCCAGTCTCTGCCTAGAACTACACAGGGAAGGGCTTCTGGTTCCAGATAGCTAAATGACACTGTACAGAGCTACCACAGACTTTCTTCATCCCTTCTGAATTTTAAATTTTATCATTAAAAATGATTTATTAGTTTATTTTTATATTGACACAATTTTTTATTAAATTATTTTTATTGATCCATATCTAGTCTTGCCAACATTTCCTATTTCCCATTCCCCTCATCTTATTGTTGATTTCTTATCATTCCACAATTAGAAAATATTTGGCTTCATATATTTATTCTTTTGATACTCTACAATTTTGTGCAGTCTGCTTTTAGTTCAAGTAGTTACCTTGATTGCTATTAATCTATTTAATGATTTTAATTCTTATTTCATCAGTAAATGATTTACTGACTACTATGAATGATAATATAATTAACATAATTTGATACCCTCATAACTCCACTGTCTGATTTTTATTTTTATTTTGCTGGTTTTATATTATCAGTATTATTTCTTTTTGTAATTAATCTTCATACTGTTGAGTATATCTTTATCACTTGATTAAGCAGCTATATCTTCTGATCTCAAGTTATGTGTTTTCTGTACTTTGCCATCCCAAATTTTACTAGCTACATTACTATTTCTACTAGGCCACAGTTTATAACGTTAAAATTCTCTGTAAATATAGCTTCTGTAATGGGTTTTAACCCATGTCTTCTATTCAAATGAACTCAATGCTCAATGTCAGTGGTTTTTTTTTTTTTTTTACCAGATTGTCTCATTGATTTCTTTTTCATTTTAAGTTCATTTTCCAATACAATTTTCAAAAATAGATCATGTGAATCACATTTTCTGAGAAGAAAAATTATATAAAATATATATATATATATGGCTGTGGTTTTAAAACTTGTAAGACAGCTTGGTCAGGTTAAGTTTTTCTTGTGGAATGATTTTTTTCTCGTGAGGAGGTTGTATGTATTGTTCTACTCTTTCCCAGAAATGACTACTACTGTGAGAAAGGAGAGGACACTCTAATTTTTGGAAGGGAAGTAGTGTCTTTTTTTCTGGACTTTAAAAAGTTCTTTCTTTTCTAGGAAAATCAGTAATTTTTCCAGGACAAGTATTGCAGTTGAAAATTTTGTTTCTATATTTTCTGACCCACGGTATGCCCTTTTTATCTATAACTTTTTTTTATAATCTATAATTTTAACTGCATTTTTTTTATTTCAAGAAAGGATTTTCTAATTTAAATTTTGTAGCCTTCATTTCTGTCATGATATATTTTCTTTTCTTTTCTTTTCCTTTTTTATTTTTAGAGAGAGAGAGAGAGACAGCAAGCAAGCCCTGGGTAGGAGCAGAGGGAGAGGGAAATAGACAATCTCAAAACCTCAAGCGAGCTCCACACCCAGTGGGGAGCCCACGGATGGGGGTGGATCTCAGGATCCTGAGATCATGACCTGAGCTAAAAACAAGAGTTGGTCACTTAACCAACTGAGTCACCCAGACACCCCTATATTTTATGTTCTCTTCTACTTCCTTCATAGACTTTTCTTATCATTTTTCCTTTGCTTTGGTTGCTTCTCAATCCTTAATCAAATTCTGTATGTTTCTAGATCTCTTTATTTTTAAGTAAAATAGTTTTACTACTGTTTTTGAGTTATTAAAAATGTTTTTGTTCAATATTTTCATTTTTAAGAACACCACTTTCCTGTTTATTTCCCCCCCCCTCAATTTTTTTCCTTTTGCTTTTTTAATATGTATTTTATAAATCTTATGCAATTACAAAGACTATGTTCAAACAGGTGATTTCTTCCCAGACCAGTAATTTATTAGAGGGTGGTTGGTAGAGAGCCAGGGCTGTTGTCTGGGCTCATAGAAACCTTCCCTGGCTCACTGTGAAGCCCTCCAGCTGCTTAGCTGAGGGAAGTAGGAAACTTCCGAGTTTCTGATCATTCACACATCTCTGCATTCAGCACATTTGCAGATATGATGTTTTCTTATATTTCCAAATTTAGCTGTTGCTTCTGCCACATCGTGATGTGAGAAGGAATATGTGAAGGGATCTAGGATGGCATCTGTAGACAGTCCATATATCCCATTCTTGTAGATCTAAGTAATGGGTCACTAACCATGTCCTTCTGGGTGTGCCTTGACTCTGAAAAATCCTGTGCTCTGTCTGGTATTTTAGCTGCTGGAATCTTCTCCACATACTCTCTCAGTGTGGTCAGTGCCCCCCATAACCCAATTGATATGGGTTTTGGCTATGGGTATATCTTCGTTCCATCAAAGATGGAGTATCTTTGCTATTTTATGTTCGCCTTATTATCTTGCGATGCAGTTTCAAAAGGGAAGGAGGAGACATCTTTCATACTTCACTATCTAGCTTAACCTTTTATAAAAAAGAAATCTATAGAAAATTTCAATGCTTCCTGAAACATTTTCACAATATTAATATTAAAAAAAATTCTACAGAAAATATAAGAAAAGACAGCCTCACACAGAGCTGGCCCATCCACTTTTGAGCTCAATAGAAAGAAAATTTTTAATTTTTCTTATATATTTTGTGAATGTTAGATAAAGAGGAAGAAGCAATACAACGGCTTCCATCAGGAGAGTAGGCAAATGGCACCAGTTAAGGGTTTCCCCTAGATTCTACTCTGTCTTTGATGAAGTTCTATATTATTCATAGTGATTTCTTTTTGTGAATAAGTTCTTGTGAAAAGAAAATGTATCTAAGGTTTCTGGGATTCTGGTCCCTTATTGAACTCTCAGCATGCAAAGGATATACAGAATACTGAGAGCATCTGGGGAAAACAAAAGAAAGGATGGCTCCTTTTCCTTTTTCTCTCCATTTATAATGCTGTGTTGAGGAGGGTGGATAGATATCAAAGGGCCACAGGGTCCTTGGACTGGCAAGATGCTTGGGAGTTTTAGTGAACTTTCTTGGAAAAAGGTTTGAACTGTGATCAGAATCCCAGGAGTACAGCAAGGCACTGGAGAGAGGGTTGCCTGTGGGAGAGTGATTCGATCACCTTGCACAGTTTCTTTTGCACTGGAATAGCTTGAAAAATAATTTGGTTCTGAGGCCCTTAATAAGGCAGAAGTAATATAGAAATCCTCTGACTTAACAGTCCTTGTGGATCAGACATGAAGATGAAGGTCTTGGCAAATGCCTACTTGCACAGAGGACACTGAAATATGAATGTATACACTTTGGTTCCCGGTACTTTGTAAGCCCTTCAGAACTTAGATAAAATCCTGAAGAAGACTACGAACGGAATGAAATTGTTTCCAATCATTCTAGAAGAACGAGGTATTGGGGCACCTGGTGGCTCAGTGGGGTAAAGCCTCTGCCTTGGGTTGAGGTCATGATGCCAGGGTCCTGGGATCCAGCCTCCCATCGGGCTCTCTGCTCTGCGAGGAGCCTGCTTCCTCCTCTCTCTCTCTGCCTGCCTCTCTGCCTGCTTGTGATCTCTGTCTGTCAAATAAATAAACAAAATCTTAAAAAAACCCAATGAGGTATTAAGAGAAAGTAACTTGACTAATACAATAAAATGAATAATGCTTCATTTCTAGCATGCCTGGGGTTGTAGACAGATAAAAACTTTTGTTCCAGATATAGCCAGATGCTTTAGCTGAGCAAGTACTTGCAGATAGAATTGTTGATGGGTAGCATTGTCATCCTTTAGTTGATATATCAATTTTCATTTCAATCTTTCTTTTTCCCAAGAGAAATATTTTAGATTTCCCCCCACCACATGTATTAATTTGAAGATACAATTTTTACTAAGAATAAAAAAGAGTTTGGAAACTGAATTCCTCCTGCCATAAAATTAAAAGACTTAACATATCTTTCAAGCTGAAATAATCCCAATCAATGGTATGCTGTAGGAAAGACAGTGTAGGCTTCTAAATGGGAATTTATTGAATTAAAAAATTGAGTCTAGTCATTTGACTTGCACTTACAGCGAATGCAGGTATTATAGGAGGGAAACATATGTCTTGTGTGATCATATTCTGAAGTTGCTTCATACCTTCATAGCATTCACACTAATGCTATGGTTTGCATTCAGGAAAATGCCTGTGATTATGGTACAAAAATTAAATTTTTCTTCTTCTGCAGCCACCAAAGAGAATTTGAATGTCACCATTGATAAGCACCTCTTTTTCTTCTTCTTCTAATAGAGAAATAAGCCCTTCTTGCTGGGAAAGAAACTGAGTCAATCTACATTAGGAAACACAGAAAGAGAAAGTTTGGTGAAGAGAAAGAAAACAAACTGTGAAACTCAGTTGGTAAGTATAGATTTTTTTTTTTAATTAAAGATTTTATTTATTTGACAAGGAAGCAGAGAGGCGGGGGTGGGGGGGAAGCAGGATCCCTGCTGAGCAGAGAGCCCGATGCAGGGCTTGATCCCAGGACTCTGAGATCATGACCTGAGCCAAAGGCAGAGGCTTAACCTACTGAGCTTCCCAGGTTCCCTGAGTAAAGAATTCTTAAACTGAGTTTAAGGAAGGACATACTGGAATAGCTGTAGAGAGTGAGGGAAGTGTCTACAAGTAAAAAGGGTATTTTTGTAAATGACAACATGGATCCTTTATTTGCATGTCATCAATATTCTGTGATTTAATCTACATTCTGGGGTGCCTGGGTGGCTCAGTCAGATAAGCGTCCAACTCTATCTCTAGGTATTGATCTCAGGGTTGTGAGTTCAAACCCTATGTTGGGCTCCATGGTAAGCATGGAGCCTACTTAAAACAAAACAAAACAAAACAAAATAAACCACTACCACAACAAAAACCCCCTACATTCTAGTGTTTGAGCTAATCCAATGCAGCTAAGACAAAAATGTATGCATCTAAGATACATAACAATTATAGCAGCATGTGCATGAATTCAAAGAATGATAACATTTTAGACTAAGGAATTTGGCCCTAAGATCCCCCAGTTGAGTATTACATGAAATTGCCATGCTGTCTTCCTTGGTAGACTGGCAGCATCAGCTGTGGTGACAGGGGTGTCTCACTACCAAACACCTGGTGATGAGGGTAAAAGCCATCAAATCCACCAGGGAGGATGAATTCTTGGGGTCTCAAATAGCAGTGAGAGAGTCTTTGTCCCCCCATTACCCTGGTAGGTGTTATCAATTGATTCATGAACTTGTGTAAGCCCCTTGGGAAATCCTTATAAGTGTTTGGAAGGAAACCTGGAAAATTTATTATTATGCCAGGAATTTGAGAAGAAGGACTTTTAAAGTTATTGTATACTGGGTGTAGATATAAATGGGACCTAACCTGTGGATAAAAGCTAGTGCCATGATCTGTTAGTAATATCTTCTATGAGTCAAAATATTTTCAGGTATATTTCATTCAAGTTATGGCATGTACCAAGATTATTTAGAAGAGCAGGAGATGCTCTATTTTGTGAGGTTTAAGCTAATAAAATGATGGAGGTGGGCTGCTGGAAAAAAATGATTTAAGATTTGGAATAGTTTACCTATAGCCATTTCTTATGCTGGTAATTAATTGTATAGCACAGCTAGGCAAATGGCAATCCTATTTTATGACAATAAAATCATGTTTAGCTTTCTGTTCACTCCAGAAAAAGGAAGTAGGGCATCAATCCAACCCATAACTAAAAGGATATCAAAATATAAAGTAAAAAAAGAATGAAGTAAAAATGTAGCCCTACTTCATTTTTCTGGAAGCCACTATTGACCTTAGCAAATCCTGAACTTCTCTGGAAAGTCTACTACATTGTGAGGGACACTTTGTGGAGTTAGAAAACTTTCTTAGTTAAAGGTTCTGGGAGTAAGTTGGGTACCGAGGCAAAAAACTGAAGGGACCTCTGGTATGAGGTCTTGTAGATCCAAAGGGAATAACGGCTGCCTTAACTTATCTTTCTGAGACTGAAAAAGCACGCAAATGTGATAATGGCAGCCTGCCTGCATAGCTTCGGAAGCTTGACTCATCATCATCAGTTGGGATAAAATTATGTACGGCTTCCTCCAAAAGAAGGCATATTAAATCAGAATTTCAGCTGTGTCTTTCCCAACCTTTGGCTTATGTATCCAAACCAAGTATCCAAGAAATCTTGTAATTACATGGTAACTTGAATGTCAGTGGTAAGGCTTCTTTCTATACTAAGGCTTCTTTCTTACTTCTATGCTCCACAGACCCATACTCATGACATGGAAACTATTACCCTCACTGTGGAAAGTAATGTAGGGTGATACTTATGACTCTGAATCATGAGGAAGATTATTTAGGGACGAATTGTACTTAGAATATAATATCCCCTCTTCTAAATCTAGGACTTCCAAGTAAAGCAGTGAGTGAGTGGTTCACAATGCTTTTAAAGATTACAGACTTTTAAAGGGAGATAATAAAAGCACTTGATCTGTCCCCAATCTAGCCCGGAAGAAAATGCTTTTTTTGCATTAAATTTTGGGGAGTTCATGGATTCCCTGAAATATATTTAAATATTCCAGGTTAACAAGAATCTGAAGTTTAGGGGTTAGCGAGAGAAGATCAGTCCTGATGATTGCAGAAAATAGAGAAAAAAAGCTTCCAAATGAACTTTATTATATTAATACCTACTATGTATATATGTTGAGAGTATATTTTATTTTAACTCATAAACTGAACTCTTGTAAAGAGTGAAGACAATATAATTTAATATATACTTTCTGATGATCTGTATACTTACAGAATCTGAAAGAATGCATAATCGAGAGACCGTTTAGATTTTCTCTTTCAGTTATCCAATGTCCCAAGCCAGCCTTTGACAAATTAGATGGCAATCAATTCATATACATGTAATGATCAAGGAGTGATTCATATATGTTAGATAAAGCCGCAGTGGATTGATGTGAGAGAGAGAGAGAAGCCAGAAATTGCTTGTTTCCCCCACCTCCTGCCTTTTTTGTCCTTGATCCCTTTAACTGTGAAAATTAGTTCATATTAGACAGAGAGTCAGTGTTCATCCCACTCTTATTTCCTTTGCTCTATTATATACTAAATGAGACATACATCACGTGTGGTATTTAGAGCCTATATGGTGGGATGTTTAGGACCTGGTCAATAATAAACCAATAGGAATGTCTATGTTTCAGTTGATAATCAATTACAGAAGTGGTTCCCATTCTGATATCAGGGCACTCTTCTCTTTGTTTCAGTTCTTTGTCTTTTCCTCTTAATACTTTAAGGATGATTTTCTAATCAACTACCTCATGTTGCAATATTTAAAAAATAGATTTTTCTTATAATTTGAGAGTGGAAAGACAATGTATTTCCTTCTCTCTTGCCTTGCTAATGTTTTCTGCTTAGGAGGAAGTCCATAAATATTTGTTAAATAGTGTGGAATTTTATGTAAGAAGAAATAGGAACCAGAGCAATCATGTGAGTTCCTCAAGGTAATTTATCTACTATGTCATGGATTAAGGATTATAAATTTGTCTATTGATTTAAAGGTAATCCTTTTCCATTAGAGGTGACATTTTAAGGTGTTTCACATGATCTCCTGAAACCTACAGTATAATTAAGACCCTAGGAGGCCTTCTTGTAGGAAATCCAAGGTCCCTGATTTTGCTGCAGTTCTGTTAGCAACTTGAACCATTATGATAGAAGTAAGCAGCAATAAAAAAATCTTACTCATATTCGTGGTCACTCCTGCAACCAAGCTCAGGTACTGGTCTCCCAAAATATCCCATTATCCATTTTAGCTGTCCTCAGCATCCAGGTATTCATCAAGCTGTAAAATCAGAAGCTGGTATTATATATTGATTTGGGGGAAAATTAGCTCTTTCTCCATCAAAAAAAAAAATCTAGTTATTTTGTTATTTTGTATGTTGAAAGAAAATTGCTTCTTAGCTTCTTCCTGGTCGCATTTTCCTTATCAATTTCATATAATATATACACCAGGCACAGATTCTTCATGAATAAATCGAATACATTATTACACCATGTCACCATATTTGGCATGAAATAAGAGTGCATGAAGAACTTGTGTGCAAATTAATATGTTACTAGTTTGACTATTATTTTTTATTGTTTTCACCAGAGAAAAAAATGGAACTCATTTATTTTTCTATCCTATAAAACTTTCTTATATAAAAAAGTAAAAATTTTCCCCCATTTTATGAAATGTTTTATTGCCTCCTGCCAAAAATTCATTAGTTAGTATTAATAATATTGGGCATTATATGTATGGCAAGTCATATATTTTTTTGTTTTCCTCTTTAAAAATCTTACTGCTATAAACGTTGAGGAAATTTTCTAGTAATGAAACATATAATGGAAACAGATGACTCTACTTATCTTTTCTGTTCAGCTATCGGAAGAAATATCACTCCTTATTGTGAGAACAATATGTAACTCTGTTTATTGAAAGGACCCTCGTGAATGCCTGTTAGGAAGCTAAGTAATGCAAGTCACTCTCTGAGCTGTCACTTCATCAGAGGATGCTTTGGTTGCGGAATGGAGCAGATGTTCTGCTACATTTGTGTACTTTAAACACACTGAAAGCATAAAGCCAGACTAAGAGCACTTGTTGGTGAATGGAAGATGCAAGTAAAGATGAAAAGGCTAGAGCCACAGGAAGAATGACAGGTTGTGGAGACCATTTGGCTGGAATACATTTAAAGGACCCAAATGGTAATGGTAACAATGTCTTGCACAATAGCCAGTCCTGAGAAAGTATATAAATGTTATATAGTATATAAATGTTTATATGTTATAGTATATATATATATACAGTATATAATAAAGTGTATAAATGTTTATATGTTATAAAGTCCCTGGGACTTTAGAATATGTGAGGTAGTTTCAACCACAATAACAAAAAGTTGTTATGAAAAAAGTTATTGAAGTCCCGAGAATAACAGAAACGAAAGCAAAATTTACTGTGATTTTAATTCCACGTTGTTCCGTGGCATGATTTACCTTCCTTACAATAAAACATTTCTAGAAAAAAAATCTTCAGGGAAGCTTTGTTATCAGTACTTATAAATCTGTTTTTTCTTTCACGGATATATGATAAACTGGTTTTCAGCTTATGCTATCGTATGAACTCTTATTCCCAGAGGAAAACGCACTTCCTTTTGTTTGGTGTATGGCTAAAATATCCTGAAAAAAAGCACTTTGGTGTAGATCAGGGCTTCTCTGTCTCAGCACTATGATATTAGTCTGAGTCATTTCTTGCTGTAGGGACTGTTCCGTGCAGGATATTCAGCAGCGTCTCAGCTTCTACTCAGGAAAGACCCAGCTGTAAAAATCCCAGACATTGCCCAATGTGCTCTGGGAACAAAACTACCCCCAGGTGATAATCCCTGCTCTGGATTCTGGTCTTCTGACATTCTTCTTTAGGATGATGTGATCTGAAATCTTAGGAGCACTAAAGAATGCTGTTAAATGGTGAAATGTGCATCTTAATCAACCTAATTGCTCCGATCCTTGAAAAATTTAGAAAAGAAAGTTTAAAAAATGTATTAAAATTCACTTTGTTGGCACTCAAGAAAGGGAAAAAATTCTTCCATATGAATTACTTAATCCTGAGGCACTTTGGTACTCAACGTGAATAATAGCTATAATCATAAAATCCATTAGCATGCTGCCTTAAGTGCTTGGTGTTCGTCTTTTATTCATTGGATAATTACTGATTGCCTGGCGTGTTTTACCTGGTGCCTCTAACTGGAATGTGCTACAAAAGGCTTTCATAGCTATTATATTGTACCATGTTAGTTCCTACTTTATTTCTCACACAAAGAAGGGCCCACATGGATTCCAAGATGTAAGAATGATTATCCTTTTCACATAATAAATGCACCAACACCCCCTGTTGGTACAGATAAGCCTGGTGCTTATGAAACATAATTTGGCATCCTGTTAAGGCTATCATTTCTAGGACAGGAACAAATCCTAAATTTAAGAGACACCAAATTTGGGAGGGCTTCTTTCTTAATGAGGAAGTGACACAGATGTTTCCCTTGGGGCAGGTGCTTTTCCACATTCATTCTTCTAAGGTTTATTGAGACCAGGCAGAGAGGCATATAGCATCCAAGTACTACTTGCTGTAAAATTCTTTACACAGAAGACAAGGAGATATGACTTAATTTTGTGAAAAACTAAATTAAAAAGCAGAACAGTAATATGAGAGCTGATGGGAGGTTATAGGGAAGGAATTTCTAATAGGGTGTTCTACATAGCAAGTGATAAAATCCAGAGTAGAGAGAGTACACTGTGTGCTCTTAAATTGCCGTGTAAATTTTGGTCTAGATCGTGTTGAAGGATGAATAAGAGAAAGAAGGACTTTTCAAAAGGGTACAATGGTAGGAGCAAAACATGAAAGAGACAATTCAATTGGGTGCTTAGGAGAGTGTGGGGGGACATATATAGACTGGTTTGGTTTGAGTGGATGTTTTGTATATAGAGTTGATAGGTTAGCTGGAATTCAGTTAGGTAATGTTTAAAGACTGTGGTTTGTTTTTCTTTTTTGAGTATTTTTATTTTAAATATTTTATTTATTTATTTGAGGGAGAGGGAGCATGAGAGGTGGTGGGAGGGACAAAGGGAGAGGGAGAAGCAGACTGTTTGCTGAGCAGGGAGCCCAGGAGAGCCAAGATCACAGGACACCAGGGTCATGACCTGACCCGAAGGCAGACACTTAACTGACTGAGCCACCCAGACATCCTGATTGGGTTTTATTATTTAGGAGAAAGGGAGACCTTCCTGATGGAGGAGGATAACTTTTTTTTTTTTTAAGATTTTATTTATTTATTTGACTGACAGAGATCACAAGTAGGCAGAGAGGCAGGCAGAGAGAGAGGAGGAAGCAGATTCCCTGATGAGCAGGAAGCCTGATGCAGGGCTCGATCCCAGGACTCTGGGATCATGACCTGAGCGGAAGGCAGAGGCTTAACCCACTGAACCACCCAGCCGCCATTGGAGGAAGAGAACTTAAATATAACAGTGAGTAACGTGAAGCTGGTATTAGTGCATAGTTGGGAAAATAAAATGATGAAGCCATGGCAAAGATGGCGGAAGAGAAGAACAAAGGCGAATAGAAGAGAAATATGCAGGTATTAAATTTAATTATTTGGAGTGCCTGGGTGGCTCAGACAGTTAAGTGTGTGCCTTTGGCTCAGGTCATGATACCAGGGTCCTGGGATCAACCCTTACATCAGGCTCCCTGCCCATGGGGAACCTGCTTCTCCCTCTGCCTGCTGCTTTCTTGGCTTGTGCTCACACTTTCTGTCAAGTAAATAAATAAAATCTTAAAAAAAATTATTTAATGTTTTATCCCAAATCATCTCCAGTGACAAGAAACAGCAGGACTTGGTCCATAGTTCCTTTCCCTACATTCTATACTTTGTGCTGGCAGAAGTGGATGCTGCGATGTACAGCCCAGATTCCCCTTCAAGGCTGAAGGACCTTACCCTTAACTCCAGAGCATACTGCCAAATGCCAGCCACTTCCATCTGCCAGTGTTTGCTGGGTATTACACTCTGTTGAAGAAAACCACTGTGACCAGGTTTGCAAAAACTTCCAGAAGGAAGTTGGTGTGGGGTATAAATACTCTGCCTGCTCCCCACAGCAGGCACTTTTCTGAGAAGTCATCCTGGCTCCAGCCTTTCCTACAAAGGTGGCCGAGGTCTGATTGTGAGCCTGCTACTCTCCCACTCCTGCCACAGCCACATGCTATGCCATATCCCTTCACCAAAGCTGTTAGTCCCAAGAGGGCTCCCTGGTATACTTCCTGCCCAGGAATCCCCGAGTCCCTGTATCAGGGTCTGCTCACAGGTCTGTGACCGCTGGTGTTGGAGAGGTCTGAGGAAGTGGATGCCGTGATAAGATTGGGAAGCTGGGACACTCCTTGTCTCACTGTCAGTGAGGACTCTGTCACATTGATGAGTACAGGATGTGTGGACTATGCAGAGCTCTTGGTACTAGGTGGTGGTGGAATTATTGAAACTGTCACTGGTGGCAGGTTGGGATGACATATCAGTAGAAGGAAGTGAATTAGTGGGAGCAATGTATGAGACACATTAGAAATATGGAAGAAAGAGCAGATATAAGGAAAATGAAACTAGATATTTGCTAGGGGCAACTCTTTACTGGAAAGAGTAAAAAGCTGAGGACAGTTTTTCACTGTAATTAAATTAACTATCAATTAAAAGTTGACAATGGAAGTCAAAAGACCTTCCTGGCAGCATAGAAAGAGGAGTCAGAGGACAAAGAAAGTTGAAGACTAGACACAGAACTTAATAAAATATATCATATCTATATAGAAAATTAAATTCCTGAATGAGGTAGGATCTTGGTTCAGAAAGAATGGGATTTTGGGGTGTGAAATGAGGCTATTGAGTGATGAAACATAAAAATCTTCAATCCCTACTTCTTCTGAAACTTTGAGCCTATGAAAACATAGCCCCCTCTTCACTGTGAAGGACAACTTCTTCCTCCACATTCCTTAAAAATGAGACCATTGACAGTGCCCCAAAGTTATTTTGTGTCATTCTCCAGATCTTACCCATGTCTTCTTCTGATCACCATGGCAAAAACTAAAGTTGAGTCACAGTGTCACCTGACTGGCAAAATGCTGGGTTTGGTTAGAGAGAAAAGGGAATACAAAGGAGATGCAGGACCTATGATCATATATTAGCAGGAAATGGGAGAGGACCTCTGGACTGGACTCTGGAGTCTTGGATCAAGGCGAGTGGAATATAAAGTTATAAAAGGAGAAATTTATGAATATGGGAAAATTTTTTTCTGGGATATAGGACTGGATAAGAGATGATGCTAACATGCTTCTAGAATGAATCTTAGTTGCTTAAAGAAAGTGTTAGTCCATGCTAAATAGAGTAAAAATGTGAGACTGGCCATGGAAGACAGTAGAAAGAAGGTCAAAAGGATAGAATCATGCACACGCCAAAATGGTTATATTCTACAAGGCTGGAGGTACTCTGCAAGTTTCTAGGGGAGGACCCAGAGGACATTCTGCTTACCATATCAAAAGGAATGGGATGATGAGGAAGCATTGGTAGCATCAAGAAGCTCAGTTGTAGCCATCATAAGCCAGGGCTGAGGGTGAGAGATGCTATCACTGAAGTAAGTTCATTGATAGCAAAGGCAATGATAGGATTCTGACATAATAGTGAAACCAGGCAGATGCAATTATCATAATGAGTGCTGAGGTCTTGGTGAGAGCCAGGGAGGCTTGACCCCCAGAGAGTTCTGAAGGAACATGGTATCTCCAGGGCCTATGTAGATTGTCCGTCAGCCAACAAGGGTATTTCTTAATCTATTTAACCAGAAAAAGTCAATGATAGGTGATTATGAGATTGAGTATAAGCATACCAGTTAAGAAATCATGATTCGTTACTTAAATTTTATACCCAAGTTGGTATTCATACCAGATCCTTTAGTAAGTTCTTTTTTTTTTTTTTTAAAGATTTTTATTTATTTACTTAACAGACAGAGATCACAAGTAGGCAGAGAAGCAGGCAGAGAGAGAGGAGGAAGCAGGCTCCCAGCTGAGCAGAGAGCCCGATGCGGGCCTTGATCCCAGGACCCTGGATCATGACCTGAGCCGAAGGCAGAGGCTTTTACCCACTGAGCCACCCAGGAGCCCCCTTTAGTAAGTTCTTGAAAGGAAGGGCCCACACACCATAGTAAATATATAAATAATAATTTTTCTCATCTTTCCCAAAGGGATGATATCTATTTACTCTTAAAGTTTTATACTGGAAAAAAACAAAAAAGAATGCCTTTAAATTTTTAGTGTTATTGGTCTGAAGTCTGAATTGCCACTGATACCCAGACACCTGAGTCATTTTAGGCTCCCTCATATTGTGAAGTCCTATGATCTACTGTCATTGGATCTATGCATCCACTTGTCATTTCTTCAGTCTCCTTGATTGGTAATATAATATTTCATTGAAATTAAAAAAAAAATACCACTTCCTTCCCTCCCTCTCTCCCTCCACCTCACACACACACACACACACACGGTTAAGTTAGTATATTGAGAATGATATCACAAATATCACATTTATAGGGCAATGGCAGAGGTAAGTGCCACAAAAACCCAAAAGATGTAGGGCTAGTATCCCCATCATATCTTCAATTAATTCATTTTTCTGGCCCTGAAAAAACGGGAGGGATCCTGGAAGATGACACTAAACTTAAACTTCTGCAAGTCAGTGGTAGCCCTAATTTCGGCTGCTATGCCTGTTGTGGTGGAAGGATAAACGGTGTTGGAATGCTGTGGTACCCCACCCAATTCCCATTTCAGAAGTGAAGAGAATATCCCCCAGCTGCTAGGAATGACACCCACTAGCATCCTCAGGTTTCTGCCCTCTCCTGACAGTTTGCCACAGTCAAAACCTTCCTTGGGGCAGCAAGCCTCCAACCAGGGGTTGATGTGGAGGTGGGAAATGGGAGTAGGTTAGAAAAACTCCATGTCTTCATTTCAGTTGAGGAAACCTCTGAAGGCTATCCCCGCTTTCAGCTTCAGGCCATCCCTGATTATGACCATACCTCAGCAAAACTTCTCCCTTTGCAATACTATTTTCTTTTCATCACAAGAGCTGACCCTAAGATTGCATTATAAATGGTAATACACTTCTTGGACACCACGGCATCTCAAAGGTTGCTTCTCCGAAACCCATCTGAGGCAACTGTATATTATTTCTCCATCACTCTGTTTGCCTTTACATGTTTTAATTGGCATAACATTGCACACCATCTATTTTTATTTCTTTCCCCACCCCCATTCAGGCTTTAAAAGAGACCAAATATCCAATAAAGTCATACTGCTATCATGTGATGCTCTTCCAAAGATAGCTTTAGCACGGTCTCCTAGAAAACTGGTGAAGTTCACTTTTGCACATTAAACTGTGAAATCAGGTGATGATTTGCATCTTCCACTTTTAGAAGCTTGGAAATTGCTTAGATAGTAACCTTTCATTCAAGTTCTGTAACAAGTTGTTATTATTGACCAATGAAATAAAAATTAGATCCTCATCTAATATTCATCATGTGATTGACCACTTGTTCATCGAGACTCACACTCTGCCACAACACAAATCTATCCTCCGCAAACTGATAGGCTTAAATATGTTTTTCTAATAATTTATATATATATTTCTTCTGTTGAGTTTCAGAATAGCTATGTTTGAAAAAATATAAGATATTAAAAAGCATTATATTTAGTATGTGTTATATGTGAACTCGCTGTAGAATACTTAATGAGAAAAGTAAAGAGATAGTTTCTTCCTATTAAAGGTAATAATAAGTTATTTTACCATTTTTTGTCTCATACTTTCACAGCTATAAAAATTACATTTTTGTATATGTTAGCATATTAAGCAAAGAAACATTTTCTTTGTTGCCAACTTTCAAAGCCCATTTTCTTGAAATCAGAATGAAAAACATATAATCATGAAAGAGCATTAAGACATCTTCAGCTTAGTTTTCTATTCTCAATTTATCTGAAGGCAACTTTCCACATTATCTGTGTCAGTTTCTTTTTTTAAGCACACTTAGAAACAAGCTGAAGCTAGTCTTCAGCTAACAAAGTAGGGGGTCAATACAAAAATGTCTATGGCTAATAGAACAAGAAATGTAAAATTGAATAGATTTTAAAAATTTTTAGTAGTAATCAATTAAGAACTGAACATTGCAATATTCTCACATTCAGAGGAGAATGAGGATGGAGGTGGGTATCCTTATAAGAGGACAAAACTCATTTATCATATCAGGATGCTAGTATATAAAGTTGAAAGTTTATGAATAAAGAAACAAGGGAGAAGCTTAGAATGTTAGAGATGGTCACTAGAAAAATGGAAACAGAAGTGGATGAGTGCACATGGGTGCAGAATGGGAGTGGAGAGGTGGGAAAAGGTGAGAAAGGTGACTCTCCCTTTGTACTATTCTTACATTGCTTTGATTTTAAAAACTGAATTAATGGGGCATCTGGGTGGTTCAGTTTGTTAGGCATCTGACTTTTGATTTTGGCTCAGGTCATGATCTCAGTCAGGATTGCGAGATGCAACCCCTTCATCAGGCTTCCTGCTCAGTGAGGAGTCTGCTTGAAATTCTTTCCCTCTGTCCTACCCCTACTCTCTCTCTCTTTCTCTTCAAATACATAAATTTTAACAATGAATTAAATTTTATATGCAAAACTTTAAAAATCATTTGATATCTGTAGAGCAGCAGGCAGTCTAATTACTTCTGTTAAGAACTATTTGTAGAAATGTGAAAAAGCCAAAGGGTGGTCTGTATGTTTGAGAACTCTTACCCTGTTTTTTGTGCAAATAATCTCCATTGTTTCACACTACCTGTCTTCTTTAAATTTGATTAAAGACATAGAAGATTTTTTCCTCCAACATCATAGTTTTAGATTTAGGTACAGTCAACAGATTACAGACCATCTCTTGTTCTTGGCCTATTCAGTGTTTCAATGCCTATGTTACAGTCCTCCACACGGAGAGATGAGAATTTAAGAGTTTGCAGCTCAGAGGATAATTCTGAGCTTCAATCATAAAATTGACAACCGAGAAGATTACTTTATTTCTTTTGTCACCTGACGATATGTTCCTTTCTAAAACATATTATTTCCATATTTACTATTTATGGAATGACTATTACATTCACAGGGCTACACAAAACATCTTTAGAGATGCTGAGTAGAATATCAACAGTTCTTGCCCCAAACTGGTGTGATATCCACCACAGGAGCTACGTATGATGGCTAAAAGAAGCAAACTATTGATAACATCATTAAAATAATTAATAATGTAGAGGGGATTCCAGGAAGCAGAGTATTCACAGAAAGATACCATGGGGAATGAACTCAAGAGGAGATTTCTCCTGATGAAGTAGTGAGCGGCATGACCATAGAAAAGGCAGGGAGACAAGATTCACTGCGATGCATTCTCACAAGACCAATACCGTGGAGTAGATTGGGTGGGAAATGGAAATAAAACAGTTTATAATCACTGAAACACTGGAAGGTACTGGGAGTAGAAGTTAAGATTGTGTAGGATTTTATATGTTAGAATAAAGAATATGGATTTTGCCCTGTGGGAAGTAGGGAATTAAGAAAGGAATTCCTTTCAAGAAGAGGAACTATGGGGCGCCTGGGTGGTTCAGTGGGTTAAGCCGCTGCCTTCAGCTCAGGTCATGATCTCAGAGTCCTGGGATCGAGCCCCACATCGGGCTCTCTGCTCAGCAGGGAGCCTGCTTCCTCCTCTCTCTCTGCCTGCTTGTGATCTCTGTCTGTCAAATAAATAAATAAAAATCTTTAAAAGGAAAAAAAAAAAAAAGAAGAGGAACTACGTATTAAAATGAAAGGCTTTAGAAATCCTGAAGTAGTTCACAAATGGATGAATTAGAACTCATAGGAGAGGAGAGGGTAGGATAACTTACTAACTTTTTCATATTCTTTAGGTAGTTATTTTGCTCTTACAGATCTTTTAACATTTTATCTTATGTTAATTCTTTTATATATAATAACACCCTATTGCTATGCTTAAAAACAACTATCTGCATTTCTGGACACTCTTCTCTGCCCATATTTCATTTAAGTAAACATGTGACTCTGTATTATCTTCTACAGTTTAAATTTTAGTAACTTTTACAATATTGGCAAAGAAAAACTTTGTATGTAGCAAATACCTCATTATAATATAAATAAAATTTTATTAGCAGCGACATTTATTTATTTATTTATTTAATATTTTATTTGTTTATTTGACACAGAGAGAGATCACAAGTAGGCAGAGAGGCAGGCAGAGAGGGGAAGAGGAAGCATGATCCCTGCAGAGCAGAGAGTCTGATGCGGTGCTCAATCCCAGGACCCTCGGATCATGACCTGAGTTGAAGGCAGAGGCTTAACCCACTGAGCCACCCAGGCACCCAGCAGTGACATTTAAAAATATTTTTACTTGTTTTATCTTATATTTTTAATATATTCTTATTTATGGATATTTAATTATTTGCTTTGTAAGGTACCTTAAATATTTTAAATATTTTTGAATTTTAAGAATTTTAGAGTTTCCTAATATTTTGAGAGAATGTAGTTGTAGTTCGGCCCAACATTTGGCTGAATTCGTAGGAAATACTTATAATACTTTTTCATTACAATAAGTAACTAATATTTATTTTTGGATAAGTGTTAAGCTAAATAAAGCCATCCTTTAATGATTCTGGTTTACATCATAATTACTAGCTAAACAAAATATTAGCTAAACAAAATATCACTAATGTATATTATTTAGTCTGTGATTTGTCAGTTTACTCCAGTATAGAACATGTGAAAAATCACTGAAGGTAAAGAATAGAGAGCTGACATCTGGTTCCAAAGTTTATATTATGTAGCTTTTAGGTCTCAAATTCAAGACATTATCTTCTGAGCTTTAGCTTGTCTATTTTTTCCCCCTACAAAATGCGGTGATTGGCCTAAATGGTTTGTAAAATCTGATTTGATTTAAGAAGAGCTTCCAGTGATATGTTACAATTCATGGAATCAAATATCTACATTTGTAATACTATCATTTTGTCTTGATTTCATGCTTCTATAGATTTTTCACTAGGCTCCCAATCTAAACATGAAAAGAAGTGACTTTAGGAGTGAGCATAGTTACATCAGCCTTGCTCCTTGTAGCCAAGTCAATTTTACTCTTTCTCCCTATGATCAGATGTCTCCCACTAACATTTAAGAGAAAATGTTCCTATGATCTACTTTACACTGAAGGAGGAATTCCTGTTGGTGAGTTTGTCCTTTCTATTCCTTTTAGACAGCAGTAAAATCTAGTGATTGGTTTTTCATTCAGAAAGTAATGCAAGCTACTTATCTCTCTTTCCTGGTTCATTGGGTGCAAACTCACACATCAATCAAACTGTCAGACATTTCTCTTTTCTTTGGTTTATTATTCAATGTCAATTCTATCTGAGTCATGTTTTTGTATCTGGACTATCAGAAATAAAACTTAAGCACTTTCTAGTGAAAGTAGCAAAACTTTTAGCAACCAATCCATCATTTTGGTCTTGTGATTTCTAGAATTGACTTTCCCTATAAGCTCCTGGTTAAATGAATTACATCTTCATATAAAGTCTGTTCAATACAGGCCCCTAGGATTTCATTTGCATATACTGAAAAGGTAAAAGTGGGTTGTTCCCATTTTATTTTTTTTTAAGTCTGAAGAAACAATGCAAAATATCTGTGCCATATCTCAGCTTGGGAGTTAGCAGTAAGCTATTCTTTATGGCTAAAAGGGCCTAATAAGTAGATATGGGGTTTTATTCCAAATAAAATATCTTTTCTTAGCAAAATAGATGACTCCTTGCTTACAACAAGAGAAAAGAAATACAGTGATGATTATGTCTGTCAGTTCTAAGAGTAAAACCTAAAAGAGGAATTATGCAGTGGATTATAGGGAATCGAAACAGCCCCCAAACAACTCTCAGGGTAAAAACTAAGGAGGTGCATATTGCTTTGGATCAAATACACCAGAACAAGAGTTAATTTTCCATTAAGCTTATGGATGCAGTATTGAATAGAATGGAATAGAAATAAAGTGGATGGAGAGTAAATGATGGATAGTAATCACAAAACCTTTCAGAAACAGAGGCAAGTATCAGGTCTGATCTCCCTGGAATGGTGAGAAAGTGAAAGAGTGAAGCCAGCATTTGGGGACTTTGCAGAATGTGGAGCTTGGGAACAAGTATATATAGCGTCATATGGATTGCTAGGTCAGAACCAAGGCCAACATTCCTGATCTAACAAACATTCATGATCTAAATGAGGCAGTATTTTAAGCAGGAGCCAAATGTGAAGCCACAGAGCTTGGGAACTAAAGGAGAAAGTGTTTGTTAAAGACATAGAAGGAAGGCAAATCTAGAGAAAGCCCCCCCCCCCATAAAAAGATCCCAGAAGATGTTTTTCATGTGCTGCCTTTGGCATCTAGAATTTTCCTGGGAATGGTTAGAGGATAAAGGTTCATTTCTGAGTGGGCACTTCTGAGCTTGGCATTATTTCTTAAAATTTTCACATGTGTGTTTACAGTAATCTATTTACAAGATTAAAAAATGTATATTCTGGAATTAGATATTGCTGATGGTTACACAGCCATATGAATATGCCAAAAACATTAAATTCTACTCTTTTTTTTTTTTGACTCTGTTGGCCTTTTTGTGGGGGGATAAGTTAAGTTGGCCTTTTTTTTTCCAGTTTCATTGAGATGTAATTGACAAATAAAAATTATATATTTAAGGTATACAACATCACGTTTTGATATGTGTACTCATTGTGAAATGATTACTACAATTATGCTAATTAACATATCCATTACTTTACATACGTTTTTTGGTGTGCGTGAGAACAACTAATACTTGCTCTCAGCAAATTTCAAATACATAAGACAGTATTATTAGCTATAGTCACCATGCTGTCCATGAGATCTCTAGAATTTATTCATCCTGCACAACTAAAACTTTGTAACCTTTAACCAACATCTCTCTGTTTCTCCAACTCCCTAGCCCCTGGTAACTTTTTGCTTTCAACTTCTATCTGTTTGACAAATGAATGAGATCATCCAATATTTATATTTCTGTGTCGGTTTATACCACCTAACGTAATGTCTTCCAGCTTTATCCATGTTGTCTCAAATGACAAGATTTTCTTCTTTTTAAAGGCTGAGTAATATTCCATTGAACATATCTACCACATTTTCTTTATTTGTCCATCAATGAACACTTTGGCTGTTTCCACACCTTGGTTATTGTGAATAATGCTGCAATGAACATGGGGGTACAGATATTTCTTCAAGATAGTGACTTTATTTCCTTCGGATATATACTCAGATATGGGATTATTGGATCATACGGTAGTTCTATTTTTAATTTTGAAGAACCTCCATACTGCCTTTTATGATGGCTATACCAATTTATATTCCCACCAACAGTGTACACAGGTTCCCTTTTCTCCTTTCAAATATTTGTCCTCTTTGAATGAAGTATTAAGGTAGTAAAAATGCAGATGGCCTCATTATAGTCCAGAGCCACTAAATCAAAGTCTTCGGAGTGCAGATCAGGTGTGTGGGCATTTTTCCCCCCCACAACTTCTGCATGTGGCACTTATTTGCCCTAAAGTTATAGAATCAATCACTGAAATTATTTATTTTACCATTATACTCTTGGGATTATCCTCTGAATTTGAGCCTTCAAATTTAAACATGACACATAAATCAGCACTTTTTCAGAGTTGAACAAATAAGCAATAAATTGTCTCAGAGAATTCCCAGCTTTGAATTTTAATTTTGTGGAAAATCAGATCTGTGAATTTGACCTACACAGGCCACAAACTAAGATACATGAAAAATATAATGCTCTCTATTTTTCTACACTTAATTTAACTTTACTTTTGGGTTCCTATTTTACCTGAAGTCAGCTTCCAGGAAACAGTATCTTTTCAAGTTTGAACATGTTTAATTCAAGGTGTGTCATTTAGGCTTTTCTTTGAAGCACAACTTGAGTTCTGGTAACAGGCGATTTAAGTGGTATGTTAGCATTTAGGTGAATTGATTGGTCTTCGATGAGTAACTGTCCATTCTGACCTCTGCTAAAACAGACAATACCCTCAGTGTCTGAGACAAAATTACTCTGTACAGTCAATTTCTAAGACATTCTTATTTGTAGCTGTATCTGGCTGTGTGATCCATGCCAATTTCTGCTTCTCAAGTCCCTCCTTATGGAGAAAACGTATTAGTTTTGTATCTAACTTCTCACTAAATTCTGGAAGCTCCAGGAACACAGGAAGATTCACCTGTTTTTCCACTAGACCATGCTAATGTGGAGAGCTCCTGTGGGGCTTCTCATTACCAGTGTTCCAGACAAAAAATTAGGTATAGATCTCCTCCACCTTAGGAAATCCAAGAATCAAGTAAGAAGTTCTTTATCTCTCCTCTTTGGAGCTTAAGTTTCTACGATGGGGAGCAGAGAGAGCATACAGTATTTCCTAGAGTTCTTCACTAGTGTGTAGAATTTTCTTTCCCTCTAAGTTTCTCTTTCTTTTCCCCTAACCCATGAGATTTCTGTGCTTTTTGAGCAAGCAGGGAAAAACACTGATTTGCTTTTCTCTTATGCCTATTGATTAAGAAAGGATTTAGCTCTTGTCACTCATGACACACTGGCTTCTGTATAAGTGCATACAAATATTGTGTATTTTAACCAATTTCTTATTTTTGGGGCATTCAAAATAAATTTTTATTTTCCAAAAACCCTGTTTTTTAATTTTTATTGCTATGGCTGTATTATTTTTATAAAATATATCCTCAATGAAATAAAAACATTTTTGCAGGGAAATGTATAAACAAAAAACAAAAATAACAAAATAAAACTATAATTTTAAATAGTATCACTAGCTGAGGTGTTAGATGTATGAAAAAGGACATTTCAAACTTTCCAACTCCCATATAGCCACAGCCAAATAGCAGAAAATCCCTTCAGATAGGCTCAGACCATCTACACAATGATGGAGAATATGGCTATTGTTTAATATTGTAAGTCTGGGGGGACCTGTTATGTAACAACAGATAACTGGCAAAGAAGTAAAAGTGTTTAAAAATTTTTATATGGGGGCGCCTGAGTGGCTCAGTGGGTTAAGCCGCTGCCTTCAGCTCAGGTCATGATCTCAGGGTCCTGGGATCGAGTCCCGCGTCGGGCTCTCTGCTCAGCAGAGAGCCTGCTTCTCTCTTTCTCTCTCTCTCTCTCTCTGTCTCTGCCTGCCTCTCTGTCTACTTGTGATCTGTCAAATAAATAAATAAATAAATAAATCTTTAAAAAAATTTTATATGAATCACACTCTTAATGGAATCACATTGGATTAACTAACAATTTTGCAAGCTAAAAAATTGTATAGGGAAGAATGAAGCTGTTGTTTAGGGCACAGAAGAATCCTAAAACCAATGAACTTGAATATTTAGCAACTTGAAAAAATCAATTAAAATATGGAAAGAGAAGTTAATTGAATTATTCAGTATCATTTTCTTGTGTACTTTTAATAGTCGTAACCAAACCATCCCATGTTGGTCTAAAGTAGTGATCTCTAGATCTTAATTTTTTTTTTTTCTTAAAACAACTCAACTGCGAAGTACAAGTCTAAGGTGACCCACAAAGATTCCTGCCTCCTGCTGAGGACCTCTGCCCCTCCTTGTAATACACTCTCCCTGAGTGTGGATGGGGTGTGTGACTTTGTTCTAAGCAGTAAGGTACTGCAAAAAAGATTACAGCACCCTTCTTCCTAGACTCTTTCTCCCTAACTGGCTTTGAAGAAGTTCATGTCCACATTGGTTGGCCCATGTGGCAAGAAGATGAACGTAGCATTTAGAACAGCCTGCAGTCAATAGCTGACAGAAAGATGGGGCCTCATTTATCTATGATTTTTATTTTTTATTGCTATGGCTGTATCTTTTTCTTTGAGAAAGCAAATTCTGCCAGCACCCTAGGTAAACCTGAAAATACATTCTTTTCCAGTTGAGCCTTAGATAAGAACAGAACTTGACAGACATCTTGACTGTGGCACTATGAAGTCCTGAGCAGAGGACCCCAGATAAGCCGTGTCCAAAATCCTGATCCTCAGAAATTGTGAGATAATAAGAGTGTGTTATATTAAGCCACTGAGGTTTTGGTAATTTATTATACAGTAATACATAACTAAGATACCAAACAATGAATTTTTTCAGTGTGAGTTCTAAATATTTATATATTGATTGTAATTTATAAACTACATGCATACTTTATTAATAAACTATATACATGAAAACACAAAAAATTAAAATTATGAGAGAAAAACAATTTTTAAATGTTGTGTTTTCATAAAAATAAAACACTTTATAATAAAATCTTTATTAGTAATACTTTTAAATGAAAACTTGTGATTAAATATTTTAAAAATTACAATGTAGAAAATATACCCAGTGATGTATCACTTCCATTTATGAATAAGTGAATAGTTCAAGATACATCTACATTTTTAGCTATGAAAACCATTAAAACCCAATATCTAACTAAACTAAACTTAGAAACTGACTTGCACATCCCTTTATCACAAAATATTAAAACGATGCAACATGGAGGCTTAAGTGGGTAGGAGAAGAATAAATGAAACAAGATGGGATTGGGAGGGAGACAAACCATAAGTGACTCTTAATCTCACAAAACAAACTGAGGGTTGCTGGGGGGAGGGGGTTTGGGAGAAGGGGGTGGGATTATGGACATTGGGGAGGGTATGTGCTTTGGTGAGTGCTGTGAAGTGTGTAAACCTGGTGATTCACAGACCTGTACCCCTGGGGATAAAAATATATGTTTATAAAAAATAAAAAGTTTAAAAAAAAAAAAAAAAAGCTAAGGAAGACTATTTATTCACATTGACATCATTGAGCCTAGTAATAACAAAATGAATCTCAGTACAAAATGCTTTGTACAGCTAATAATTAAAATTGAAAAGCATAATTACTTTTATTGAAATCTTCTAAAATATACATTTGGGATGCCTGGGTGGCTCAGTTGGTTAAGCATCTGCCTTCGGCTCAGGTCATGATGCCGGGATCCTGGGATCTAGCCCGACATGGGCTCCCTGCTCTCACACTTGTGCTCTCTCTCTCTCTCTCTCTCTCTTTCAAATAAATAAAATCTTAAAAAAAAAAAATGTACATTTGATATAAGATTTCTAATGCGTGTACAATTGCAAATAATATATAATGTATGCCATTTACCCATAAATAAATAACAGGATTGAATGCTATAATTTTTCTTAAATTCATACAGTGTATATTATACCTTTCAATCTAGAAAAGATAAGACGGGATGCAGTTAGAAAAGGATGTTTTCTTTAGCTTTTTACACATATGAACATAGTCTCTTGGGGCTCTTGTCTGCCTTTGGTTTTAAGACTTGGAATTTGGGACATCCTTCTTTTAACTCACGATTTTCCATTGAGGCACATCAGGATCCTGGCAGGTTAAATTCTGTGGTTAGTCCAGAGACGGGTATTATGAGGTTATTCTTGAATCTTGGTAGTGCTTAGCACTACCAACTACCAGTGACAGCACTGGAGCAGAATTGCTCTCAGAACTGAATTCTATCATTTATTTGGAAAGTACTGCTAATGCACCAAATGCTGCCCATATAATTACATAACACTGCTTACATACACAGGTTTTTCTTATATAACTTTTGGGGAAGAAAAAAAGCCAGTAAAGGGTGCTATGTCTCTCTAAATAACAGAATGTATTATACAGTGCATTTATGTTATGGAGAATGGATAAAAATCCTAAAATTTCTTGTCTACTTGGGGTGTCTGCTTACAATGACTAAGTCAGTTATTCATGATAGCTTAGCAAAATGCAGATGACTTTTAAAAGAATGTATTTTAGATCATCTAAGCCAAAACTACATTTTAAAACATCAAGAAATAATATGAAAACCCATACACTAAGATGTTTGGTTTTAAAAGCAGCATTTTTGTTAATGTTCCATCTCCAATGACTTTTTTCTATTTGAGTCACAGTGATTTTTGGTTTCTCCAAGATCTCCTTGGGGCTGTTCACCACCCTTGAGGGGTTGTGAACATTGATCATGAACCCATGATCAGTTAGTAGCTACATATTTTACTGTTGGTTCCTAGTGTCTGGGAGCTCCTTTCTATAATTCTAGTTTTGTTTCCATTGATTTCTCTTGATCTCATGTTCATTGATGATCCAGTAAAGCAATGCTGATTTCCATTCTTAATTATGTGATAGAGTATAGTGAATGCTATATGATGCATTCTGATTTCCAGCTCATTCTAATTTCTTGGGAAGGCAACAAATTTTTTTTAATGATTTTATTTATTTATGATAGAGAGAGGAGAGAGAGAGTGCTGACAAGCAGGGGGAGAGGCAGAGGGACAAGCAGACTGCTGGCTGAGCAGGGAGCCATCTTAGGGCTTGATCCCAGGACCCTGAGATCATGACCTGAGCCAAAGTCAGGTGCTTAACTGACCGATTCACCCCCAAAATTGGTGTTAATGTATAATTCTAGATATAACATTAACAGTTCTGATTTTATAAGAAAATAGCAAAAGTGTAACCAATTCTCAGTCCCTATTGTTTTGTCTCTCAAAATATAGTCTATTTCCATGGTGAAAAATGGATTGCATAATATCATGTCTACTCTTTTTCATCCTAAGGATGATAAAAAGCTTTTTATTTTCTTCATTTTTAGTAAAATTTGTCACAGAACAAATGCCTTTAAATCCATTTGCTTTTTAAGGATAATAACTCTGGTCAGTTGAAAAGAACTATATCTTTTGTTCATGGTGAGTGTAAAGAAATGATTTATTAATTTGAGTGAAATTTAATAACACAGTTTCATGAAGCCCCTGAGTCCATTGTTGACTATATCTAATTATTTCAGGTACCGACAGTATGACATGGTTACTAAAACCTTGGTTTCAGGATCAGACTCTGTATGTGTGATCTGATGTGAGGCAATTTATTTAATTTCTTGTGTCAGTTTTCCTTTCCTCTCCAGCAGGTCACAAAGGGCTGTTTTGTGGACTCAACGAAATAATATACAGAATGTATCTGGCATATAGAACCACACAGTAAATGACATATCTTATTATTTTTGTTGTTGGTGTTGTGAGAAAGCTCTTTTTTTTTTTTAAGATTTTATTTATTTATTTGACACAGAGAAAGAGAGATCACAAGTAAGTAGAGAAGCAGACAGAGGGGGAGGGGGAAGGAGGCTCCCTTCGGAGCAGGCTTGATCCCAGGACCCTGAGACCATGACCTAAGCCGAAGGCAGAAGCTTAACCCACTGAGCCACCCAGGCACCCCAAGAAAGCTCTTCTTTATAGCAAGTTGAAAACAATTCACCTGTGTTTTCCCAATGTTGTTTCTTGTTCAGCATTCTGTAAGAACCTGGGTAATGGGATTTCAAGGGCATTCTAAAGAATGATCTCCCCCCTCTTCATGAATTCAAATCTGACTCCCTGTTGGTCCTGCAGTAGTATTTTTAACAATTAGAGCGTATTATCTAAGATATGGTATTGTCTTCTGTTAAAGGCTTATGCTCCTCTGAGAACTTACACAGTGAGCAATCCTAAGTCCTGAATATCCAATGGTACTTCATCTGATGACTCAACAAATAATAGCTCCCAGGAAAAGTTTGGGACTTTAGTTCTAAAGCTCCACTCTTCATTTAACTGAATGGAGTTCACCAGTGTTTAGTGTTCAGCCCAACCCACAGATATCTAACCTACTGTATTCCTGATCTTGGCAGGATTTGAGATAGGAGGGCTAGACTGTTGATATTATGCTCTTAATTCTTTTTTTTACCTCTGACAGAGCCCTCAAATCCAGTCTTGTAAGAATGTGCATTATTCTACTGCCAGCCCTTCCTCCATTGTTGTTTTCAGAGCAAAATAGGGAGTTGGAGTTTATAATTGTTAGGTCAATTAGGTTTCTCATTTGGGGGTCTTTAAGATTTTAGTCTGCTTCTCCAAACTGCTCTATCTTCTTTTTTGTTCCATTAAAATCTCCACCTTTGGTTTCCCTGTTCCTCCATCTGTATTCCAGCTGCCCCGACATACAGAGGTACCGTGGTTCTCTGCTCATCTATAAAAGACTCCATTCTTTTAACAATTCCATTCTCTAAGTGTTTCCTATGCCCACTATTTTCACTAGATGCATAGAAAAGTATGATTTTTAGTTTTTCCAGATTCCTCTTGTATCTTGTCTTTATTCATCCAACTGGAAGCAGAAGTGGTTTTCTATCCTTTAATGTATTTCCTGTTGATGAGAAAGAAATAGTGAATCACAGTTGAAACCTCACTGTAAGAATATTGAGGTTCAATCAAATCTTGCTTTTCCTTACTTGAACTAAGTTGCAAAAATGACTTGTAAACCCATTGCTATTTTCCAAAACATTAGAGAATCATCAGGAATTGACCATAGTCTAAAATTTGTCCCATGTTTTCTAATACAGGCATGTGAGTCTTCATCAATGCTTTTAAGGAGGTGATAGTTAGGTGAATGTTTTCTCATTATGAATTAGCATAACAAAATCTGTGACTCCTTTTTGAATCCTTATAGTACCCTCATTGCCACTTGGTTATTTAACAGAACAAATTTTACCAAGACAATTTCTTGTAAGTAAACTTTTAGTTCACACTTTGGAAGAAAAGTCTTATGTATATTGGTCCTGACTTTTGAGGAAGTTAATTATTATTTGAATTATCTAGGGGTGCCTAGGTAGCTCAGTCATTGAGCGTCTATCTTTGGCTTAGGTCATGGTCCTGGGGTCGTGGGGTGGAGTCCAACATTAGCGGGAAACCTGCTTCTCCCTTTCCCACTCTCCCTGCATGTGTTCCCTCTCCTGCTGTGTCTCTCTCTGTTAAATAAATAAATAAAATATTTAAAAAAACATTTGAATAATCTAAAGTCCTCTAATAGAAACACTCTAGAAGTGATTTGGTAACCTTTGGGTAACATGTCTGTTAATTAGCACAGAAAATATTTACAGTTATTTTCACTGATGAAATGAAAAGTTCTCAGTCTAAGTGGAAATGGTTAGAATTATGGTACAGCCACTCCCATTTTTTCATGAATAGGGAATAAGAATCGACAGTAAAGAAGCCTACACTTCATTGAACAGCCAAGGAAAATTATGGATAGCATGTAATTTTTATGGAGGTTCCTGTCACTTGGTTCCATTGAGAAGGTGAGTTAAATTTTGACACTAGAATATTTTTTTTAAAGATTTTATTTATTTATTTGACAGAGAGAAATCACAGGTAAGCAGAGAGGCAGGCAGAGAGAGGAGGAAGCAGGCTCCTCACGGAGCAGAGAGCCTGATGTGGAGCTCGATCCCAGAACCCTGGGATCATGACCCGAGCCGAAGGCAGAGGCTTTAACCCACTGAGCCACCCAGCCGCCCCTTGACACTAGAATATTATTGCATCTGCCTAGTTTTGTTCATTGTTGATGGACTTACAAATAATAATCTTAAGTATTCATACCAAGGAGTACTTGCACCTAGTGTTTGTTCCTAGTAATAGGGAAGTGGCAGGGAAGGAGAGGAAGATAAAGTGTGGTAGTTGACATGGCAAAAGAACATGTGGAATAAATGAAAGAATAAATAAAAGAGTGGCCATTTCTAAATGACTGCCAAAAGTGATGAAGGGCTTCATAGGGAAGCTGCTGCTTGAATTAAACTTTAAGAATGATTAAGTGTTCATTGAGTGGACAACAATGCAGGGGGTTGGCCATGGTGGAGCACTGCGGAGTGAGGGTTTGGGATGTTACATTCACAGAACTGGAAGTAATATGATATGACTGAGGAGTAGATTGTCTTCACACAAAGTGCGTTGAATAGCTCACTCAGTTGGGCCTTTATTGCCTGTCATTGTAGAGTTGTGGGAAGATTTTAAGCAGAAAAATAAAATGATCAAGTTTGTGCTTTGGAAAGATTATTCTGACCATGGTGGCCATTCCCATTGGCAAAGAGATCAGTCAGAAGATTGTAGCAAAGACTGGTTAGGTGTTCAAAAGCCCATTTTCTTTTCTTTCTGAAAACAAAACTATCTTCAGTGAATATTCCAGCCTCTCTTAAAAGTAGGTAGACCATATGGCAAGTTCTGACTGAAGGAAAGTGGATAGAAGTGATGTGTGTCACTAGGAGGCCTAGAACCCAAGACCCTTCAACACATAATCCTGCATATTGTTTACTCTTAGGAGGTGATGTAGGAAGAAGGTGGTGACACTAGGGACAAGTTGTCTGAGTATCTGGGTCACTATTTGAAGAAGTGCTGCCCTTGAAATTAAAATATCTATTTTGGATTTTTTTAGGGGGGATAAGGGCAGGGGGCAAGGAAGAGATAATCCCAAGTAGGCCCCATGCCCAGTGAACAGCCCAATGTGGGGCTGCAACCCTAAGATCATGACCTGAGCCCAAATCAAGAGTTGGATGCTTAATCAACTGAGCTACTCAGTCACCCCACCTATTTTGATATTTTGTGAGTAAGAAATAAATTTTTTGGGTTAAGCTACTGAGGTTTTTGAGGTTAACCAGTTACAGCAGTTTCTTTCAATGAAACAGAGATTATCACTATAGTTTGATAAGGAATGACAAGATCCTGAAATAGTAAAGTGGGGATAGAAAGAAATGGACTTTTACAGTAGAAATGTAGACTGATAGAAGTAGCAAGCGATATGACTGATTAAGGGTGAAGTAAATGGAAAAAGAGAGAATTTCAGCTTCTTAGCTTGGGAAACTGGGAAGATAATAATAGTAAAAGTAGTAATGGTAATATAGGATTCATAGGATGGTAAGATATTTTGAAGAGATAATTAGTATCAATTTAAACCTACTGCTTTTAGGTTTAATTGTCTGGAAGATTAGTTTGTGTACAATTTTCTTTTTTAAAGATTTTATTTTTAAGTAATCTGTATACCCAATGTGGGCTTGAATTTACAACCCCCAGATCAAGAGTCCCATGAGATACCAACTGAGCCAGCCAGGCACCCCTTTTTGAAAATTTTTATTCTTTTCTATCCTTTGCCATGCCTTAATTGGGGTATAGTATACTTCCTTGTCCCATTAACTTGGGACTTGGCCATATGATTTTCTCAGACCAATGTAATGAGAGTAGGAGCTTCATTTGCCAGGTCCAAGCAGAAGCCTGAAGAGACATTTCATATTTCCACTCCCCACAACTCTTTCTGCTCTCCTGCTCTGTACCATGAGGGCATCATAACCCAGGATTCATTTCTTCAGCCATCCCTTAATGGTTCATGCTTCAGCACAATCTGGAGCAGAGCCACCATAACTGACTCATAGATCCCATAAACAAGAAGTAAATGTTTGTGCTTGTTAAGCGACATGAATTATGCAGTGTTATCACAGAAAAAAATGGGCCAATTTGGTGAGATACTTGAAGTATATAATAGGAAGTTGGGAATAGTATTCTGGAGAAGAACAAACTAGACATTTAGATATTGGAATTGCGGTGATTGAGGTCATTAAGATGGATAACAACATCTGGTAAACCAAAGAAGAGAAGTCTAAGGATGGAAGGAACCCTAAGAGTCCAGTTTAAAGTGTGGGAAGAGGATACAGAGTGGAAAATGAAAATGAGTAGTCAGAAGTCTATGAAAAGAACAAAGAAAAGGTAATATAATAAAAATGAAGGGGGGCACCTGGCTGGCTCATTCAGTGTCTGACTCTTGATTTCTGCTCCAGTCATGATCTCAGCGTCGTGAGGTTGAGCCCCACATCAGGCTCTGCACTCAGCAAGGAGTCTGTTTGGTACTCTCTCTCACCCAATGCCTCTGTCCTGCCCCGCGTTCTCTCTCTCTCTAAAGTAAATAAATAAAATAAATCTCCTAAAAACAAAAATAAATAAAAACAAGAGGATGGCAGTACTTCAGGGAAGTTGTTATGAGCAATATCAAACATTACAAAATGCTCAGGTTAAGCACTGTTGAAAATAATCTTTTGAATACAGCAATTAGAAGACATTGCTAAGAGTCATTATTAATAAGAATCATTTATTAATACTATTTCCAGAGATTTAATGTAGTCTGTACAGTTCATTAATTTTTTTTCAGTTAAGCTTGTTGAGTGAATGCTTTTGTTCTACTTCTCTTACACACAGGTTGGGGTATCAAACAAAAACTATTCTGGAATTTATTCTGCATTTTATACAGTTAAGTTTCTATATTATGTTACTCTAAAATACAATTGTTGCCTTAAAAATCACTGTTTTATTTTTAATAGTATAAAACAATGATTTATTAAGATGACATGGTAGAAATTGAACTCGATAAATTTTTAGGAAAATTTAATGCTTAAAGGAGAAAATTTTTTTTTGGCTCTTACTTCAGTATGAAAATGGCTCTACATTGGTAGATTTCACCCATGTGGGCAAATATTCAAGAAGGCATTTAAAAACACCAACAAATCTGATTGACAGAGTTAAAATGATATATGTATTCTTTTCAATTTATTGTATTTAAAAACAATGACACATAATCTCATTCGGAACACTAAGGAAGAGCTGGGATACTGTTTGTGTAGTGTACTTGACTGATTGCCTTTTCAGAGATAGAGATCCACAAGCTTTTATGACCCTTTTCATAGAAGAAATGTATTTTCATTAGGAAACTTTCAGAATGGCTGCCAGTTTCCTTAGGGAACTCCCTGGATAATAAGATACTCAATATTTTGTTTAATAATTTGCTACCTAAAAGCTTCTGCAATATGGAATTTTTGCCAATGTAGAAAAGCTTTCAGGATGCATAGTAGAAAAGATTGTGTGTATTTAATGTACTGAACTGGAAAACACAAGAATAGCTTTTACGTTCCTGAAAGATATTATCAACAATATCTCTACAAATATTTCAAATTATATTACTATTCTGGTATTCCAAAATACACTAAATATCTTTAAATATAGGTGACAATAGTATTATATTTTATGAACTCAATAATTATGAAATGAACAGTTTTTTGAGAAACATAAGAGATAGCTACAAAAACTCCCCAAACATATTCCCGAGGCACGTAGGAGGTTATGATGGTAGGCTGAAGGTTTCAGCCTAAATTGTGAGAACCATTTCCCTTTCAGGGAAATCAGAGCTAATTTACCTGACTCTAACTCCTTCAACTCAGGAAGGATGAAGTAGTTCTGAATTGACATGGAGAGAAGGCTGTAGACTACTGAGTTTCCCTATTGAAATAATTGCTTTGTAGATATCTTTCACTGGACATCATAAATTGAATCCTTCATTGGGACTAATTTCTTTCTTTCCCTTTGTATAGTACTAACTGATTCCCATAGATATCAAATGTTTGTCACTAGGATGCAACTTATGAGCATACCAGTGCACTTTTATCCGCCTTGCCACAAATTGACTGGCTTAGCAATGCCAGTTAAATTGTTGTTGTAACTATGTAACTTTTGTATTACATAATACAATACGAGCTGGAAAAGTTGTGGTAACCATTAAGTTTAATATTTGCAACACCTAATGAATACATACAAATTAGGTGTGTCCCAAACAACTCTATGGTAGTAAGAGGAAGATCATGAAAAATCCAAAATCCAAGAGGTTTGCACTCATTTTGCTTATAAAGGTCTTAATGTTTTTGTTTTACTCTTAGGAACCACTAACAAGAAATCCTTGATAATGTATTACAATTACGGTCTGTGCAGGACTCCTGGATGGCTCAATGGGTTAAACATCTGCCTTTGGCTCAGGTTATGATCCCAGGGTCCTGGGATCAAACCCTGTGTCAGTCTCCTTGCTCAGTGGGAGCCTGCTTCTCCCTCTCCTCTGTCATCTCCCCAGCTTCTGTGCTCTCTCTCTCAGTCAAATAAAGAAAGTTAAAAAAAAAAAACTTTAAGAAAACAATTATGGTTTGTGCAAGAAGGACAGTTTAAGTGTCTGATCACAGATGTTTACCCCCTCCCAAAAGTCTTTGACCTGCCAATCTAAAGATTGCTGATAAAACAAATATATAGATGTTAAGTTAAAACAATTGATATGTACATCTCTTTTTTGAGACTACCTGTTTTAAGTAAGTTTTGATTAACCAGTCCACTTCACGTTTCTATCTCATTGGGATAGAAGGCTTTTATGATGTTGCCCAGATCTGCTGAAGACTTTTGGTACACTGACAAAGTTCATCTTAGATTCCTGACTTAGTCATCCTTTGTCCCTTTGCGACTCGATTCTTCATCTGTGTCAGTTTCCCTAGTGATAATTTGTGCTAAAATTACCATGCCCGTGTGTATCCCTACCTCAGGTCAGCTAAAACAGACTTAAGCCCTGATGAGGATTGTGTCTCTGAAGATAAAGCAGTTGGAAATGGAGGCCCATGTGAAGCTATGACTTGGCATAAAGTAGCGCTTAATAAATGTTGGTTGAGATAAATGTCTTTGCACATCCCAGTGGGCAGTGATTCCACTCATAATTTATTTTCCTTTGGAAATATGACTGTTTCTGTAACTTTTTTTCTAAGTCTTACATTGTTTTATGAATGAGGTTTTTCTCTTTTTTTTGCATCCTGTTATAAATTAAACAAATGTTGGCAAAGTCCAAACATTACCTCTACATATGAATTGTCATAATGATTTATATATCATTTATAAGTAAGTCTCATATTGATTTTATCATCCTAATCATAAATCCAGGAACTGAATGGATATTCTACTTAAGAAGAACACTAGACAATATTAAAAGAACATATTCAAGTCACAAGTAACCAGCCTGACTTTAGGGAATTCATTTAATCTAAAAGTGTTGGTAACCTTGTATTATAGATAATGCATTTTGTAAGTTTCAACACACTAGAGTGGCATAGAATTATGGTGGATATTACACAGTTGCTTTGGGTAGGATAACTGTTTTGATTCTTTTAAAAACTTTATGTATCCTCCTGAAACTAATGTTTAAATAACTCCATAATAACCTTCTATAGGAAAATGCTTATCTTTACTTTTTTTAATTATAGTTTAACTTGGAAGAGAATGCAGTTCTTGTTCAACCATAGACTAGCAGAGGGGCAATTGTTCTTTTTCAACTGTATATTCTTAAAGAAGAGGGCTTCTTCCCTAGAACTATTTTTAATAATTCATAATTTCATTGTGAACTAGAATACTGAATCAAGAATCATGGGACTTGGTTTCTATTTCTGACACTGTAACTAATTTGGTATTCTTTCAGGACAGGCAGTTAGCCTCTTTTGAGTGTAGTATTGCCAGCTGTAAATTGATATAAAAATGGCTTCTAGGATAGACTGTCTGCCAAGTTACTTTGATTAAGGAAAATATGATTTTTTAAAAAAATATATGAGTAAGAAAAAGAAGGTACCCTCTACTTTAAGTAAATGACAAGATGCATGAATCTCATGCACTGTGATTGTAGCAAAAAGGTCTGTCAGGTATAGCTAGAACTATATTAATTATTAATTGCCATTTCCCTTCAGAGAAAACACTTAGAATAAACCTTTTAATTTCTTTTAAGGATATTTCAAACCAACAAAATGTAAAAAGGTATTATTACTTTTCTCCTTTTTCACTCGAACAACATTTGCAAAGACCAGACTCCTTGAGGGATAGTGTGAGAATCACATGCTTGACCACATACTGTTCCAGCAAAGCTTGGCTGATGGTGTCTAGCCTTTGTTGAAATTGGTCAGTTATAATTAAGGATGGAGGTCATCTAAGTCAATTTCCAACCTGAGGTTCCCTCAGTTTGAAAATGTAATATGCCTTCACTATTCTTGCTTCGGATGTCTTTTCCTTGCCTAGATATAGCATTAAAATTACCCACAGATTGGGACTCTTCTGTGCAATGAAAACAAAGTTAGACTTCTCTGGAAAGGAAGATTTAATAAATTAGATGTGCTGGTAATTTCCATCAATATTACTTACATCTTGACTCTTGCAATTGCTAAATCTTTTTAAAAGGAGACGGTATTTACAGTCCCCACAACAAAAATTGCTAACGTAAGCCTAAATAATTTATCTAACATGTCTGTTATTTCCAATTTCTAACAACTCAGAAAGTACTGCTCTTGTCAGCCCTCAGTCTGCTGGAAGTAACCCCAGGAGAGTTCCAGAAGCATCCTTGCAGAGCAGAGCAGAACAAAGGCAGAATGTTTCCTTTCTTTCCTTAGCCGTTTGTAGTTATCAGACTCTGGGAAACTGAAGTCACCAAGTTGTATGTTAGAGTTGAAAAGATTCTTAAATTAGTTCTGGGTCTCTAGAGGGCACGTCAAGGACTTAATGTTATCAGTATATGTTTATTATCAGGGGATCATCTCAAGTTTAGTACTGTATATTTTGAAGAACAATAAGAAGGAATCATTTTCTTCTGAGAGGAGAAAATGCTAACATTAACCCACTGTCTACAAAAAGGGGAAAGGAAGGAGGGAAAAGGAAATGACTAGAAGAGAAGAGTGGAGGACAGTTTGCTGACTAAAATAAAATACAAGTTCAGAGTTCTGGAGAAATAAAGGGGATTTATTCCTCTTCAACTTTCTTCAGACTGCACTGCCTACTTGATATGTCCATCCTTCCTTGTACAATCTAATAGTATTGACGATAATTTACTCTCTGATGGAATCCCTATGTTTGCATTTGATATGTATCAAAATCCATAAAGATCCCCTCTCTAAAAATAGCAAGAATGGTGCTCTGCAGAGTTTCTGGTGAACCCAGAAAAGACATCAGGAACATTTTTTTCCCAAGTTGGTAAAAAAGAATCATAAATTTTTCTTTCCTAGGGTGAACTACAGGTATTTTGATTCAAATGTCATCCAAATGGTCTTTCAAGTACAGGTACACTTTTTCCTGCAAGTAGGCTAGAATGGACCGATAGAAGCCATGCTATTTACTTCCTTATTTAACTTGAGAGAAACAATGGTGATAGACTATTCCAGAAAATCTTGGCTAGAATATTATAGTATTTTTGACATGTCAAATTAACTTTACATCTGTTATAAGATGGGTTGGAACTCTCAGGATATTGTTTCTTCTCTGGTAAACCTAGGACATTAATTCATATTTAACTCATACACTCACACACGGGCACTCATTCACATACACACACTACACACACATTTCCAAAATGCAATTCTTTTCTTCTAAAAAAAATAGTGGCCAATAATCAAAACAATTAGCATGAAACAGAAGACTTGGTGGTTCAGATCTGTTGTTATAAGCAATTATTTCCAGGAAAAAGGGACTTGGGGAAAAAATGGGAGAGGTAAAAAAAATAAAATATTCTTAAGTAAATGTGGAGAATGTCTGCATTCCAAACCTCAGAAATATGTGACAAACGTGTAGTGAGTTCTAATTCTCCCAAAGACCTAGTCAGAACTCCATTATCAGAAAAAATACAAAAGAGAGAATGAGGAAGGTTTTGATTGCCTCTACAAATCCAGCTCATTTACCCCATTTCAAACTGAAAGTAAAAAGTATGAGTAATAGAGTCCAATTTTCCTATATCATAGCTAAATTATTATTTGGTTGTAAATTAACTTATTTTTAATTTAACTCTTTTTGGTTACTTAGAATTCTAACAGTAAATTCTTCATTGAACAGTGGTGCAAGTAGTTAATAGTGGTCTAATATCATTAAATGGAGTTTTATCTCATTTTGTAGCCATCCTTACTAGACAGTTTAGTGTATGTCCTGACTCTGTGTCTCACTAAGATCTATCCTATTGGAAGAAATTATGCAAAGTGAAATAAGCCAGACAGAGAAAGAGAAATACTGCCTAGTATAACTTACATGTGGAATTGAAAAAAAAAAAAAAGAAAAATTTAAAATTCAAACTCAAAGAAACAGTAGAAAAATCGTTACTAAGAGATACGGGATAGGGAAAATAGAAAAAGTTGGTAAAAGGGTACAAAATTTTAGTTGTAAGATAAATAAGGTCTGAGAATCTAACATATAACATGTTATCAGTTGATAACACCATGTTGTATAACTGAAATTTGCTAAGAGAGTAGAACTAAAATGTTCTCACCAAAAATAAATAAATAAACAAGACGTAACTATGTAAGGCAATGGCTGTGTTAATTAACTCAATGGTTGGGGGAAGGGGAGTCTTTTCACAATGTGTACATATATCAAATTATCCATTTTACACATTAAATATCTTACAATTTTATTCATCAATTATACCTCTAAAGCTGAAAAAAAGAAAAAAAAATAGTGTTCAAGATAAGTACTTTGTTCTGTGGTCACTTCTTGCGCCATCTGTTAAAAAATGAGCTGTACACCATTTTGTCAGTAAAATGATTATTTTTTTTAAACAGTTATCTTTTATATCCTTTTGATAAAAGCACAAGACCTTGGATTTTTGTCCAAAACAAAAATTAAAACATCAAACAATTGCCTTTATTTATGTGAGATCTCATAATTCTTTTTGGTTGCAAATAAGCATTCTTAATTTTTTGTTAGCATCTAACAAACAGATAGAAAAATGAAAATAAACTTCTAGTACTACTTAAGAGACCCTGTGCCTGTTTTCTTTTTAATAGAAATGGAGCCATAGTTCATACCTTGTTTAAAGCAAGTTTCAGATAAAAAGCCCTCCAAAATGGAAGAGCCCCAGGCAGGAAGTTGATGTCTCAGTAAACACCTGTTTAATTACAGTTAGACACATCTAAAGATTTCATAATTGTGGTCAAAGTAAATAAGAATACTTTCTTTCGGTATTTTCTTCATTCTTTCCTGCTCTCACACTATTCCCTTTCAGTTCTCCCTTATTTTCTTTCTTTCTTTTTTTCTTTTTAAAATCTTTTCTCCCCTCTCTACCTTTCTTCAGATAATGGCTATTATGGCTCAAAGACTGACATAGCACTTTACATCACCTGTATGCTTTAGAACTGGAATTTGGGGACACCATTTATTTCCTATTAAAAATGTCCTGGTATCTCACAAAGAGGTGGTTTTTCAAAGAAACCTGGCTATGGACTGATCTGATTTTGTTTTTCAATGTTTGTATTTTATTTGGGAATATTACACTTACTAGCACTGTTCAGATTATTGCCCATCCACACTGAGTTTATTTTCAAGTCTAATTAAAGAAACTTGGAGTATACTCAGAGAAGATTTTGAAAAAAATACCTGGTTTTGCTCCATGGGACTGTATCACATTGGACCGACCTCTGACTGTGGGGAGGTACTGAACAATTCTAGTATTGGTTTGAGATTTTATGATTTTCTGATAAACTACAGATGTTAATTACTGAAATAAATTATATAACTCAGAATGATTATGTAGCAATTGGGTTAAAACTTAATGTGCCCAAGGGTACTTGGGTGGTGCAGTCAGTTAAGGGTCCAACTGTTGGTTTCAGCTCTGTCATGAGCTCATGGGGAGGCCCACAAGGGCCTCTCTGCTTATTGTTTATTGCAGAGTCTTCTTGTCTCTCTTCCTCCTCCACGTGTCCCTCCACACTGACCCTACCCCTTCGTGGCACATGTGACTGTGCATGCTTTCTCTCTAAAACAAATAAATAAATCTTAACAACAACAACAACAACAACAACAAAATACAAAACTGGGGCAACTGGGTGGCTCAGTGGGTTATACCTCTGCCTTTGGCTCAGGTCCTGATCTCAGGGTCTTGGGATTGAGCCCCGCCTCAGGCTCTCTGCTCAGTAGGGAGCAGGCTTCCCCCTCTCTCTCTGCCTGCCTCTCTGCCTCCTTGTGATCTCTCTCTCTCTCTGTCAAATAAATAATAAATAAAATCTTTAAAACAAACAAACAAGCTAACTTACATTACCATAGCTATAATCCTTAGAACCAAAGGGTGGGGTGAACTGAGAACTATCTCAGGTTGCATGACAGTTTCTTATACATCAGACTGTATGAAAATATAATAAATTTTTACTAGACTGTAAAGAAGTATATTTGCAAGTTAAATGACCCTGACCACAAGATGGCCTCAGACTTTGACCAAATTACTAACAAATAGAATCATTCAGTGTTAGTAAAAGAGCAACCATTCAAGGTATTTTCAATGGGGAGGAATTAATGTAAGGAATTGGAGATTCATACAATCTTTGCAAAGAAAGGAGGAGTAGAGGTCAAGGAAAACTACCATGAGTACTCAAGGGTCCAGAAAACTAAATAATTTACAGAAAACCACTGCCTATGATATCACATGCCTGAAGTGCTGAAAATTGATGATACTTTCATATTAGGTGCAGTTTTCCTAAGTTGAACAGAAGAGGAAAAAAAAATCACAGGAAAATGGAGCTAAGTTTTTGCCACATTTATTCCCTCGAGTTCAGGTTATAGATAAACATCACAGAAAAGATTGAATACAATTTGCTTTATATTCTAATGAGGTTTTCATTCATTAAAGAGATTGGGATTAAATGTCATCAACATAAGCATGATGGATATAGAATGTCCAAGTTTAAGATACATCTAATGGTGGTTTCTAGGGCAAATTTAGAAAATCATCTTCATCAGGAGACTGCAAGAAGGTTGTGCTGTAGGCTTCAGTAGCCATCAGAGAGATCAGCCGCATTAAGCTGGAAGCAAAGCAGTCTCTAGAATGGGGCTAAATGTTTGGAGTTGAAGGGATTTGAATGGAGGTCCCTATTTAGCCTGCTGCAAGATGCAGACGAACATGCTAGCAGAAAAATAGAGGAAAGCTAAAACTTCCAAATGCTACCAAAAAAATCAGAGACTCTTATGTCCACAATTTTCCCTGATCCCCTTCAGTTAAGTAATTAATGAATTTCCCTATTCAACAAATATTTACAATGTCTACTATTTGTCAGTAGCGAGGAAGACAGAATAAAATCTCAGTAGAGCTTATAGTCTAGAAAATCATTAAAAAAAATCAGTTTGACATTGCCCCTTCTCTTGTCTCTCTGATCTGCCAACATCTGGGCAAAGTGAGGAAAGCTGAGAAAAACCATAGACATAGATTTAAAAACAGGACACATTTTCATTCTGAGGGACATAAAGTGTCATATTGAGTCAATTAGGAGTCACAGTTATAAACAGGAAATTCTGCCCAACCGAAAAGACATTTCTAAATATTGTTCCCATCTCTCTTTTTTCGTTTTTATGGCATTTAGTTCACTTTATGTCCTTTTATGACTTTTTTTATGGCATTAAAACTACAGAAGCTTTTTCAGCACATTACAATATTCAAAAACAGCCCTCATAGAGTATCAAATTTTCAGAGTTGGTTATAACTTAACGTGTATTCAGTTAAACCCTCAAATTATCTCTTTTCATGAAAAAGAAAAGCTGTTCCTACTATAAGTTGTCTTGTCTGTGGTGTCTTAAACTGTAAAAATCAATACTAAAGGGAGCCTTTATATGTCTGGTTTATTCATGGGCACTATAGTTATATAACTTGGGAAAATGTTTTTTCAGACACTATTTCTGGCTTTTTTTCTTCTTTTTTATCTTAGCTTTATAAATGGCTGGGGGCTCTAATATTATAAATCATTTGAACAGTTTTAATGGGACACTTCATGTTTAGAAGATGGAGCAGCACCTGAGAGACTGTGGAATCTTCTTCCCAGGAGAGGCAGTCACACTATTTGGTAGAGCTAGTATCCCGAGTGAGTCAGAACTCAGAAAACCAGAGACCAGCCCAAGGGACCTGAATTTTGAGGAATGTAACTACTCTGTTGCATTCGTTTTAAATTCAGCTGCAGTCTTAGAACAAAATGAAAATTTGGGTAGGAGTAACATTTTACAGGGAGTTCTGGTATTGTTCAAAGTGACTTTATATCAAACTGAGTTGGTTCATTTACTAGCCATGTAGCAGGAGGGGCTCCTGTGGTAGTCCAAGTGTCAGGGTCCAGAGTTGTGCACACAGTAGGGCACAAAGAGAAGGCTGCTTCCCAGGTGTTAACACTTATAATCTCAACATACACTTGCACTTTTGTGCTCAAGGGTGGTAGGGAAGCATCACAGTTTCCCACTCTCTAGGGCCATGGAGTTTTCCCAGTGTAGACTGATGAATCCCAATGATATTCCCTTTGTAAGTCATCAGAAAAATCTTACCTCAATAAAGAAGGAACACCAATTTCTTACGAATTTAGCAGTAAAGGGATTGAACTCATTAAAATTGATTTAGAAAACATTTTTTTAAATGTGATGTGTTCCATTTCTGAGCATAGTGGTGGTTGTCAATTCATTGCTAATATGTATTAATTGTAACAAAATTATTGAATTGATGAAAGGAATATCTAGATAAGTAGCATTTTGGCAGGATTAAAGAATTTTCCTGTTAATTTACATGCTGCAGGAGAGGATTAAACAGACAATTTATATTTTTTTCTTTAAATTTAATCTTGAAATCATGGTTGCAGAAACAAAGACGTATTGAAAAAGAGAAGTGACCAGTTTTCTTCTGCTTATTTTCATATCCAGATGCCGACATTTCACTTAAAAATAGCCTTCTATAAAATAACTAATAAATAATTAAGTAGAAATTATGGTTTGCATATTCTTTTAAAATAATAATGCTGATATTAACTCTTTTTAAAATTTTAATTATTTTTAAAATTTATTTTCAGTGTTCCAGAATTCATCATTTATCCACCACACCCAGTGCTTCATGAATACATGTCCTCCTTAATAACAATCACCAGGCTCACCCAACCTCCCATCCCCCTGCCCTCCAAAACCCTCAGTTTGTTTCTCAGAGTCCACAGTTTCTCATGGTTCATCTCCCCCTCCAATTTCCTCCAACTCCCTTCTCCTCTCCACCTTCCCATGTCCTCCGTGTTATTCTCTATGCTCCACAAATAAATGAAACCATATGATAACTGACTCTCTCTACTTGACTTATTTCACTCAGCATAATCTCTTCCAGTCCCGTCCATGTTGATACAAAAGTTGGGTATTCATCCTTTCTGATGGAGGCATAATACTTCAATGTATTATATAGATCATATCTTCTTTATCCATTCATCTGTTGAAGGGCATCTTTGTTCTTTCCACAGTTTGGCGACTGTGGCCATTGCTGCTATGACCATTGCGGTACAGATGGCCCTTCTTTTCACTACATCTGTATCTTTGGGGTAAATACCCAGTAGTGCAATTGCAGGGTCATAGGGAAGCTCTATTTTTAATTTCTTAAGGAGTCTCCACACTGTTTTCCAAAGGGCCTGCACCAACTTGCATCCCACCAACAATGTAAGAGGGTTCCCCTTTCTCCACATCCTCTCCAACACGTGTTGTTTCCTGTCTTGGTAATTTTGGCCATTCTAACTGGTGTAAGGTGGTATCTCAATGTGGTTTTGATTTGAATGATGGCTAATGATGATGAACATTTTTTTCATGTGTCTCTTTGCCATTTGTATGTCTTCTGATATTAACTCTTAAATCTGATGGCTAATGATGATGAACATTTTTTTCATGTGTCTCTTTGCCATTTGTATGTCTTCTGATATTAACTCTTAAATCTGAATATCATGTGATCCTTCAAAGAGAAGAGATATAAGATTGAAAAAGAATAACAGTAAGAGTGACGGGAAACAACAAATAGTAAATACAAAAAATAAAAAAGATGGAAAGATAGAAATATATATTATGATAAATTTAGGTAATTCTTTTTTTTTTAAATTTAATTTAGGTAATTCTTAAAAAGCAATTCTTCAATCACAGTTTAAACTTTCTTCCTGCATTTACCCAAATGAAATTAAGTAGGAAATCTTTAGTGACCTGTAGCACTTAGCATATATTTGGTGTTCTCAACCCATCATCTTTGCCTGTCCTCTCTACCATGTGTTTGTGTGTATACACATGCGTGCATACCTATGTGTGTACATGTGTGTTTGTGTGTCTGTTGGTAGAGAATGCTTCAATATCAATATCCATTTTTTTTTTTTTTTGCCTGTGTTAAACTCTGCCCATTCCCCAGTTATACCTCTCACCTAATCACACTAATAAAGACAACTGAGTATCATTTGTAGGCTTGGCTCCCTCCCAATATCTAAGATCAGTCCTGGATTTAGATAAGAAGAGAATCTCTTGTTCAACCTCCTGATGTTGGGGTCGATTCCACGTTAAAACACGTTAACCCCCTGGGCCTACTTAGCCATAGTGACTCCATGTTGCCTAGGTAGACATTTTGTTGTCTAGAAAAGTTCCTGCTTTCGGTTCCAGGTAACTGTTACTAAAACTCAACACCTAAAACAAGGTAACTGTTACTAAAACACACACCTAAAACAAGGCCAATTCCAGGTAACTATTACTAAAACACATACCTAAAACAAGGCCATTGGTAACCGTTACTAAAACACACAAATAGGAGACATCCAATCAGCCAAAGCCACATATGCAGATGTCTGCGATTGTGCCCTATAAAAAACTAGCCTGTAAGACCAAGGGGCGTCGCTCTCTTCGGAGGCGGCCCTGGTTGGTTAGTCTGACTTCTAATGCTTGGCATAGAATAAAGCTTTACATAACTTTCACTTTGTCTCTGCCTCATTTCCCTGGCTGGTCAGCCTAACTTCTAATGCTTGGCATAGAATAAGGCTTTGTGTAACTTTGTCTCAGTCTCGTTCCTTTGATAACGGACCCAACACTGAGACTCATAGTCAAATTACTCTGGTCACTAGTTATATGATGATTGTCAGGTAATTATAATGGTGAGTTTATTTCATTTTCTATATCTTGTGCCCATCTTTGGCTTCTCCCCTAATTTCCTGTGGCTTAATCTTGGTTTAGTAGCCCCCAAGTACATTTAGAGATACCCTTCTGAGCATGGTTCACATGCCCATGAAACCAGCCCGGGAAGCATTCTTGATTTAAACAACCTCTACCTGCTTCTCCTCCAGTCCTTCACTTCACCAAATGGCAAACTTACCCATCCAACAGTTTAAACTAAAGACTTTTGTGTCATTCTTTTTTTTTTTTTTTTAAGATTTTTATTTATTTATTTGACACAGAGAGAGATCACAAGGAGGCAGAGAGGCAGGCAGAGGGAGAGGGGGAAGCAGGCTCCCTGCTGAGCAGAGAGCCCAATGCAGGGCTTGTTCCCAGGACCCTGAGATCATGACCTGAACCGAAGGCAGAGGCTTAACCCGCTGAGCCACCAGGTGCCCCTTTTTGTGTCATTCTTGAAATCTTTCTTTTCCTCATACTTATGGGGCTCACAATCTACGGACAGTCCCAGTTTACATTTGTGTCTCCAACAAAAATTATAGGAGTCTTCATTTTCAAGGTGTTCTGACTTGGGTAAAAAATTATATGTTCACTCAATTCCAGCTCTATGGGATATTCCATATGACACATCAAAAGTCCTATTGGCACTACCTTCAAAATGTATCCAATACCTACCTGTTCACTTCTCCCCATTTCCAACACTCCATCATAGTCTGTGTATTATTCTCTCTTAGTTGTATCCTAGAAACAGCCTTCAATCTGGTCTTCCTGCTTTCATAATTGCTCCATTATAGTCTATTCTCCATACAGAACCAAACTTACATCACTTCCTTGCTACAACATTCCAGTAGCATCTTATCTGAGAATAAATCAGGCCCTAAAAGAAAAGGCCAGAGGTGACCTTGTTTCTGCTTTTCTTTTCATACTATGTGTTAACCCTCCTCTTATGCATTTCCCACCCCCAGCTTTAGTAGAACTCTTGCTCTCTTGTGAACACATTGAATTCAACTCTCACGTTTGCAGTTTTAATCCTCTCTGACTAGAGCACTCTCCCGAGCTCTTTGCTGAAATACAGCCTTGTTTTCATTCAGGTACTTCTCCACTCAAAAATCAACTCTTTGAGAGACTTTCCTGGCCACTATTTTTCATTTTTAAAAAAAAAATTTATTTATTTATTTGTCAGAGAGAGAGAGACAGTGAGAGAGGGAACACAAGCAGGGGGAGTGGGAGAGGGAGAAGCAGGCTTCCCGCTGAGCAGGGAGCCTGATGAGGGGCTCAATTCCAGGATCCCGGGATCATGACCTGAGCCGAAGGCAGATCTCCAATGACTGAGCCAACTAGGTGCCCCCTGGCCACTATTTTTGAAAGTAACTGTCCTGATTCAGTTTAGTAAACAGAAATAACTATAGGTATTTCAGTCAGAAAGGAGTTTAACCTGAAAATTAAGAGCTTGCTAAATCATTAAAAGGAAAGAAAATGAAGACTCCACCCCTGGCTTTGGGTCATGCCTCTGCAGGTTCAGGAAATGGCTGATGCCAACATTACTTTCACAGCTGCTGCCACATCAACCTCACACCTAAGCAGATATTAGGTAGTGGACTCTGATGGCCAGTAGTGCACACGTTCACATCTGCTGACGCCTGCAATCAGTTGCTACCAGTGCAGGAAAATGGCCTCTCCATCCCTGAACCTTCCATATCTTATGCAAGGGAACCCCTCTGGTAAAACTTGAACCGCAGTTAGTGAGCTAGCTCAAAGGGAGTCCGGGAAATGCATTCCTTATTCTTCAAATCTAGCATAACTAGAGGACAAAGAACGGACAGGACTGGAGGCAGAGTACCAAGAGACTCTATTTGGCACATGCTCCCCTGGGCCCTGTCACACTCTCTTCTTGCCTTGCTTTATTTTTCTCCAGAGCCCTTATCACTACCTGAAATATTTATTTGTTTGCATGTTATTCTCTGTCTTTTCTAATAGACTCTAAAGTCCAAGATGGGGACTAGAAAGATGTCTGATGGCTCAGAGAACAGACAGTGCTTGGGAAATATGGGCTGTACGTATAAATGAATAAAGAAATCAATCAATACATATCTGCTTTGGATCGATAGTCATATTCAAAATGTGAAAATAAATAGCATGTTCCATGTTGTATAGGAACTATTATCAGAGGATGATTCCATTGGATAGGAAAAGGGGAAGCCATTAAAAGTTAAATTGGTAAATTGAGGAGAAACTCAATTTTAGGTTGACAATATTTTGTGGGGAATGAAAACAATCAATTAATCATACTTTTGTAACTGGAACTGGAAATCATATCTACTTCTTTTAGAGAAAAGAAACTCTCTGAACTTGGAAATATTCATAACTTTCCATTACTTTTTCTACCTCTCACTGCTCTCCAGGGGGGCTTGATCTAGTTTATGGGACTGTGAAAATCCTGTGTATGCTGACCTAGCATTTTTTCTTTCACTCACAGGATCTGCCCACTGTCAGGCCAAATGTTAGAAGTCAGCAGGGCCAAGCTCTGACCCTGCAGGGAGGAGCGTGCAACTGTCTGACTGTTGTGACCATGCCTGCGAAGTTCAGTTCAAGTCACAGAAAATTATTTTGACTTCAGGGATGGAACTATGTTCTTCAATAACAAAGCAGGCGTTTTACACTTAGTTATCCATCGTGTCTATTGCAGCAGTCTCCAAACTTATATACACATAGGAATCACCTAAGAACTTTCAAGTATACTGAGGCCTGGGTCACCTCTGGAGATGCTGATGTAATTGCTTCGCAGTGCAGGCTAGAGAATTGGGATGTTTAAGAGCTCCCAGGTGATTGTAATAATCAACCAAGGTTGCATGCCATTGCTTTATGGAAAGGAGTGTCTTCAAAACCCAACTGAACAGATTGAAATTGATAGGAAATTACTATCTATCTTATGTTATGGGTTCAATTGTGTCCTCCACAAAGATATGTTGAAGTCCCAACTCCTGGTACCTATATAGGTGACCTTATTTGGAACTAGAGTCTTTGCACATGTAACCAAGTTAGGATGAGACCACGAGGGTGGGTAATCCAGCATGACTGGTGTCTGTAAGAGAAGAGGCGCAGAAAGGTGATTGCCATGTGAACGCAGAAGCAGGTACTGGAGTTATACTGTCACAAGCCAGGCAATGCCTGGGGCTCTGGAAAAGTGAGTGAGGCAAGGAAGGATCTTGCCTTAGTACCTTTGGAGGGAGGTCTCTGGGTGGATGTCTAGCCTCCAGAACTGTGAAAAAAACAGTTGTTTTCTATTGTTTTAAGCTACCCAATTTGGGCACTTTGTTATGAAAGCCCTAAGAAATTAATACAAGTTATTTGAAAGCACTTTACCAAAGCACTTTTGAAGACTATCACACACTTAGAGATCTCATAATTCCAAGTACAGCCTTGAAGAAGGCTGTTGGATGTTGCTAAGCTCTTCATTAACCAGAACCCTTTTGTCATCTACAGTCTGCTGTAGTTATTCCTCTGAGACTGAACTTGCAGAATCCCCTGGGGTCTCACTAATTATCATACTGCATCCCTTGCAAGAAAAATGGACACTTAGAAAAGGACTCAATTAATAATCCATACTCAAATATATACTAATTGCCTTTTCCCAAATCCATCAAAACTATTAAATTCCTAATAACAGTGACCCCCATAAATCTAAGTAGTTACTTTGTATTGATATATGTACTCAGATATCACTTCTATAAAATAAATCTGCCCCCCTTAGAATTTATACTATCTAGGCACATGGTTATATATGTGTCTTCCTCCTACCTACTGGGTGAATTGGACCCAAGCATCCATATGATCTAATGATAACTTGCTTAGATTACCCTATGAAATATTTTGCATGATGAGACATAGAAAGAGAATTTGAATGTATTAAATTGCCTTGAGATAATATGAACTAAAGAAATAAGGACAGGAGAGAGACCATAAAAAAACCTCCATTTCTGAATTTGGCTTCCTTTATTCTAGTTCTAGACTATCTGTAACTTTTGATAGACTCTTTTAAGATAGTATAAGCCTCCATTTGAGACCAAAGACCCAAATTAGAATATTGTATGTGTGGCAAGTCATTTACTTAAATGTAATCTACTACTCAAGTTTATGCATATGCAAGGTCAGTGCCCTTGAAGATTTCAAAAAGGATATTAACTAGCTGTAGTATACCTGAGAAAATATCTTCCTATTTCCAAAGTACATTACAGAAATCTCATGACCAAATCAAAAGTGGAATGTTGGGCCATGGGTACAATTCCAGCCACAGTGATATCTTATTGGTTTATTCTTTATTTTAAATTGGACATTTGTAATTAAAAAATATGGATTTTTGTCTTCTATTAAAAAATTAGGTCTGAGGACAATATGCTAACATTCTTATGGAAGAACAGTTTTCTGGATTAGAATAGAGGCTACCTGTTTTGCACAGTGCTTGTATTTCCCAGTTTTCTATAGTTTGTCTGAGTGTCAGTTTCCTTTTGCAATTGGTTTTGCACTATTTGTTTTATAATACAGAGGCCTGAGCTCATGTGTATCTTAGGAGTGTGGCTATGAATGTTCCAGAAACAAAAAGAAGACAGATATTTTTTGTTGTTGTTAGAGTTAAGAATATTTTTATATAATTAATATGAAGACGAAGTATGCTTTATTTTTACTGTACTCTTACTTTTTAATTACATTAAAGTGTAATTTACAAAAGAATTAGGAAAGCTTGAGAAGGATTGGTGTTAATACTTGCTTATTTTTTATTTTTTAAAAGATTTTATTTATTTGTTAGAGAAAGTGAGAGAGAGAGAGCACATAAGTGGGGGTAGTGACAGGCAAAGGAAAAAGCAGGCTCCCTGCTGAGTGAGAAGCCCCCAAACAGGACTCGATTCCAAGAACCTGGGAGCGTGACTTGAGCAGCACACAGACACTTAGCTGACTGAGCCACCCAGGCATTCCGAATACTTCTTTAAATGTATGGTTGAATTTACCAGTGAAATTATCTTGTCCTGGACTTTTCTTTGTTGGGAGATTTTTGTTTACTGATTCAGTCTCCTTATTTGTTTTTGGTCTGTTCAGATTTTCTAATTTTTTCATGGTTCAATCTTGGTAAATTGTGCATTTTTAGAAATGTATCTCTTGTTTGCAGGCAATTTTCTAAAACAGTGTTTTCCAGGGGCTGGAGTCAGTTCACAGGCCACTGCAGGGTCCCTAGCTGGAACTGAGATCTATTGGCTTAAAACCCTATGCACCTGTCCTCCTGGACCCCCTGGCATGTGGTACTGCATCCATTCCCTCCCACAAAGCCACTTTTGTCCATGGATGGATGCCAAATATTTTTTGCTGAGGGAAGAAAAAAACAAGGAATGTCTCACACTCTCATGATGCTGAAATCACTTCCTGGAGCTGTACTGAAATCATCCATTCATTTATTTTTTTTAAGATTTTATTTATTTGTTTGACAGAGAGAGAGAGCACAAGCAGGTAGAGTGGCAGGCAGAGGGAGAAGCAGAGAGCCTGATGCAGAACTCAATCCCAGGACCCTGAGGTCATGACATGAGCTGAAGCAGACCCTTCAAGACACTTCAGACCCTGACTGAACCACTCAGGCGTCCCTGAAATCATCCATTCCTTAAAGTTTAGCTTAATCTTGACTATTTACTCACCTGGTCATTGTGACCATTACAATGGATACTTGATACTAGATGAATTCTAGTTTCTCAATTATTTTTTGTATTGATTCTTATCATATTGTTTATTAGGAAATCAACCATTTCCTCTAAATTTAAAAATTTTTGCTAGTTACACTCCTAAACTTGTATTATTTCATTCTGTCTCAACTTTTGTGTAATAAACTTATCATATTAATGAGATTTTACTATTTTACTTATTACCTATTTATTTTCCTATTTAATTAAATTCAGTTTGATAGACATTCATAAACACTTACCTCTCTGATTTAGGTTGAATTTTTTTTCTAAATTATTATTTAAGATACATAAATATATTTTTTTCTCTCTTGATCTCATTATCAAAGACATCACAGGTTGCACATTTTTACTAGGTGTAGATTGTTCTGTCTCAATAATTGTACTTTTTTTTTCACTTCTCCTTACATAATTTGTAAACTATACTTTGACTTCTTTCCTGGTCTAAGGGTAATCTTAGCAACATATTTATGAAGTTCTTAGTAGTTATGCCATAATTTTAAAAGTATTTATTTCTAATCCTTAAGGATCCTGAACTAATAATATGTTTATCTATCATCTATCTATCTATCCATCTATCATCTCTTTATGCATCTATGTGTTCAGGTACTTAATAAAATTGTGTACATATTGAATAAACTTATTTATATGCCTACTCAATCAAGTCAATTCATGGGATTATCTATTTGTATTTGTCTATCCTCAGTTTTTTTTTTTTTTACACTAAATCAAACAAGGCTCCTTTTGTTGTGCTTTCATAAGCTTCTCCTTGTATTCATAATCATTTTGCCTTATGTATTTAGCAGGCAAGTTTTAGTGTGTATAAGTTTCTGACTACTATAATTTCATACATTGTGTCTTTTGTGGCTAATTCTGTTTTTTTTTTTTTCTTTTAGTATTTTTCTTTTATAGCTTAAATTTTACTCGACCTCAGATTGACACCCCCTAGTTCCTTTTTGCATGTTCATTTGTCTGATTCTTTTGGCCCATCACTTTATTTTCAACCTCTCTCTAACAGTTTGTCTTTAGAGTTTTTTGAACACAGCATGTTGCTGGGGTTTATTTTTAGTCATCCCTGTAAACAGCATATTTTTGTTCAGACTCATTATGTTTACCATGATGGTGAATATACTTCTTTTTCTTCCAACTTACTTGTGGTTAGTTTTAATTTTATGTATATTTTTTCTTTTTCCCTTTTCTTGTTTTCCAAATGTGAGCAAGTTTCTATTTATTTCATTTTCTTTCCTTGTTAATTTGGAAACTTAATTGTATGGTTCCATTCTATAAATGCTTATAATTCTTTTTCCTATTATAATCAAAAATATATTTTAAATACTATTATTTGGCAACAAGATAACATGATTTTCATCCAAAAAGATGCACCACTAATCCATTACTTATCCTGTCTTTTTGTTTTAGATTATTAATTCCCTTTAAAGAATATCTCTCCTCTTTAGAAGGAGCTATTTGTATTTATTGTCACATTCTTCAAACAATTTTATCCACTTATACTTAATTTCATAAATATTACCACTGGAAATATTGTTTGTCCTAAATGTATTTCTTTTGCCTTAATGAGTAAATGCATCTCAAGTTAATACATATCTTTTTAAAATTAACATATAATGTATTATTTGTTTCAGGTGTACAGGTCTGTGATTCATCAGTCTTACACAATTCACAGCACTCACCATAGCACATACCTTCCCCAACTTCCATAACCCAAATACAGCTCTTGATTCTAATCTTCGTTCACAAATTGGTAGACATGGGGCGCCCAGTTGGCTCAGTTGGTAGAATATGCAACTCTTGTTCTCAGGGTTGTGAGTTTGAAACCCATGTACCATGTGGAGCCTATTTTAAAAAAAGAAGGAAAGAGAGAAAGAAAGAAAGAAAGAAAGAAAGAAAGAAAGAAAGAAAGAAAGAAAGAAAGAAAGAAATTGGTAGATCTTATTTTTACTAACTTCTAGTGTCCAGTGCTAGAGATGAGAAAGTAGGAATTGTTTTTTTAATTTATAGTAACTTCATTTTTTTGGCCTGCAACTTTGCAATTCCTTCTAAACCCTTCTAAATGCTCAGGCATTTAATCATCTATGCAGAAATATGCATCTTTTCCTACCAGTTCTGAATGAAATTGAGTGAGAACTACAATCTGTTTTCTTTCTTCATTTCAAGGGAAAAAAAAAGTTTAGTTACTTTTTTCTCCTCTGTTGATTCCTTTTCATTTTCCTGGAACTTTTTATGTTATGCTTTCTGGATCTTACATCCTAATCACTTACCTTTTCCATCATGATTTTTATCTCTTTATATTTTTCCACAATGCTTTGAAGGAAGACTTGAATTTTGTCGTCTGAATTATTTATCCTGGTCTCAAGAGTGACCAGAATCTTCAAATTGTCTACTAAATTGTTTGGTTGGAAAATTGTGCTATATTTTATATTTCCAAAATGTCTCTTTTGGGCTGAATCTCCGTAAGTGCTCTTACTATTTTTGTCAAGTTATTATCTCTTTCTAGCAGCTCTAGTTTCTTGGCTTGGATTCTTTTTCTTTTGTTTGATAATGCTCTCGTTGGCTTCTGGGTCCCTTTAAACAGGCTATTATGTTTTTCTGTTGGCTCATTGTTGTCAAATCTGAAGGAGAACCCTGAGTGACAGCAGTTTTACATAATGACATAGTATCTTATCTTTGGCCTGAAAATGTAGAAGGTTTTCATCTTGAGGATGCCTGATTCCATCCTTGTCTCCCTCACTCAGGGGTAGGGAGGGCTTGGGAAATTTATTTGGTTTCTTTTCTTTTCTTTTTTTTTTTTTTTAATCAAAAATATCTATGGCGCCTGGGTGGCTCAGTGAATTAAGCATGTGCTTTTGGCTCAGGTCATGATACCAGGCTCCTGGAATGGAACTCTGTGTTTGCCTCCCTTGACTGCTTCTCTCTCTCTCTCTGCCTCTCTCTCTCCCTGCTTGTGCTCTCTCTCTCTCTCTCTCTCAAATAAATAAATAAAATCTTAAAAAAAAAAAAATCAGTCATTCTGATGCTCCAAGGGATCCATTGGATTTCTTTTTCTTTTTCTTTTTCTTTTTTTTTCCATTGGCTTTCTATAGGCAAAACTTTTCTCAGGATCTGTCACTTCCTGCTTTCTATTTCTTACTCAGGAGACCCTGATCCTGGTCTAGAAACTGGCCTAGGCCAGGAGTGAAAAACCTCTGCCCACTTGTCTCTGTCACCCTCTCTACAAATCTGAACCTGCATTCACACCTAGCTTCCCGTAGTCACTAGCATCTAGCCTAGAAGAAGCAAGCAGGTTAGAGCTGAGATGGAGAGAAAAGAGCCCTATTCATGTCACTGTGCTCAGAAATCTTCTCCCTACACTCAGCCATGTCTGAAGCAACACAGTGAGCAGCTAACTATTCTATCTATCTATCTATCAATCATCTATCTATCATCTATCTATCTATCCTATCTATCATCTATTTATATTTGAAACACAGGAATAGGTTGAGAGAAAACCATTTCTTTTTCTCAGCTTAGAAGGAATAAAAACAATACTAATCCTCATATAGCAATTAATATTTTTCAGACTTTATTCTAAGAGCCTTGCCCATCTTTGATGTATTCTTAATAAAAAACCCTGAGAAGCAGCATCTATCAACATCCTCAGATTAATAATGAAGAAATAGAGGTTAAGTTTAGAGGTTAAGAGGTTTAGAGGTTAAGAAATAGAGGTTAAGCCCAAGGTCACATATGTGAGGGGGACATGGGTGCCAAAGCAGGATTCAAATGTTGGAAATCTGACTTCAGAACTCACACCACTCTTAGCCACTACTCTATTATACTGCTGCCAATGAGTATGTCCTTACACAAGGAAAGGGAACTGATCCTAAACATCTTTTGTAAAGTGATAGGTCTTTTTTGCTAAACTGAGTTGTGATTGAAGAAAAAAGAAGAATCAAGTAAGATTTAATATTCCATGTAGAGTGTTATGGCAGAACCAGCCCTTGGCAACATTAGGAAACGTTAGGATTTGTTTATGTTCAGTATTTTCCCAATTTCCTGAGATCCTACTTCATCATTCTGGGATATGGATGACAGGAATCCACCCATTTTGGACCTCTAGGCCAGCAGTTGATAAACTATGGTCTATTGGCCATTTCTTTCCACTTTCTGTTTTTGTAAATAAAATTTTATAGGAACACAGACATACCCATTCACTTATTTTTTATCTCTGGCTGCTTCTGCATTACACAGTCAGAAATGAGTAAGTTGCAGTAGAGACCAAACAGCCTGCAAAGTCTAAAATATTTACTATCTGATATTTACAGAGAAAGTTTGATGAAACACTCTGGGTTAATATATTCTTTTTAAAAATTATTCTGGGGATTTTATCTTCCTAGCATTGCAGTTCACTTAATGTGAGTCTTATTTTCCTGGACTTTTGTTCTCTGTCTTGCAATGACAGAGCTAGCTATCTAAAACTACAAACTAAAGCGCACACACACACACACACACACACACACACACGTACATATATTTATATATATGTTGGTTTTTATGAATCCAGTCTTGGAAGATTGTGTATTTCTAGAAATGTATCATTCATACATATATATATATATATATATATATATATATATTATATATATATTCACATATATATTCACATATATATATCATTCATATATATATATACACACACATACATATATATGAATATTGAATATTCATACGAACATATGAATATTCATACATATATGAATATTGATGATGGCTTTTATTGGTTCCTTTTGAAATTTTTTATGAATCCAGTCTTGGAAGATGGTGTATTTCTAGAAATGTATCCTTTCCTTCTATGTTGTTCAGTTTCTTGGTATATAATTATTTATAGTATTGCCTTACGATCCTTTGTATTTTTGTGTTGTCAGCTGTAACTTTTATTTCTAATTTTATTTCTATGAGATTTCTCTCTTTTTCTTCATGAGTCTTTAGGTTTGTCAATTTTGTTTATCCATTCAAGAACCAGCTTTTAGCTTCATTTATCTTTTCCATTGTTTTTAGTCTCTATTTTATTTATTTTCACTCTGGTTTTAATTATTCCCTTTCTTCTATTAACTTGGGGAAACATTTGTTCTCCTTTTTCTAGTTTCTTTTAGTATAAAGTTAGAATATTTATTTGATTTTTTTTTGTTTCTTGAAGTAGGCCTATTCGTACAAACCTACCAATTAGAGCTACTTTTGCTGCATCCCGAAGATTTTGGATTACTGAATTTCCATTTTCATTTGTTTCAAGGTATTTTTTAAAATTTCCCCTTTGATTTCTTAGTTGGCTCAGAGGTTTTTCAGTATTAAGTCGTTTAATCTCCACACATTTGTGATTTGCCCAGTTCTCTTTGGAAATAATTTCTATTTTCATATTACTGTGGTCAGAAAAGATGTTTGATATGATTTCAATCTTCTTTAAATTGTCTTGTATTGAGGCCTAACATGTGATCTATACTAGAGAATATTTCATGTACACCTAAGAAGAATGTGTATTTTGCTGTTATTGTTTTGGATGGAATATTTTGGAGAAAAACTGAAAAACTGATGTTTCCTTGTTGATTTTCTGTCTGGATGATCTGTCCATTGATGGAGGTGAGGTATTAAAGGTCTGCACTATTATTGTAGTGCTGTATTATTGTATTGCTGTCAGTTTCTTCCTTTCTGTCTGTGAATATTTGCTTTATGATTTAGGTGATCCCATTTTGGGTGCATAGATGTTTATAAATGTTATATTATCTCATTAGATTGACCCCTTTATTATTATATAATGCCTTTCTTTTTCTTATTATAGTCTATCTTTTAAAATCCTATTTTATCTGGTAGCTATATCAACTTTCTCTTCATTTCCATTTGCATAGAGTATCTTTATCTATACTTTAACTCTCAGTCTGTTCATATTCTCATATCTGAAATTAATCTCTTGAGACAACATATAGATAAATCTTGTGTTTTTATCTATTCAGCTACTCTACGGCTTTTGATTGGAGAATTTAATCCATTTTAATTTACATTTAAAGTAATTATTGATAGGTATCTGCATATTGTCTTTTCGTCCATTGTTTTATACCTGTTTTTGCAATTCTTCTCTGTTTTTTTCTCTTCTCTTGCTCTATTCCCTTGTGATCTAATGACTTTCTTTAATGTTATGTTTATATTCCATTCTCCTTATCTTTTGTGTAGCTACTACAGGATTTTGCTTTGTGATTACCATGAGGTTCATATATAATAACCTCTCTATATAACAGTCTATTTTAAATTGATAGCAACTTAAATTTGAATGCATTCTAAAACCTCTAAATTTTTACTTTTGCTCCACCACATTTTATGTTTCTGATTTTGTATTTTAAATCATTTTTATTTTGCATGTCCCTTAAATAATTATTGTAGTTATAATTAATTTCCTACTTTTGTCTTTGAAACCTTACACTAGATGTATAAGTAATTAATCCACTACGTTTACTATATATTTGCCTTTGGCAGTGAGATTTTTACTTTCATATCTTTTCTTATTACTAATAACTCTCTTTTTTTTAATTTTCTGCTTAAAGAAGTCCCTCTAATATTTCTTGTAAGGTTGAATTAGTGGTGATGAACTCGTTTTTGCTTATCCGCAACTTTTATCTGTTTTTCAATTCTGAATGATAGCCTTGCTGGGTACTTCATTCTTGAAATTTTCTTTCCTTTCAGCACTTCAAGCATATCATGCCATTCCCTTCTGGCCTATGACATTTTTGCTGAAAGATTGATTGATACTCTTATGTGGGTTCCCTTATGAGGATACATAAAAAGTAATTTTTCTCTTGCTGCTTTTAAGAATCTCTTTTACTTTAATTTTGACATTTTAATTACAGTGTATTTTGATGTGGATCTCATTTGGTTCATCTTACTTGGACACTCTATGGGATTCCTGGACCTGGTTTTATGTGTCTTTCCACAGGTTAGGGAAGTTTTCAGTCATTTTTTTCTTCAAATAAGTTTTGTGCCGCTTTCTCTCTCTTTTCCTTCTGGTAGCCCTATAATGTGAATGTTATTCCTCTTGATAACATTGTCCTATAGGTCTCATTAGCTATCTACATGTTTTAATTTTTTTTTTCCATTTGCTCCTCTGTTTGGATAGATTTCACTGTCCTATCATCCATGTCACTGATCCATCCTTCTGCTTTATCTAGTCTACTGTTGAACACTCCTAGTTTATTTTTCAGTTCAGTTATCGTATTCTTCAGTTTTGTCTGGTATACACACACACAGTTTGGTGTATGTTGAAGTTCTCAGTATATTTATCCATCCTTCTTCCAAGTTTAGTGGGCATTTTTATAACCATTACTTTGAACTCTTTAGCAGATAGATTACTTATCTCTATTTCATTGAGGTCTTTTTCTGAAGTTTTGTTTTGTTCTTTCTTTTGGAACATAGTCTTCTGTTTCCTTATTTTGCTTGACTCTCTGTGTTTATTTCTGAGTATTATGTGAAACAGATCCCTCTACCAGTCTTGGAGGAGTAGGCTTGTGTAGGTGAAGAAACTTATTTTTCAACTTTGCCCTAGTTCTTGATTGACTTTGTGATTGTCCAAGTAGACTTCTTTATTCTTGACAATTCCCAATTGTGTTTCTAAGGGAGTGATGTTAATACCTAGTTTCAGGGTGATTGGAAACCAGTTACTCAAGCAACAGTTTTTATATACATAAATATATATAATCCTGTGGGACTGAAGCAAACTCCACACTGAACTCAGAGCTGGACATGGGGTTCCATCCTCCAACTGTAAGATTGTGATCTTAGCCAAAACCAAGACTCTGATATTTAACCAACTGAGCTACCAAAGGTGCCCCAGTCCATGACTTTCTAAAACATTATTTTAGCAAGTACAAACTTTGTAAAATGGAGACTCTGTATCATATTAATTCAGCAATACACCAGAAAAAAATTTTTTTATGACTTTCTGTGTAAGGAGCTTGTATGTGAAAAATTGTAGCCTCCAGTTAGAATATTAACTTGGGTAAAATATCCTGTTAGAATATTAACTTGGGTAAAATGAATCAGTATATTGTTTTGTAGAATGGTCCTTGTAATGCCAGGAATACAGAAGTAATAGAAATAGGAAGATAAATTTATCACATTCTGCTATACTAGGAGAGAGCTAACACCCCATTTTCCTTCCTATTTATCTTCTGAAACATTTAGACAGTCTATAGCTAAAATATATCTGCTGTCCTCTTCTAGGGCTTTTGAAGCAATTTACAAAAAGAGGTAGTTGCTCTTGATATTTGAGGTGGCTCACTAAATAAATGACAGTCCCTTTTTCCTAGCACCTGAATTTGGAAGCAAATGACATAGGGGTCAAAAATACCAGAATACTAGCTTCGTTACTGAGAAGTTGTGTGGACAATATAGCCCAGATTTACAGACAAGTGTTTTGCTACTGTTGCTCCAACACATTAAATTTATCCCCTCAAACTATAGGATTGAGCTTACCACATGGCTGAGAGCAAATAAAAAACTAACCTCTCTGAAGACAATTAGGCTCCTTAAAGAAGGCCAGATTCGGGGCCACCAAATAGAATATAGTATAAATGGTATTTCCACGGAGTTGCGAAAACAGAACTCCCGTCCTCAGTAAAACATTCTCTTAACCTCCTTTGGGAAAGCATGAAATTTCAGGCAAAGAATGAGGACTAGAACAAAGAGGCTGGAGTGTTATTGTAGTGGAGCTCCTTCCATATGGAAACATCAGTACAGGGAGGATTAGAGTTGCTTCTTAAAGGTTTCATTTATTCTAGCAACATTTTCTCACACTACCATTAATGGGGAGATATAAAATGACTTATTACTTACTCCTGAAATTAATCTGATCTTAGGGGTTTTTTTTTTTTAATGTTTAAAAATTTATTTGTCAGAGAGAGAGAGAGAGAGAACAGGCAGGCAGAGTGGCAGGCAGAGACAAGGGGAGAAGCAGGCTCCCTGTGGAGCAAGGAGCCCAATGCAAGACTCGAAACCAGGATGCTGGGATCATGACCTGAGCCAAAGGCAGCCACTTAACCAGCTGAGCCACCCAGGTGTCCCTGATCTTGGTTTTAACATCATTCACTCAATTCAAGAAGAAAGAAGATGAGCAAAGATATTTGTAAAAAGAAAAAAAGGATATGTTAATATTACCCAGCAAATGTTAAGCGAGTCTCAAAAAATGTGCCCACCATTGTAGTGTACTAGCTTCCAAGGATGCTATAGAATCAGACATTACCTTTATTTTCAAAAAAGTTATAATTCAGTAATTTAGATAATAGTAACAAACATAAAACAGTAGTAAGCTATGCAACACAGAATATTAGCTATCATTGAGTATGACAAACTAAATGCACCATAGAGATTGAGGACAGCAGGACATATAATAGAATGCCATGTACTGGGAAGCAAGAAGCCAGGATCCCTGTTTTAATAAAATCTGAGAAATTCTCAGCAAAGTCCTACTTAATCTCTTTAGGTTTCAACTTCCTATTCTATAAGATGAGGTGTTTGACTAGAACATGGTCTATATTAAAAGTTCATGTCTTTCCAAATATAATAGTACCAAAATAACTTTTGAAAATTTAAAAAGTTCCAATGAATTAAGTCCTACATATTTTGTTTTCCCTATCAGATACTTAAGAGAAAAAAGGAAAAGAAAATATAAATTGGTGGAAAGGCAATAAAGAAATAGACAAATAAAGATAACTCATCAAAGAAACTAAGGAGGAAATCCAATGGTAAATATATCAAAGGCCCAAATAACATTTGCTAAAAGAACAGTGACAAAGAGTTGTGTATTTGGTGTCTGCAATTCAACTTACAAAAAGGAATGCATCAGTTACTCTGTAGAACTGTGTGCAAGACCCTTTCCTGGATTATAACTTCATATAAACGAGGCTGCAAGGTAGAATCTGATACACAGATATTTTTGTCCCGTCCCTGGAATACTAATGCTTCAACAGAATGAAGTGTTGTCTTTACTGTGTACCTCTTAATAAGAAGTGTTAGAAAAGACAGAAAAAGACTCTTTCTTCTCATGCCCTCCAATTTCTCTAGCACTGCTTTATATCTTATGGAATGAGGAAATACAAATTTGGGTTTTTTCCTATTGGCAAAGAAAAATAGGCCTTTTTCATGAAAATATTTTTAAAATGTTATGTTTTAGGTGATCTTGAGACTCCCTGAGAAAGGGCTGCTGTACCTCAACTTGCTAATACAGCTGGAGGGACCCTACCATACCCTGACTGATTTGGGGAGAAACTAATCCCATACTGGTTTTGCACACCACCTTGCCAGCCTCTCTGAGACAAGCCTCAAAACAGAGAATGTGTATGTGAGATGTGAGCATTTGAGGGAACTGGGAGGAAAGTGGGCAGATGTCATGTCTTTAAACAAACCCAACGTCCTCTTTGTGTTTTTGTTGTAAATCTACTCCAAAGTATTTTGTAATATTTTTGCAATAGTTTTGCAATATTTTGGAGTGTTTGTGAGCCCCTGTTTGAAATTAAGAGGGTTAATATTTCTAATTTAATTTTGTGTAAGATAGTAAGAAGTATTCAGCCAACCAACCATGATTCAGATTTTCTCAGTAAATGTGAGGAGAATCAGTTTCTCAAAATTCCTTTATGCTTTCACAGACTATCAGTGGGACAGTTTGTGGCCAATGGATTTCATTTTATATGAAAGAAAAACTTCAGTTTCAGTTTTCTGTTGGTGTATATGTCTTTAAGTTGGAGATCACAGATAATATCTTTTGTTTAGTGAAACATTTTAGTGATCCTTTTGGTATGAAAGACAAGTAGGTCAGGAAAACTAACATCCTCTGCTTAATTGCTTAATAAAATAGCAGATATTTTGAATTTTGAGTCTCAAGATGTTGCTAGACAAGGTGAGGGAGACATGATGAGTGCAAGTTGTGGAAGAAAAAACACAAAAATTAAAAAATAAGCAAACAAACAGCCTTAGAATAAGGTAACTGGTGGGAAGATTTTTATTGTGGTTATGGTTCAATACCACTAAGGCACTGATATCCAGGGATAAAGATTGTTTTCTTTTATGTACTTTCATGTACTCTGCGAGTGTCCCCTTATTCTGCCAAAGCCCTGAGTTGAAGTTGGTTTACACCAAAAAGAATTCCAATGGAGGTTCAAAAGAAGAAACAAGGGATGAGATACACTTACAGAACTATGGGATAGGAAGAAAAGAAGGAAGCTATAAGAATTGAGATGGCCAGCAGGGATCAAACCATTCAGGAATAACTGGAATTTAAGTCTGGACATAGAGATGACAAAGAGAAATATAGCAGCTCCTTCCAAGAACTTCAGAAATTATTGGGACAGTGATCACTGCCCAGAGTATTTGGGATGAGGGAGAATTGAACAATTCTAAGAAAGGAAAGAATCCAAATTTAGAGGGCTTGGGGCCACTGGGTAACACTTTCCCTTTAATGCCCATGGTATACAGAATCAGGCTGTGGTGCCCAGATCTCACTTTTGATATAGAGTTATTTGTTAAGCATAGATGAGCAAACACAATGCAAATTATTGTCAGGAGAATATACTTAAATAAATACAATATATTCAAAATGATATCACCTTTACTTTGGGTAATGATTTTGCTCTTCTTGGAGTTACACAAACCTTATCTTACATCTAGTGAATCACCAAACATTATTACTAACAGTTCAGAAATTGGGATTTGAATTTTATAGGTTGAAATAATTGTGTTTGCTGTTCCTGTATGTGTGCAGCTAAGTGCACAGGCACCTATACCAGTGTGGATGCATGCACTTCACCAAAGAAGTCGTTGAATTATCCCACAGAATTAGAAAATACAGGCTCTTCTCTCTCCCACCTAATGGATGGAATGTCAACCTGAAGCCAGGGATTTTTAATATGGCTAGATGAACCCGTGTGTTGTTTATGCATTATTCATGGTTAATTTGGGGATTTCAGTGCTTGGCACTGCTGTCAGAAGAAAATGAAATACATAGATCAAAATAGGCATTGACTTTTTTTTACATTAGTTGATCTTTTTTCATTTTTTAAAAATTGTATTACTGAGCTATGTCTCTAAAATGAGCTTTCCTTAAAAGTAATATTCTTTGGGGACACTATTCCCTTTATGGACATATTTGATACTGGCATTCACAGATTGTGGTTTATACTTCTACTGCTCAGCCATCTCAAATGGCTTTGTTTTCAGAAATGGCATGTAAATGGGGTATATAAACAATACAAAATCTGTCAGGTTGGGTTTCTTTTAATGTATTCTTGCCTAATATATTTAAACTGTATCAGTATTGTAACAAGCTTACATATAATACCTTAATTTTAACTTACCTTTAAAAAAATCTATTAACATCCCTTTCATTTTCTTATTGTTTTCAGATGTAAATATGCAGCTAGCTTCTCCTAATTTGCATTAATGAAGCAACACTGATTATTTCAGCCTTAATGTATCCCTATATATCATATCTATATATAATATAGCTATATTTCTATATCATTTCCATGCTAATGGATTCATTACACAAATGTAGGATGTACTCAAAGCTATGGAGTCAGTTGTGGAGAGAAACAGTCTCAAACAGGGAAGTGGAAGTCATAGAACTAGGCCATTGACATGAATGAATGAGAGAGTTGTCACATGTTTTATATTTTTAAAGAAAATTGGACAGGGGTGCCTAGGTGGCTCTGTCAGTTGGGCATCAGACTCTTGGTTTTGACTCAGGCATGATCTCATGGGTTGTGAAGTGGAGCACTCTGTAGGTGGCCCAACACCAGTGGAGGGTCTCTTGAGATTCCCTGTCTCTGCCCCTTCCCCTGCTCATTCTCTCTCTCTCAAGTAAATAAATAAAATATAAAATATAAAAAAGAAAAGAAAAGAAAAGAAAATTGGATATAACTATTATTGCCTCATTGTCCTGGATTTTAGGGTAGGAGTAAAATGATGTAGTGAAAGGAGCATGAATGTTGAAGTTTTGAGCTTGGGTCCAAATATTAGCTCTCTATTCTACCACTCACATTATTTTAGATGGTTTGTTCATCTTTTTGAGCCTTAGTTTCCTCATCTGCAATATGTAGCTAATACTACTCAAATTATATACTTGTGAGAATTATCTAAGATAATGAATAGAAAAGGGTCTAATACAATGGAGGCCCTCAGTAGTTGTTATTCTTCCTGTGATTTCTTATCTCAGTGGTCTCTAAAGCTCAGCTCCATCTTTGCATTGGCTTTAACTTAGTTTTTCAACCATCCTTCTGCTGCGTATTTTACTGACTATCTGCATATCCCGACTAGATTCTTTCCTTGGAGTGCAGGATATCAGGGTGTTACTCTTTATTTCTGAATATTTGGCACTTAGCACAGTGTATGATATGTTATATAATTAATAAAAAATAAATATTTACTTGTTGAATGCATATACTCAATAAATTTCTATTTTTTGCCTGAGCTAGTTGAGGTTTTCTTTATTTTTCAAATGAAGGGGTTCTGGAAAATGCAGACATTACATACTTAGAAGTGTGATATTTAAAAGCTCAGTCATCAAATGCAGAGTTGTCTGACGTAAGGGAAACAGGGAGATGGGGAGTTTCATCATGTCAGTCTGCTAAAAATGGGCAATCCTTGATATTTGATAGTGAAGCTGTTATTTAAATTATTTGGGCTTTCAGGAATCATTCTAAGAATATGTTAGCATATTGGAATATTTTGGCTATTCTTGCCCCCTGACGTGTTTTGAGAAAGACACACTTTACTTCAAACTCTAAATACCCATCTGAAAGTGGATTGAGGAACACAGAGCAAAGATATAGATTTAAGTAAGGGAAACTTGTTTTAGGCTATACCTAAGAAATTGGGGGTAACACAGCTTCAGATAATCATTTGTCTTTTCTCATTTTGTACTCTCTCTGTAGGCAATTTTATCCATATATTTGGTGTCGATTAACTGCTTTATGCAAACAAATTCATATGTTTAGCCCTGATTTGCTCTCTGAGCTCCAGATCTATATCAGCTGTAGACTATTAACATTTTTTTACTTGAACTTTCTGTGGTACTGAATCCTGAACTTGTCCAAAATTGAACTCATGATTCTTGCTTCTCACTTGGAGTTCACTTGCTCATTCTCTAATCTGTTCCAATTTCAAAAAATTATGCCAATTTCCATTTCCATTCACTTGTATGCCACAAATAAGTTTGCAACCTTGCTTTATCTCTCTCCTTCACTCTTGGTATTATTTTTCTATTGCTAACATAACACATTACCAAACATTTTATTACCTCAGAGTTTTGTAGGAAAGAAGTCTGGCACAGTGTGGCTAGAGTCCCTCCTCAGAGTCTCATTGAGCTAAAAAGCAAGGTATTGGCCAGTTCGTTGGTCCTCACCCGGTTCTTAGAGTCCCCTTATAGGTTTACATACCTTCTGTATGGTCCTCTCCTTCAAGCCAGCAGTGACCCACAGCAAGCCCTTCTTATGGGTTGACTCTCTCTGACTTCCTCTTCTGACACATCTTCATTTTTGTCTTGTTCTTCTTTTAAGAGCCCATATAATTACATTGGGTAGCCCTGGATAATCTTAGATATTCTCACTATTTTAAGGGCAGCTGATTAAAAATCTTAATTACATCTGCAAAATTGCTTTTGCTATGTAAAATAATGTAACCACTGGAGTAGCATGAAGAGGTAATTTTGCCTACAATATTCTAACTTTCAACATGAGACTTGATAATATTTTATTCTAAATATCTTTCAAATTTGTTTACTTCTGATGAGTTCTACTACCAATATCTTATTTCAAGTTGCCATCATTTCTCACACAGACAAGGCAATTATGTGCTAAATTGTGGGGTTGCCCCCCAAACCTGATCTTTTAATCTTTACATTGGCATATCAGTGAAACTGACAGAGAAGAACCCCCTAAAATTTCTTCTTGCATTAAAGCAATGAGGAAACTGATCAAAATTTGTCAGAATTAACCTCAAAATTCTGGAAATTAACCAAAAGCTGGCAGCAAACAAGGAGTGTTTACTAAATAAAAATGGCTGAATCTCAGGGCACTTGGATGGTTCAGTCGGTTAAGTGTCTGCCTTCAGCCCAGGTCATGATCCAGGGTCCTGGGATCAAGCCCCACATCAGGTTCCCTGTTCTACTTCTCTCTTTCCTTCTGCCTGTTGCTCCCCTTAGTTGCACCTTCTCTTTCTGTCAAACAAACAAACAAACAAACAAATAAAATGGCTGAATCTCAGTAAGAGTAGTGAGATTTGTGGTATCTTAGGTTGCCATATACCCAATCACTTCTCCCAAGCATTCTGGTAGCTTTGAAAACTAATAACCCATAATCACAATGAAAACCAGGAACCTGGACACAACTGGAAGACAAGAACAGGTTTGCAACTCCTTCAAAATCTTATTCTCAGAGAATTACCATCATTTGATATTTCAGGTAGTTTTATGAAAAAACCCACTTTCAGAATTGTTTTTATTGGCTCTGACATGGAGTTCAACCAGTGTGAAAATTCTCTTCCAACAGGACATTTGTTAAATTGATAGAGACAAAGGCTTAATTTTATAGTAAGCTGAGGAGATAGATAACAGGGCAAAAAAGTAGGTTCACCAAAATCTTAAAAGCAAAAATTAAGGAAGATGATGTCCATAATAAAGGAAAATCTTTGACATATTCCTGGGTACCTAGAAGGCCACACACCTGTTGGTTGTGTGAGGGTGTTGGGTGTGTATAGAGTTGGATATGTAAGCAGGGCTATGCAGATACTCAGGGAAGACCTGGGAAGGCCACAGGAACTCAACTTTTGCTGGCCTAGAGGCTCCGTGCAAGTAGAAAGCAAAAGCTAACATAGTACTTGGCTTAGTATTTGAGATGTGTTGCAATACAGAGCCCCCTGGCAAAGGTTAGGAATCTTACTGATCTCAGTTACTTGAAGAAATATCTGTCCAATTATTAGGTGACAACTAACCAGTGGCCAGTGACTACACCCCAAAAAATCATACAAGTTTTATGAAATTAGGTCTTAAAAGTCATTAAGTAGGTAACAATAACAATAACAAATGGGTGGGGAGAGAGATAGGCTCTGACTTCCAGAGTTTACATTATGCTATTTTTAACTATTAATAACTATGCTATCACATTATGCAGTTTTTAACCAAAATGAAAAGCCTTGCAAAGAAACAAGAAAGTGTGGCTTATATACAGAAAGAAAACAGTTCATAGCAATCAGTAGAAATCAGTCTCTTGTCCCTAAGGAAGCTGAGACATTGGACTTACTAGGAAAAAAAAAAAATTAGATCAGCTATTTTAAATATGCTTAAGGAACTAATCTTTGAATAATTTCTTTATTCACGCAATTCACACTCATTTGTTTATTTAAATGTATTTTTTCTTTTTATGTCCCTATACCCTGCTTCAGATTCTCTGTGTCCTTGACACAAGGTCATTCATGCTCCTCACTCCCCCCCTTTCTATTTTTGCTTAACATTCCTGTGGGTTCTTCCCAGATAGAGTGCTGAATATCCTGAATATTCGGCTCTATGATAGTGCCACTTAATTCTCTTTTCACCATATGCAATCTATTCTTTACCAGTAGTTCTGCGCTTTTCACAGTGCCTAGAAAAGTGTGTCCCATGGTTACTGTACAACAAATTCTTTCAAACTGTAGTAAGATATTTACTATTTATACTTATATTTATTATTTACTTTTTGTCAATTTTTGCCTTTCTGTTTTTTTTTTTTTTTTAAATCACAATTTCAAAGTAGAAGCACATGTAGGTGGAAGACTATAGAGGAAATATTATTCAGGATAATAGGGTAATATTTTCTTCTCTCTCTGTATTTCTGAATTTTTCCCCAAATTGTCATTCTCATCCTTTTAAAAATGTTTAGAAATGAACTCCTGCTAATCCTGCTCTTATTTATTGCTTAATTTCTTTTTGTCTTGTTTTTTTCAAATTTTATCATGTAAGTCTATTTAGAGACTATATGTAAGTTCACTCTTTCTCACCAGCTTTATGGAAAGACTCTTGGATTATTTTCTCTTCTTAGTTGGTGGAACAGGTGCATGCATGGCCCAGACTCATTGGTTCCCCTACCTGCTATCACATTTGCTCTTCACTATTTTTGCTTCTACAGTGTGCTAAGTCAATTAGAGCAAATGTACTTCTACTAGAAATTTCCAGTTGTCCAGCTATGCCATCTAGGAATGTTTGAACAAGTTTATCTTGGGAAAGAGTTAATAAATAGACCTTAGCCCTGTCCCTCTAATCCAGTTTCTTTGATAACAAACTCATACTTTGATCTTTATTCAATCTTACAGAAGAAAGAGACGAGATAAAAGGACACATTCAATCTTCAATATTTTTCAGTAAAAATAGTCAGAAAAAAAATTGGAAACAGGTGAACAAAGGAGAGAAAAAAAGTTTTTTATAATTGTTGTTCATTGTAAATACAGAAGTATAATGTGTTGCTTAAACACCATTTTTCTACTTTATTCCCCAATATCAAGCAACAATAAATATATTTTCATCATCATTAACAGTCACACTGTTAAGTAATAGGTCATATCACAACTTGTTGTGTTAATTAAGGAAAGCTCTCATATGTTTTGTTAGGCAGAATAATCATCTCAGGAAAGATGCTCTAATTCCTAGACCTTATGAATATGTTACTTTACATAACAAAGGGGATTTTGCAGACAAGCTTAAGTCAAGAATATTGAGATAAAGAGACTATCCCAGGTTATCCAGTTGGGCTCAGTGTAGTCACAGGGTCCTATTAGTGAAAGAGGGAGGCAGGAAGTTCAGAGCCATAGAAGGAGATGTGGTGATGGAAGCATTGTCAGAGTGGTGCAGTACCACAGGCCAAGCAACGTAGGCAGACTCTATAAGTTGGAACACAGGAGGAGCACAGCCCTGCTGACATTTTTATTTTAGTCAGTGAAACCCATTTTTTTTATTTCTGACCTCTAGAATTATAAGATAATAAATTTTAATTTTTTTTTATTCTAAACTTGTGGTGTATTTTACAGTAGCAACTATGGCCTATTAATACACTCCAAATTTTGCATCTGTATGTACTTATGGTCTTACTTTACTAAAAAATCAGAATGACTTAGAAAGAGAACATGGTCTACATAAATATGTAATCAGTAATAGTTCATTGATAATGTATTGCACTGCAAACTGAATAGGCTCTGGAATGACCCAAATCTGCATTTGAAGATAACTTTCTTCACTTACCAGCCATGTGACCTTAGGGAAGTCATTTGAGCCACAGTTTCCTCACCTTGAAGTAGGAAGAGTTCTAATTATATGATGTTGACATTGGAAAGAATGGAAATGCTATCTGTTAAGTGCATAGAAAAGTAATGGGCACATAGTAGGTGTCCAGTTACCTTTAGCTTTTGTTAGTTCCATAAATTTTTCTTTTCCTAAAATTCAGGTCACATTTAAGTATGAAAAGTTAGAGAATTATTAAATATATTAAAATGTTGCTTGGTTTATATATTAGTAGTTCACTTAAAAAGTCTAAGAAAAACAGCAGAAAACAGAAGGCTACTCTATTTCAAAAATTCCATGAGATGATGAGCAGCTGCTGAAACTGGAGGAAGAAAGTATAACATAGAAGACAAAGGAAGAAAAAGTGTTGGGGAAAGAAGGACTGAAACACCAGTAAGACTTTCCTGTTAATATAAAACAACTAGAATGGCCTGAATATGAATGGTTCTGATGAGCTGGAAAAATAAATGACTTGCATGGTAAAGACAGGTATTTCAAAGAGCTGGTCAAAACAGTTGGAACTTTAAATCAATTCATTTTTTTCCTCATGGTTTATCTTCAAGGTTAGGAAATAAAAGAATACATCATCAGAGATTATAGGGATGGAAGCAAGGAAGTAGGGGCCAAACAGTCAGAATAGTAATAGCGGTATCAAATCATTACATTGTAAGTCTGGAACCATAGGGAAACAAATTACAAATTTTAATTATGTAGTTGGGCTGGAAAGAGTCTTTAAGTTTGATCCTGAAAATGATGCAGAGGCAAAGTGATGATATCATGAACTTTATGTTCCCTGCAATTGCAAGGACAGATTGAGGGGATTAAGTAGAAATAGACAATATTTGATTGGCACCATTAGAATATTCAAGCGTACCTGAAAGATGAAAGGTCTGTAATTTCTTGACACATCCTAAGCAATTGTCTAGGAATCCATAACACAAGGTCTAAGTAAATATTATTCTATTTTTTTTCACCTAATAGCCACTTCATGTCATTTGCTATGTAGTAGACTCCCATTAGGTACCTATGTGCCTACTACCCACTTCTAGAATTTATCTTTTTCCTCTTTCAGCTGTATGATTGCAACTATATTTGTTGTGCATCTGAACCTTTGGCCATAGTTATTTTGGGGAAAGACATTTGGCTTAAGAGGAGCAAATTGGTTTCTATATTTGTAAATATGGATTGCAAAAAGCAGTCAGAGGGATATGGGATCATGTCACATTGATTGCATAAACAAAAGAAGCTGAAACAGAGGGAGAGGCAGAAGAAAAAGAAAGGGAGAGCTGATTGGAAGCAAAGAAAAATGAAGCATATCAGGAGAAAGAGGTTGAAATTAAGTATAATAAAGACTTCCTGAGCAGTCCCAGTTTCAGTTCTATGCTAAAGCCCTGTTTCATCCCCTTCCTTACACTCTGTAAAGTACTTGGAACTTTGAACCCTTCTGGGAAATCTTTCTTTTTCTATTATTTACTTGCAACAGTGAATACCAACATTCACTATTTGATTTATTGTTCCACAGACATTTATGGAGTTCTCATGTGTGTTAAGTACCTTGCTGTTGCTGGGGACACAGATACTTCCCTTCAATGGGTACAAGCACTATGAAAGGAAAATAAAGACCTCTTGGGAATGATGTATGGAAGACATTAATTTATAGAATTCAGAGAGCATGGTCTATATTTGTGGCTAATCAGAAACTGAAGAAGAAACAATACTCCCATTTTCTTAGGTATTATCCAATTAGTGGATGATTATTCTGATGTTATGGTTTGGCATACAAGAGAAAAGGGCATGTCTAATTTGTACTCCAGAGGCAACAATGAAAAGGACAACTTGGAGTAATCAATCACTAATAACATGTTACTTTTCAAGGGATATTGAGCACCACTGAACAGCAGGTGCTAATTAAAAAAGAGAAAGGGAGGGAGAGTTTCAACAGTCTATAGGAATAATGGTGTGTGTAAAAAAATAGTGCAGGACAAGACTAGAATATCGAGAGCTTTCTGTACTCTGTTTTAATAGACATGAATTTCAGTCTTTAAGCAATGCAAACTTGTAAAAAATAACCATAGAGTAAAAATGTCTAAGGCCAGTTAAGGTCAGGATTTCTTAGGCAATTCAAGCTTTAGCTTTTTGCTTAGAAGTTTCACATTTTTTCCTGGTCCCAGTAATGAGACCAATCACTTCTACTTACTGTTCTGTGTTTCTCAGTCATATTCTCTGGGGACTATTTTCAAAAAAGGAAGGAGAACAGATAATGACAGGATCCAGCTGCTTAATCAATAGAAGGAAGGCCTTCAAGGCATTGTCTTTGTCAAACCTTGAGGAATCTAATACACAATCTCTGAAATAACTCTAATTAGATACTAGACTTCAAAGGAGCTGTGCTGTTTAACTTTATCAATTTTTAGCAACTATTCCTTACTGTATAAAAATGGGGTAAAGTTTATAAGCTCTTTAAGTAAAACCTAGAAGGGGAGGGATTTACACAACATTGGGGAGGAATGGGAGGACCAGACCAAATTAGATTTATAAACCAAAAGAAAAATGAAAGAACGGCAATATGTATGAATGAACCCAATAGCCAAAAATAGGTCAAGTGATGTAACTTTCAACAACACTGAAGAATAGAGAAACTTTGGATGATTCTCCAAATGTGTGAATTCTTGGTTTTAACTTAAGCTTCTAAAGTATAAATATGACTTAATCATCTTCTGTCTTAAAAAAGATCATGTTGGTTTATTCAAGACTTTCAGAAAGAGTTAAATTGCTAGTTTTAGGTATTTCTTTATTACTTAGTTATCTTTTTTTGAAATTTTGCTTGCAACTCTATGCACACTTTGTCAGCTAAATGCATCTTCACTTCCCCTTAATTTCAACAAGTTGGATGAACTTCCTGGGAAAAACATTTTTATACATTTGAAAATTAGGTCATAGAATTCATTTTTACTGGATTCATGATGGTAGGAGCTCAGTCAATTCAACCAGGCATCTCAAGCAGAGTATGTAGCATGCTGCTCTCAAGTGAGAGTTAAGATAGTAAAACCATTTATTGTATCTGTAATATTTCCATGATCTTCCATTTATTGTAATCTGTAATATTTCTGTAAATTGAACATTAGAATCATTTTGAAAGCCATCTTTTAGTCTTTTGAGGTTATGGGCCACATTGGTTGTCAGGGCATCTGAAAGTTCCTAGCAACAGTGGCAATATCTGTGGTGCTAACAGCAAACCGAGTCACATAGTTTAGGAATTTCTCTTAACATCCCAGATCCAAATGGAGGTGTCAACTTGGAAATTGTGTTTATGAGTCTAGAGCTCTCAGATGACATCTTAGCTGAAAGTACAAATTTTGAAATCAGTGGGCTGTAGATAGCCTCTAAATTGATAAAGTTACTGAGGGAACAAATAGACTGAATTAGACAGAAGAGGGAATAGAACAATTTCTGCACATTCTAATATTTGGAAATTGTGTAGGAGAAGAGTCAATAGGAAGAATTTTATTTCTTTTATTTTTATTTTTTTAAGACTTGTTTATTTATTGGAGAGAGAGAGATATATAGAGTGCACATAGGGGAGCAGAGGGAGAGGGAGAGAAACTGAAGCAGACTCCCTGCTGAGCAGGGAGCCTGATATGGGACTTGATCTCATGACCCTGAGATCATGACTTGAGGCAAAGTCAAGAGTTAGACATTCAACAAACTGAGTCACCCCAGCCCCCCAAAGTGAAGAATTTTAAAAGAGCTTTCAGTGAGGTTAGATAAATGTATTGTATTAGTAGATAGCATAGGGAATATTTCAAGAAGGAGGGAATGGTCACATTTATCTAGTGCTGCAGAGGTACAGAAAGCTGATAAAATAAAATATCCATGAAAATAATAAAAGGAGGTCATTATTGAATTCATAAGGAAAAGGACAAGCTCCAGATTATAGTCTATTGGAAAATGAATATGAAGTGAAGGACCAAAGACTGTATGGTCAGGGGAGAGGAAAAATATGGGTGTAGACAAAGAGAGATGAAAATTTTGTTTGCTTGTTTGTCTTGGTTTGTTTTCAGATTGGATAAACATGATTGTGAATTTATGGAAATAATTTAGTAGAAAGGGAGAAGAGAATAGGTAAAGGTGAGGAAAGGAAAAGAAATGTTTAGTAGATAGGAAGGGAACAGAGATAAGAGCATAAGATCATGAATTTGAGATACTTCCATTTTAACAGATGCAAATATATATTGACAATGTTAGACTTTATGAGTTCTATGCTCCTAAAAAACAATGATGTTTAAACATTCCCCCTACTCTTCTTGTTTCAAAAGTTGAGGTTTACTACAGGAAACCACTTTCTACATATGACTTAATTACTAATAATGTCTCCCTTGTTTACCTATAATAAGGTCAGACAAAAACATTTTAAATTCCCATTCTTTGCCTCACAAAGGCTTAGCTGAATTGTTTGTTCAATTTTCTGATCAGCTGAAAAAGAAAAATTCTTGTCAATTGACATGATCAAATTTGCTTCTCTATCTCCTTTCTCCAGGTCCCTGAACTTTGACTTACCTTCAACCTATCCTAGCATACAATTTCTCCTTAATGGCCCCTCCTGAGGATCAGCTGACCAAAAGAGAAGACATTTTCTGATCAACTGTCTCATTACAATTATATCATCCTTTTGCTCACACTCAGTTCTTTCACACCTTATCTCTAGCCTTTATGAAAGAAATTTCTTTTCTGTCTGACATCTTAGAGACTTGCAGTTTTCATGGTCTGAGTGTTTTTCCTATTACAATAGATCCCACTGCCTTTATTTCAATAGCTCTTTTGAATAAAGTCTCTCTTTACCTGTCAGATTTGTTTTTTATTTGACAGTGTAAGAGATGAATAATGATACAAAAAGCTTATAGATTTAGTGTATGGACATAATTAAATTTCTGTCTGACAATTTTTATTTTCTTAAGGAAGTGATGATCAATTGAGTTTCAGAAGATATGAGTAGATGAGAAGATATTGGAAGTATGAGAAGAGAGGATGCCATGTGAAACACACAATTTTTGAGAATGAAAATTGAGCTCACTAAGGAAATGTAGTAGGATTACAGGGTAAATATGATTTGTCATTTATAATTTGTGATCATAAGTTTAAACAAGTCAACTAGCTTATTGGCATGATATTCCCTATTAATGTTTAACTCTCTGGATGCTAATAATAATACAGAATAAAGTAGGACTCAAGACTTTTTAAAAAAATCTTATTAGGGTGGTATTCACATTAATGAGTTTATAGCACTAATCTCATACTAATCTCCTGAAATAAGATGTTCTCTGTACTGGTCTTTGTTCAGACTGTTTTTGTTTGTTTTGTTTTGCTTTAAGATTTTATTTATATATCTATCAGAGAGAGAGCACAAGCAGGGCAAGCTGGAGAGAGAGAAACCGACTTCCAGCTGAGCAAGGGAGCTCAATGTGGGACTCAATCCCAGGACACTGGTATCATGACCTGAGCCAAAGGCAAATGCTTAGCTGACTGAGCCACCCAGGCATCCCTGTTCAGACTGTTTTATATAAATATATATTCCTAAAAAATATATTTTTCCAAATAGTTCCTCTTTACCTACTAATGATGTATAAGTTTGATGCATACATTTTTTCAGTCTGTTTACAAGAATCTTAATTAATAAAATGTTTCAAAAAACTTACTGATCCCCAAATTTATTATTTGTCTCCTGTTTCTTTGGCAATTACAAGGGAATAGCTTTATTTTGCCTCAAAGCTTAGTTTAATGAAAGAATGTATTATTTTGACTTCCTTTTAAAATAAATCTTTCTTTTACATTTTGCTAGAACTTTAGTCATAAATGGCAGTAATTAAAAAAGAAAAAAAATCAAATTTTGTTTTTGAAAAGGGCTGGAAGTTTCTTTAGCATGGTTGTATCAAGACTTGGGATTATAGTTGACTATTGGAATCTTAATGACTTAAAAGTAATTGTATTCTAAGCCTAATGACTTCAGACCACTGTCTTCAGCTAGAATGTTCAGAAAGTTCTTTAGGATGAGATAGAGCTGTTTGGAGATGAAAACTATTCAGCTTTCATTTAGATTGAATAGGTATAGAAGCCCAAAGGAATATAGAGATGGTTACCAACTTAAACAAATAGCCAAATCTGAATGGTATAAGAGAAAAAATAAATAAATGAATAAATAAATATATAAACAAACTTAACAATGTAAATGAAAATGTGTTTTAGATGTCTCTATTATTTTTAAATTATGTGTAATTAACGTAATGTAAGAACCTAAAGAAATCCAAGGAAAGGTTGCTCACTAAGAAATAAAACAATCTTATTTTATATTTACAAATAAACCGCAGATAGGATGTAATTTATATTACTCTTAGCTATTTTTTTAATGACAAAATAAGTAAGGAGGGAAAAAGAACACTATTTTTAGGTAAATTTTGATTAGTTCTAAATACAACTAAAATAACCTTAATATGTTAGAAATAAATTTTTTTTCCAAAGATTTTATTTATTTATTTGAGAGAGAGACAGTGAGAGAGAGCATGAGCGAGGAGAAGGTCAGAGGGAGAAGCGGACTCCCCATGGAGCTGGGAGCCTGATGTGGGACTCGATCCCGGGACTCCAGGATCATGACCTGAGCTGAAGGCAGTCGTCCAACCAACTGAGCCACCCAGGTGCCCTAGAAATAAATTTTTTATGTAAGTTTTAAGGTATTATGAAAGTATCAATATAGATATTTATTTAAAATTGTTTCATATTAAAAACAATATTTTTAGCTGATAAAAATATTACCCACAAAACCAGCTAAAAGAGATGAAACATGTAACACACTATTCCAACTTGAATTAAATATCTTTAAAGCATACAATTGCAGATATTGAAAAACTTAGAATAAAAATGAAAAAAATGAAGATGGCAGAAGAGTAGGAGACTGAAATATCATCAGGTCCCTGGACTTCAGCTAGAATGTTATCAAACCATTCTGAACACCTCCAAACTCAACAGGAGATAGAAGAGAAGAAGAGTAGCAATTCTAGGAACAGAAAATTAACCACCTTCAGAAGGTAGGCCATGCTGGAGACATGAATCCAAAACAATGGAACAATAGACCGTGAGGGGAGGGGCTGGCTCCTGGCAAGTGGTAGAGTAGCAGAGCACAAAATTAGAACTTTTAGAAGTCAGCCCCACTGAGGGATGTCACTTTAGAGGCTAAGCAGGGGGTGAAGCCCTTGTGGGGACAGTGTGGTCTCAGGATCCATGGGGTCACAGAAAGACTGGGGGTGTCTGAGTGTGGCAGAACTGGCAGGTATTGGAGTGGGAAAGCTAGCTACAGAGACAGAACTGGAGCTGAGGAGTGAGCTCAAAGCTCAGGGTCACCTTAAACCATGATCTGAGTCACAATCAGACCACTGCTCTTCAAGCAGGGACCGCATAAGTGGCAGATCTAGGGAGACCAACCTTCTCCCTTTGGGAGGAACAGTGCAGGAATACACTGAAGGAATCAGCTAGGTTTGGAGACTGCAAATGGGGCCATGCACTAGAGATAGAAAAGCTCAGTCACAGACCGGGTGAGCACAGAGTGCAGTCGGACACCAGGGAGAGAGGACAGATTGACTTCTTTTCTTTGAGGGCGCACTGAAGAGTGGGGCCGCAAGCTCTTGGCTCCTCCGGGCTAGAGTTTGGGAGGCTGCCATTTTCATTCCTGTCCTCCAAAGATGTATGGAAAGTGTTCAGGGACCAAAAGATACCAAGAGTGAACCCGAGCAGATCATTTAGCCTGGCCTTTGGCAAGGCAGGTGCAATTCCGTCTCAGGCAAAGACATTTGAGAATCACTGCAAGAGGCCCCTCCCCCAGAAGAGCAATGAGACATCCAGCCAAGACCAAGTTCCCAAATCAATGAGAACTGTGGAACTCCAGAGCTAGGGGAAAGCAACACATAGAATTCATGGCTTTTTTTCCCATGATCCTTTAGTTTTTCAAAGTTAAATATTTTTTTAATTTTATTTTTTCTTATTTTCTAATTTTTTAACTTTTCCTCTTTCCTATTTTAATGTTTTTTAAACTATTTTTATCTTATCAATACCTTTTTAAAAAAGTCTTTTAAAATTTTCATTGTTACAGTCATATTTTGTACCTCCATTGTATTTAACCTTATTTTTTGTATACATGTAGGTTTTTTTTCTTTAAATTTTGAGATACAAGTCCTCTAATAGATCAAAATATACACTAAATCTAGTGCATGGCTTTGTTCTAGTCTCCAGCCTGAGCACATTCTCTCCTCTTTTTCCAATGAACTTTTTATCTTACCACTTTATGTGGTAAGGCAAAGAATCTGTACTCAGAACACTATAAAGTACTTATGAATGAAATTGAGGAAGACACAAAGAAATGGAAAAACGTTCTATGCTCATGGATTGGAAGAACAAATATTGTGAAAACGTCTATGCTACCTAGAGCAATCTACACATTTAATGCAATCAGTAGCAAAATACCATCCATTTTTTTCAAAGAAATGGAACAAATAATCCTAAAATTTATATGGAACCAGAATAGGCCCCCAAAAGCCAGAGGAATGTTGAAAAAGAAAGCCAAAGTTGGCAACATCACAATTCCAGACTTCACACTCTTTTACAAAGCTGTCATTAACAAGACAGTATGGTACTGGCAAAAAACAATAACAACAACAAACCCAACCAGACACATAAATCAATGGAACAGAATACAGAACCTGGAAATGGACCCCCAACTCTTGGTTAACTAATCTTTGAAAAAGCAGGAAAGAATGTCCAATGGAAAAAAGACAATCTCTTCAACAAATGGTGTTGGGAAAATTGGACAGCCACATGTAGAAGACTGAAACTTGACCATTTCCTTGCACCACGTACAAAAATAAACTCAAAATGAATGAAAGACTTCAATGTGAAACAGGGATCCATCAAAATCCTTGAGGAAAACACAGGCAGCAAACTCTTTGACCTTAGCCACAGCAATTTCTTCCTAGAAACATCGCCAAAGGCAAGGGAAGCAAGGGCAAAAATGAACTACTGGGACCTCATCAAGATCAAAAGCTTTTGCACAGCAAAGGAAACAGTCCACAAGCCCAATAAACAACTGACAGAATTGGGAGAAGAAATTTGCAAATGACATAAAGGGCTAGTATCCAAAATCTATAAAGAACTTCTCAAACTCAATTCCCAAAGAACAAATAATCCAATCAATAAATGGGCAGAAGACATGAACAGACATTTCTGCAAAGAAAACATCCAGATGGCCAACAGACACATGAAAAAGTGCTCCACATCCCTCGGTATCAGGGAAATTCAAATCAAAACCACAATGAGATGATACCACCTCACATCAGTCAGAATGGCTAAAATTGACAAGACAGGAAATGACAGATATTGACGAGGATGCAGAGAAAGGGGATCCCTCCTACACTGTTGGTAGGAATGCAAGCTGGTGCAGCCACTCTGGAAAACAGCAAGGAGGTTCCTCAAAAAGTTGAAAATAGAGCTACCCTATGACCCAGCAATCACACTACTGGGTATTTACCCTAAAGATAAAAATTTAGTGATCTGAAGGGGCACGTGCACCTGAGTGTTTATAGCAGCAATGTCCACAATAGCCAAACTATGGAAGGAACCTAGATGTCCATCGAGAGATGAGTGGATAAAGGAGATGTGGTATGTATGTATGTGTGTGTGTGTATATATATATATATATATATATATATATATATATATATATATAATGAAATTCTATGCAGCCATCAAAAGCAATTAAATCTTGTCATTTGCAATGATGTGGATGAAATTAGAAGGTATTATGCTGAGCAAAATAAGTCAATCAGAGAAAGACAATTACTATATGATCTCTCTGATATGAGGAACTTGAGAGGCAGGGTGGGGAGTTGTGGCGGGTAGGGAAGGAAAAATGAAACAAGATGGGATTGGGAGGCAGAAAAACCACGAGACTCTTAATCTCACGAAATAAACTGAGAGTTGCTGAGGGGTGGGAGGGTAGGGAGAGGGTGGCTGGCTTATGGACATTGGGGAGGGTATGAGCTATGGTGAGTGCTATGAAATGTGTAAGTCCAATGATTCACATACCTGTACCCCTGGGACACATAATACATTGTATGTTAATAAAAAAAGAAGGTAAGTGGTGGTTGTGACAGCAAAAATATTTGTATAAAACTTACTCACCGTTTTTAAAAAAATAAAAAAAAAACAAGAGTAAACACAGCTGAAAAAATGAAGAGATTAAATAATTTCAGAAGCAAATACCAAAGTACAAGGTGACAAAAGTAAAATTTATTTGATGTTAAGTACCATAAGAGTCCTTGAAAACAAAATTAAGATAGCTAAGAACAAAACCAAAATGAAGGAAAAGATAAAAACTACTTAATGATAAAGTGATATATGTAAAAGATTTTCAATGAAATGAAAATGTATCTACAATTGGGAGTCCCTCAGGAAGCAAACAAAACTGATGTTGTAAGCTATAACTTGGGAACAGTTTTTAGAAATAAAATAAGACCTAGATCTACATGCTATTAAGGTCTATCATGTACCTGCAAAAACTGACCTGGAAGACCAAGTTTGAGATGTAAAGTAGTAAGCCTTTTGAACTTTAAGTATATAAAAAATACATTCTTTAGGCATCTAAGAATAGGTGTGTGTACAACACTTTGCATACATTTACCTACCTTTTTTTTTTTTTTTGGTAGTTTCAAGCCTTTATTTAAATTCTAGTTAGTTAACATAGAGTGTAATATTACTTTCATGAGTAGAATTTAATGATTCATCACTTACATACAACACCTAGTGCTCATAACAATTGCCTTCCTTAATCCCTATTACCTATTTAACCCATCCCTCTTCCACCGCCTCTCCAGCAACCCTCAGTTTGTTCTCTCTCTGACTGACTTGTTTTGCTTACCATAATACAGTCTAGTTCCATTCATGTTGTTGCAAATGGCAGGATTTCATTCTTTCTGAGGGCTAAGTAATATTCCACTGTATATATATGGCACCTCTTCTTTATTCACTCGTCAGTCAGTGGACATCTGGACTCTTTCCTTAATTTGGTTATTGTGGACAATGCTGTTATAAACACTGGGGTTCATGTGCCTCTTTGATTCAATATTTCTGTATCCTTTGCATAAATACCTAGTATTGCAATTGCTGGATTGTAGGGTAGTTCTAGTTTTGACTTCTTGAGGAAACTCCATACTATTTTCCAGACTAACTGCACCAGTTTGCATTCCCACCACCAACGTAAAATGTTTCCCCCTGTTCTGTTCCTTTTTCATGTCTCTGTGATGTTGAGCACATTTTCAAGTGTCTGTTGGCCATCTGTTGTCTTCTTTGGAAAAATGTCTGTTTATGTCTTCTGCCCATTTCCTAGATTATTTGTTTTTTGGGTGTTGAGTTTGATAAATTCTTTATAAATTTTGGATACTAACTCTTTATCATATATGTCATTTACAAATATATTTTCTCATTCCAAAGGTTGCTTTTTAGTTTTGTTAATTGTTTCCTTTGCTGTGAAGATTTTTACCTTGATGAAGTCCCAGTAGTTTATTTTTACCTTTGTTTCCCTTGCCTCCACAGACATGCTTAGTAAGAAGCTGCTACAACCGAGGTCAAAAAGGTTGTTGCCTCTACAATTTTGATTCCTATCTCACATTTAGGTCTTTCATCCATTTTGAATTTGTTTTTGTGTATGTTGTAAGAAAATGGTCCAGTTTCATTCTTCTGCATGTTGTTGTCCAGTTTTCCCAGCACCATCTGTTGAAGAGACTGTCTTTTTCTCCATTGGATATACTTTCCTGCTTTGTTAAAGATTAATCAACCATATAGTTGTGAGTCCATTTCTAGATTTTCTATTCTGCACCATTGATCTATGTGTCTGTTTTGTGCCAGTACCATACTTTTCAATCACTGCAACGGTCACTTCCAGATTGAAGTCTGGAATTGTGATGCTTCTAGCTATGCTTTTCTTTTTAGATTGCTTTGGCTGTTCAGGGTCTTTGTGGTTCCAAACAGATTTGGGGGTTGTTTATTCTAGCTCTGCAAAAAAATGCTGGTCATATTTTGAGGGCATTGTATTGAATGTATAGATTGCTTTGGGTAATATAGACATTTTAACAATATTTTTTCTTTTAGTCCATAAGCATCGATTTTTTTTCCATTTCTTTGTGTCATCTTCAATTTCTTTCATAAGTGTTCTATAGTTATAGAGTACCAATCTTTTCCTCTTTAGTTAGGTTTATTCCTAGGTATCTGATGGTTTTTGGTGCAATTGTATATGGGACCTATCCCCTGATTTCTCTTTCTGCTGCTTTATATTGATGTATAGAAGTGCAACAGATTTCTGTATGTTGAGTTTCTATCGGCAACTTTACTGAATTCATGTATCAGTTTTAGCAATTTTTTGATGGAGTATTTCAGGTTTTCTACATAGAGTGTGAGGTCATCTGGAAATAGTAAAAGTTTGACTTCTTCCTTGCCAATTTGGATCACTTTTATTTCTTCTTTGTTGTCTAATTATTGAGGTTAGAACCTCAATAATATGTTAAGTAACAGTGGTGAGAGTGGACATCCCTGTCAGGTTCCTGAACTTAGGGGTAAATCTCTAAGCTTTTTCCCATTGAGAATGATATTTGCTGTGGGTTTTTTGTATATGGCTTATTATATTAAGGTGTCTTCCCTCTATCCCTATACTGTGGAGAGTTTTAATCAAGAAAGGATGCTGTACTTTGTCAAATGCTTTTTCTGCATCGATTGAGAGGATCATATGGTTCTTTTCTTTTCTTTTCTTTTCTTTTCTTTTCTATTAGTGTGATGTATCACATTGATTGATTTGTGAATGTTGAACCACCTTTCAGCCCAGGAATAAATCCCACTTGGTCATGGTAATATTTCTAATGTACTGTTAGATCCTATTGGCTAGTATCTTGGTGAGAATTTTCGCATCCATGTTCATCAGGGATAGTGGTCTATAATTCTCCTTTATGATAGAGTCTTTAGTTTGGGGATCAAGGTAAAGCTGGCCTCACAGAACAAGTTTGGAAGTTTTCCTTCCATTTCTATTTTTTGAACTAGCTCCAGAAGAATAGGTATTAGTTGTTCTTTAAGTGTTTAGTAGAACTCACCTGGGAAGCCACTGGGACCTGGGCTCTTGTTTGTTGAGAGATGTTTGATTACTGCTTCAATTTCCTTGCTGGTCATGGGTCTAGTCAGGTTTTCTATTTCTCCTTATTCCAGTTTTGGTAGTTTATACATCTCTAGGAATGCATCTGTTTCTTCCAGAATGCCTAATTTGTTGGCATACAATTTCTCATAATGTGTTCTTATAACTGTTTGTATTTCTTTGGTCTTGGTTCTTATCTTTCCTCTTTCATTCATGGTTTTATTTATTTGAGTCCTTTTTCGTTTTGGTAAGTCTGACTAGAGGTTTATGAATCTTATTCGTTCAAAGAAGCAGCTCCTGGTTTCATTGATCTTTTCTACTGTTTTGTTTTGTTTTGATTTCTATATCATTTATTTCTGCTTTATTATTTCTCTTCTGCTGGATGTAGGCTTTATTTGCTGTTTGTTTTACAATTCCTTTAGGTGTAAGGTTACACTGTGTATTTGAGACTTTTCTTGCTTCTTGAGGAAGGCTTGTATTGCTATAAACTTCCCTCTTAGGACTGTCTTTGGCTCATCCCAAAGGGTTTGAACAATGTTTCATTTTCATTTGCTTTTATGTACTACTTTTTTTTTTAATTCTTCTTTAATTTCCTGGTTGACCCATTCATTCTTTAATAAGATATCCTTTAAGCACTATGTTATTTGTGGTCCTTTGAAATTCCTTCCTATGGTTGACTTCATATTTCATAGCTATATTCTGCTCTCTTATGCCTGCTTTTGTTGCATCCCCAAAGTTTCAGCTTTTGGGTTTTATTTTCATTTGCTTCCATGTGTTTTTTAATTTCTTCCTTAACTTCCTAGCTGATCCATTCATTCTTTAGTAAGATGTTCTTTAACCTCCTAATATTTGTGGTCTTTCTGAACTTTTCTTGTGGCTGACGTCAAATTTCATAGCATTGTGGTTTGAATATATGCACATTAGATCTCAATCTTTTTATACTTCTTGATTTGTGACCCAGCATGTGATCTATTCTGGAGAATGTTCCATGTGCACTCAAGAATGTGTATTCTGTTGCTTAGCATGAACTGTTCTGAATATACCTGTTAAGTCTATCTGGCTCATTGTGCCATTCAAAGCAATTATTTCATATTGATTATCTGCTTAGATGAACTGTCCATTAATGTAAGTAGGGGGGTTAAGTCCCCTACTATTATTGTGCTATTATCAATGAGTTTCTTTATGGTTGTTATTGTTTTATATATTTGGGCATTCCCAAGTTTGGGCATAAATATTTAAAATTGTTATATCCTGTTGGATAGACCTCTTTTTTTTTCTTCTTTTTTTATTATGTTCATTTAGCCACTGTATAATACCTAATTAGGTTTTGATGTAGTGTTTGATGATTCATTAGGTAAATATAACACCCAGTGCTCATCATAGCACATGCCCTCCTCAATACCCATCACGCTGTTACCCCCTCCCCCAACCCTCCTCCCTTCTTAATCCCTCAAATTGTTTCCATGGTCCATAGTCTCTCATGGTTCATCTTTCTCTTTGATTTCTCCCCCTTTGGATTTCCCTCCCTTCCTACAGTCCTCCATGCTATGTTCCACATATGTGTTCTACTCATATGTTCCACATATGAGTGAAACCATAGAAAATTGTCTTTCTCTGCTTGACTTAACATATTCCCCTCCAGTTCCATCCATGTTGATGCAAATGGTATGCATTCATTTTTTTCTGATGGCTGAATTATTTTCCATTGTATTTATGTACCACATCTTCTCTATCCACTCATCTGTTGAAGGGCATCTTGGCCCTTTCCACAGTTTGGCTATTGTAGACATTGCTGCTATGAGCAGTGGGATGCATGTCCCCCTTCTTTTCACTACATCTGTATTTTTGGCGTAAATACTTAGTAGTGCAGTTGCTGGATCGTAGGGTAGCTATCTTCTAAATATCTTGAGGAACCTCCGTACTGTTTTCCAGAGTGGCTGTACCAGCTTGCATTTCCACCAACAGTGTAAGAGGGGTCCCCTTTCTCCACATCCTTGCCAACACTTGTTTCCTGTATTGTTTATTTTGGCCATTCTAACTTGTATAAAGTGGTATCTCATTGGGGTTTTGATTTGTATTTCTCTGATGGCTAGTGAGGTTGAGCATTTTTTCATGTATCTGTTAGCCATTTGTATGTCTTCTTTGGAGAAGTATCTGTTCATGTCTTCTGCCCATTTTTTGGCTGGGTTATTAGTTTTTTGAGTGTTAAGTTTGAGGAGTTCTTTAAATATCTTGGATACTAGTCCTTTATCTGTAATGTCATTTGCAAATATCTTCTCCCATTTTGTAGGCTGTCTCTTAGTTTTGTTGATTGTTTTCTTTGTTGTGCAGAAGTTTTTATCTTGATGAAGTCCTGAAAGTTCATTTTTATTTTTGTTTCACTTGCTTTTGGAGTTGTGTCTTAAAAGAAGTTATTGTGGCTGATGTCAATAGACCCCCCTTTTTATGATATAATGAACTTCTTCATCTCTTGTTATAGTCTTTAGTTTAAAATCTAGTTTGTCTGATATAATTATTGCTTTCTTTTGATTTCCATTGACATGAAAAATATTTCTCTGTCCCCTCATTTCAATCTGGAGGTATCTTTAGGTCTAAAATGATTTTCTTATAGGCAGTATATAGATGGGTCTTGTTCTTGTGTGTGTGTGTGTGTGTTTAAGTCCATTCAGACAAATAAATAAATAAATAAATAAATCCATTCGGACACCCTATGTCTTTGATTGGAACACTTAGTCCATTTAAAGTCAGAGTAACTGTTGATAGATACTGATTAATGCCATTTTATTACTTGTCTTATCACTGTTTGGGGAGATTTCCTCTGTTCCTTTCCAGTCTTTGTCACTTTTGGTCTTTCTTTCCCACTTGAGGAGTCCCTTAAATATTTCTTGCAAGGCTGGTTTAGTGGTCACTAACTCCTTTTGTTTTTGTGTGCCTGGGAAACTATCTCTCCTTCTATTCTAAAGGATAGCCTTGCTGGATAGAGTATTCTTGGCTGCAGATTTTTCCCATTCACCACATGGACTATATCATACCACTTTCTTCTTGCCTACCATGTTTCTTTGGAGATATATGCTGCTAACATTATTTGTCTTCCCTTGTTAGGGGCTTCTATTGTCTTGATGTTTTTAGGATTTTTTCCTTATGTCTATATTTTAAAAATTTAACTATAATATGTTTTGATGTTGACCTTCTTTTGTTGATTTCGATGGGAGTTCTCTGTGCCTTCTGGATTTGGATATCTGTTTCTTTCTCCAGATTAGGGAAATTTTCAGTTATAATTTCCTCAAATAAAACTTCTGCCCTTTCCTTTCTCTTCTTTCTCTGGGATTCCTATAATATGAATATTACTGTGCTTTATGGAGTCACCAAGTTCCCTAAGTCTACATTTGTGATCTAATGTTTTACTTTCCCTATTCTCTTCAGTTTCATTATTGTCCATAATTTTATCTTCTATATTATTTATTTGTTCCTCTCCTTCTCCCATCTTTGTGATCATTACGTTCAACTGGTTTCAAATCTTGGCTATTGAATTTTTCATTGCTGCCTGACTGATTTTAGGTCTTTTATCTCTGGAGTAAGAGATTCCTTGGTGTCTTCAATGCTTTTCTCAAGAAAGCACAGCTAGTATCCTTATGAATGTTGCTTTAAATTCTGGATCAGGCATATTACTTATATCTTTTCAATTAGATCCATGGCCATGATCTTTACTTGTTCTTTATTTTGGGATGAATTGCTCCATCCTGGCATTTTGTCTAGGTTTCTGTCTTCTTCTCTGTATTAGAAAAGCCTATTATGTTTCCTGCTCCCAAAAGTAATGATGTAATTAATGTAATTATGTAATTATGAAGAAAAGGTCATAATGTCCTGGGCCTGGTGCGTCAGGAAGTGTCTCTGGTGTATGCTTCATGCACTCGTCCTCTGTGTTACGGCTGCTCTATCCCTCAGGTTGGTCTTTTGCAGGGTTTCTCCTTGACTACAGTGGGAAATGTTTGGAGCTTGACCAGAGTGTGATGAATTTTAACTAGGTAAGCTCCAGTCTGCTTGTTAAAAAAGATCTGATGTTATCTCCAGTATAGTTAAAGATTTGCAGAATTCTATGGTCAGTAGACATGGTGCATGCAAAGGTTTGTTCTGGTCTTCTGGGGAAGGGGCCCACTGTGCTGGTTTTCAGGCACACTTGCCAAAGAAAAGCAACACCAGCAAAGCACAGAGGGTTGGGGCTTGGTGTGAGTGGTTTAGACCACCACTGTTGGCACTGTGCTCTTGACTGAAATGAGTTTATTCTGAGGAGCAGGGGAGAAAAATGGCATCAGTCCCCAACCTGATCCCTGGAGAGGGGAGTTCTAGCTCACTGATGTCAGAGAAGCCCTCCCAGAAGAGCAAATAATTTCCCCTGTGTATTATAGGCATTTCTCAGATCACAGTGTTTTCACACTGCCCGTTGCTTGTCTGCTTGGAGTAGTGTAGAGCACTTTGGGCTCTATCCCAGCTATATTGGCTGAGTTTTAAAACTCCAAACTTTAGGGACCTGGTGTGGCAGGGACCTACACTGGTTTTCTGGGGTGTGGTCTTACTGTGCTGTGATTGATGCAAGTTTTAACCAGAAGGGAGATTGCACCAGAGTGCAGGGGCACGGAGTTTGGAGTAAGGCACTACAAAGAGCAAATGTCCAGGTTAGCTGCCCTTAGCAGGTGTCTCTGCACCTATGCTGAGGGGTAGAGGAGGGAAGTGGCATCCATTGGCTCCTTTTCCCCCAGAGAGGTAATGCCATTTCTTTCAGATGTACTCCAAGAAGGGGGAACCATCTCTGTCAGTATGTCTCTGGTGATCCACAGATTGGGCCATTTCCACCTCCCCCACCACCATGTTACTTGCTTGCTTTCTTTACAGGAGCACTGCAGAGCCCTCAGGGTTTTGTACCTGCCATGCCAGAGCCCTCTAAAACTTCAGTTTTCTGAGCTTAGATGGTTACAAATACTAACAAAAATCAGCCATTCTCATTGGCTTTGGGGAAGGTTTTGTTTGTTTGTGTGGCTTTTTTTTTTTTTTTGTGGTGGTGGTGGTGGCGGCGGTGGGGTGTATGTGTATGTGTGTGTGTGTTTAATGATTCTCTGTGCATTATGCTGTCTCTCATCTCTCTCCACAACCACGGCTCCCTCCTCTCCACAGCACCAGCAATCCATTTCTTTTCTAAACCATACCTCTGCAATTCCTACCTTCCATGATGTGGCTTCTTCTCTTCCCCTAGTTGTGCAGTTTGTTCTGTCAGTACTCAGATTGATTTCATGTGTATTCAGAGTAATTTGATTTTCATCTAGCTGTGTTCAAGGGATGAGGGAAGCACAGAATCCTCCTATTACTATGCCATCTTACCTCCTCTCTTTATTTACTTTTTTGCCCACCAAAATCACACTTCTCTGCATCTATTGGGAAGGTACACTTCCAAAAATACAAAATAGCATAAGAACAAAGTTATTTATTGCAGTTTTAATTGTAGTAAAAAATTATTAATATCACAAAGATCCATCAGTGGGAGATTGGTTCAATGGACTATGGTATAATTTCACAATAGAATTCTGTGCAGCTGTGAAAAAAAAAAGGAAAAAACCCTAAAACCTTATATATAGATTTTCATGTCATCTTGTCAAGTGAAAAAGATCCAAGGAGTAGAGTGTATAATTTATGCAACTGATTTTGGTAAAAAAAAAAAAAAAGAAAGAAAGAAAGAAAAAAGAAGGGGAAGAATATCTATCTATCTATCTATCATTTATCTAATTTATAATTGCTCATTTCTCAAAATGAAACACAGGAAGGAAAAACCAGAATCTAAATCAGGACCAACTGGAAAATGTTACCTTAAAAATGTTGATAAGAATGAGTGGAGAGGATGAGAATGAGGGCCTGAATTCTCTTTAGATCTGTTATAATAAGCACTCCAAAATATGACTGTTATCCACAGGGCTTGTGGGAAATATGGGGTTAGAGGCATAACACTAAAAAACTTCATCAGTGACAGGGGCACCTGGGTGGCTCAGTGGGTTAAAGCCTCTGCCCTCAGCTCAGGTCATGATCCCAGGGTCCTGGGATCGAACCCTGCACTGGGCTCTCTGTTCAGCGGGGAGCCTCCTCCTTTCTCTCTGCCTGCTTCTCTGCCTACTTGTGATCTCTGTCTGTCAAATAAATAAATAAAATCTTAAAAAAAACCTTCATCAGTGACAAATTTAAAAAGGCAGAATCCAATTAAAGTGGTAGCACAGTTACACACATGTGAAATGGTTAAGAAATACCTAAATATTATAATAAACGTGGGACCGTACGTAAAACAGACCTAAAATTTGCTGGTTGAAGTGAGCAACACAACTCTTCTTCGAGGAAAGTTGTAACCCCTGATGTGGCTGTGTGTGGTTCATAACACGCAGTGAGAAGAGGGAGCTGGTAGTTTTCAGTGTGTGCATATGTATTTGTTCATTCTTATTCAATCTGTGTCAAATGGGTGAGGTTTTATGGTGATGATATTGTGCATAAGCAAAGACAAAATTTGCATTATACTCAAATATGTAAATAGTGCCGGAACAAATTAGTGTTCCTCAAAACAAGCATTATGCAATTTTCATTGTTGAATGTTACATATTAATATATAAAATTGTATCAAAAATGTTGAAAAGTGCTCTTAAAATGTAATACAAAGAAACAAATGCATATGTATCTCACAGTGATAGCATAACCATGTGGAGAAAAGCATTATTTTGGGCAATATATGGAAGAAACTGCTCTGACTACAAATTTTAAGCTACAAAAAGTATCTTAAATATTACTTATGGGGTTCTTATGGATTTTTAATTATATAAATGTTGGTAATGCAATTTTGAGATTCTTCTGTATGTATTCTAAAATACAGCAAATCAACTGATGTATTGATATTATTAGAATTTTTCAATGTACGGAGAAGAATATATGAATTTAAAGGAACATAAGAGAGAAAACCTTTTCTGATTTTGATTTTGAATTGGAAATATGAATGGATCTTAAGCTTGCTAAAACATATATTTCATAATAATTATTTTTTCTTCACAAAGAAGGTCTAAAAGAATATCTTAGTGGCAATTAGCACACTGGTTACCTGGACATTGTTTTCTAATGTAAAATTTCTCATGAAAAGAAACAGGACTTTTAGAGAAATGGATGATTTCTGGCCCTAGACAGGAAAGCACACAGTGAGACTAAGGTATCTTGTGCCAGAAAAAAGGTTAAAAAAAAAAAAAAAAAGACACAAGACCCACATGCAAGGGGCCCCCTCTTGATAAATTTGACCATCTGAGCAGCAGAAAAGGATAATGACAGTAACTGTTATGCACTCAACAACAAAGAAAAATCCATTACTCCAAGTGCACGAAGTATAAACCATGAAGGCTAAGCTCATAAATGAGCTTATCAAACCTAAAAGCTTCTGTATAACAAAAGACACCATAAAAAAGTGAAACGACAAGCTTCAAAGTAGATGCTATTTGCTTTATGCACAACTGATATGATTGGAGTCCAAAATATATTTTTTAAAGTATAGATATTAATGGGATAAAGACAACAACGCAATAGTAACCTTAGTTATGAATAAGTAGTTCAGAGATGAGAAAGCACAAATGACCCATAAACATGTGAAAAGATTCCAGAGCATTAAGGAGTGAAGTGCAAACTAAAGCCTTAAAGGACTTGCTGTCTCCTGTTGACCAGACTGGCAAAGTGAAAGTCTGATAGTACAGAGTGTTCTTGAGGATGTGGAACAATGATACCCCTCACCTGTTGCTCATGGGAGTTCAAATGGGTTCAGTTTTGAAAAATTTAACATTACCTACCGAGGCTGATGACACATTCCCTATGATTCAGCAAAATTGCTGATGCACAAGATTGATCATGGCAACATTATTCATTGAAGCAAAAAATGGAAAAGGCCAATATTTTTTCAATACTAGAATACATCAATCATTTTTAATGTCCATATAGTATGGAGTAAGAAGAAAATGAGATAACTGGATCTATAGGGTCAACATATGAATCTTGTTAATTGACTGGTGAGTGAAAGCAGCAAGAAAAATACACACAGTTAAGTCAATTTCAATAAAGCTTAGGAAGAGACCATTAAACAATACATTATATTGAGGTTGTATAGGTAGATAATAAAAGAATAAAACTATATTGAAAAATCAAGAAAATTACAAAAACAAACTTAAAATAGTTATCTCTGGAAAGAGACAGGAAATGGAACTGGGCAGGAACTTAACAAGAGACTGGAGAAGTCATGGTGAGATATATATATATATATATGAGACATATATGTATGTATGCATTTCTTAGGCTAGATAGTGAATATATGTGTCCTTCTTGTAGACCAAGTGGAACTATGAATTTTAATTTTTATTTTACTAGAAAAAAAGCCACTATAATGATTTGCAATTAAGATAAGGAAATAGGAGGGGAGCATGTGTGGCTCAGTCAGTTAAGCAGATCTTTTTGACTTCAGTCATGATCCTGGGATCCTTGGATCAAACTCTGCCTTGGGCTCCCTGCTCAGCGTGGAGTCTTTTTCTTTTTTTCCCTCTGCCCCTCCCAGTGTTCATGCTCTCAAATGCTCTCTTTTTCTCAAATAAATAAATGAAATCTTTAAATTTTTTTTTTTAAATTTAAAAAAAGATAATAGACCAGCAAACAAAAAATTGTGGTTGATCTTGATAGAATGTCTGTACTGGCACTTTACTTTCAACTTTCAATATGTTTTTTTTTTTTTTAATATTGTTTGTTTTATATATTTTTTTAAAAAGCCCTGAGAACAATTATTTATTAATTTCTTGATCTTGGTACTTTTTTCAAAAGATTTTATTTACTTATTTATTTGACAGAGAGAAACACAGAGAGAGAGGGAACAGAGCAGAGGGAGTGAGAGAGGGAGAAGCAGGCACCCTGTGGAGGAGGGAGTCTGATGTGGGGCTCAACCCCAGGACCCCAGGATTGCAACCAGAGCTGAAGGTAGACACTTAATGACTGAGCTACCCATACACCCCTTGACCCTGATACTTTTTAAAAAATATTTTGTTTTTAAGTAATCTTCACACCCAATGTGAGGTTCAAATTTCACAACCCTGAGATCAAGAGTCCCACACTCTACTGACTGAGCCAGCCAGGCAGGCTAATCTTGATACTTTTTGATATAGAAATACCATGGCAATTTTCTTTCTAGTTATAATTAGTCATATCCTTTCTAGTTGTAATCAGAAATACTGGAAACTAATATGGAGAGTCATCTTTAGTCCTTAGAAAGCCTTGTAGGTACTTAAAGAAAAAAGTAGCTTTATTAAAAGCAGCTTTATTACTTAAAAATAAATTACTTTGGGAGCACCTAGATAGCTTAGTCCTTTAAGTGTCTGACCGTTGATTTTGGTGTAGGTCATGATCTCAGGGTCTTGGGATTGAGCCCCATGTCGACTTTCCACTCAATGGGGAGTCTGCTTGAGATTCTCCCCCTCTCCCTCTGCACACACACTGTCTCTCTCAAATAAACTAAAAAAAAAAATAAAAATAAATAAATTTACTTAAAACAAATCTAAAAAACAAAGTGTTGACACTTAACTCTCAGGACGTTAAATTTGCCATACATGTATCCTTCTATTTTTTCAAAGTTTTATTAAAGTATAATTGATACGCAAAAAATTGCACACTCTTAATGTATGCATCATGATGAATTTGGGCACATGCATACACTCACGGTACCACCATCACAATCAAGACACTGAACATGACTATCACTTCCAAAAATTTCCCTGAGTTATGTGTGCATACATGTATGTGTGTGGGCATGTGTGTGTTTGTGGTAAAAACACTAAACATGAGATCTATGTTCATAACATATTTTTATGCATACAATCTGCTCTTTTTAACTAGAGGCACTGTGTTGTACAGCAGATCTTTAGAATTTATTCATCTTGCATAACTGAAACTGTATACCCATTGAACAAGTCCCTATTTCTCCCTCCTGCTGTGACAGGCAATCACCATTCCATTCTTTGACTCTGATTTTGACTACTTTAGATACCACATATAACTGGAATCATGCAGTATTTGTCTTTCATGACTAACTTATTTCACTCAGCATAATGTCTTGTAGGTCCATCCATGTTGTTGCAAATGGCAAGATTTTCTTCTTTTTAAAAATATTTTATTTATTTATTTGACAGAGAGAGAAAGAGAGAGAGAACAAGCAAGGGGGGGGGGTCAGAGGGAGAAGGAGAAACAGACTCCCTGCTGAGTAGGGAGCCCTACTTGGGACTCAAGCCCAGAGTCCTGGGATCATGACCTGAGCCAAAGGCAGACACTCAGCCTACTGAGCCACCCAGGTACCCCTGGATTTCCTTCTTTTTTAAGACTAAATAATATTGTCTGTATATATACATTTTCTTTATCCATTTATTGCAGATGAACATTTGGGTTGTTTCCATATCATGGCTAGTGTGAATGACATGGCAATGAACATGCAGTTCAAAACCACAATGAGACATCACCTCATACCTGTTAGGATGGCTATTACAAAAAAAAAGAAAAGATAAAAAGTGTTACTAACTCAAAAAGACAGTAACACCTCCATGTTCATAGGTAAATCCTGTGAATTCTCACTAAGAGGATAATTTTTTTATTATTTTTTATTTCTTTTCTTTTTATTTTATTTGTATGAGAAGACAGATATTAGATGAACCTAAAATTACTGGTGATCATTAGTCATAATACATGGTAATAATTTTATAATATATGTAAATCAAACTATCCCATGCTACCCCTTAAACATATGTAATGATGTATGTAAATTATTTCTCAATAAAACAGAGGAAAAATTTTTAAAAAGAATGGCTTCATCAGTATCATCAGTATCAGCTAAAAATATCTCTTCACAATGAATCTCAGTCTCAGATTGTCATCCCTTTTTTACCTGTAGATAAGTGGTTTTTATCAAAGCCTTTCCAATATCCTTGGGTTGGAAAGTTGGCTCTGTACTGGTATCTGTGACTTATAATTTGCAGACCCTTTCAGAGAAACAGATGGTCTCCTTCCATGAATTTTCTAAGTACCAAGACAGGTGCTAACACTAGTTCCTCCATTATTAGCCTTTACATTGTATCACAGCATGACTTCTGATGAGGGCTTTTTGAATCCACGTTCACTAATGTTCTCAGCATGAAACTGGGAATATATTTTTTCTTTGTGTCTGATTCAATGCTTCCCAAACTTTCTCCAGGCCAATTTTTAGGTGTTATTTTATGGCAAAATAGAGATAAGAGGTTCAAAAAATGTAGGTCACCTGTCAATCATGCACCTTACAACACAGCTAATTTCTTTGATTATAGATTTGGGGTCCATTTCAGGGAGGAGTAGCAAAATTTGAACAAGTCTCAAGGTTATACAGTGCATTTGAAATGGATACTTTATATATATATATTTTTTTTGTTTAGCCAACCATATTTTTCCCATTTCAAAAATGTGAGCTATGAGACACAAAACTTGAATGCGTTTTGGATTTGAGACATAAGTTTATCTGGAGCTGAGTCCGAAATGGGCACTGGAGCAAGCCACAGCCACACGACAATCAAACTTATATGAAATCAGAAAGGAGCTTTTTCAAAAAAGTGCTAACTTACAAATTTTAAAATAGAACAGACAGAAAAAAAGTACATTATGACCTAGTGAGAAAAAAAGACAGAGAAAAAGAGAAATTTGCACACTGATTTTTGCAATTCCTGGGATGCACTTCGTTGCATTTTTTATGATGGATTTCATGAAATTTTTCTGTATCCTGATAACCAGTACTCCCCCTTGCCTAGAACCTCTTTCAATGTTCTGTTCATTGAAACCAAATGATCTCTGTCTTTGAAATGGGTCTCCCTTGTTTTTCCCCCTCAAATCATCTAGTCGGCATCACCCAGCTAAGGTTCTGAATACCTGAATTTAATATTTCTTCTGTCCATTATACTGTTGCCTCTGTTTTTAGAGATTAGAACCAGAGAACGTTAGCACAGGACGGGACCTTTCTGTTACTTATTTCACTCCTCTCATCTTGCAAAAGTGGAAATAAACTCCTAGGACTGACATGATACAATGTCAGTGACAAATGACAATGACATAGGTAGAATGTTTCAATTCTAGAATTGTTTACCAACCATATGATTATCTCATTTTTTTCTTGGATTTTTTTTCTGAAAAGCTAGTGTGTACAACAGTCCCTTCGTCACAGTCCTTTGGCTGTCAGCAGCAGCCCCTGATCGTGTAGATCTCACATCCCCTCTGTGCAATGGTGCACCTTTGTCTGAGTTGCCTTGGTGGTTGGAATCTCCCTGAAAGCCATCATCCTATTTGGGATGCTGCTAGCTGTCGCTTCTAAGCTGATGCTTTGCTGGCGATGGTGCTGCTCTTAAAGCATTTCCTTTGTTGTTTTATTCTGTTATCTCCATGTGTGGCTGCCTGCTCTGCTTCACCACACTGCACAGCTTTGGTTTGGTATGTGCTATTGTCATTTCCGTCCATCACACAACCAGACTAGGAAGGATGAAGCATATCAGTTGAACTGATCTTACTGATTATGTCCCTACATGATCAGTGATGATGGCTCAACTTTATTATTTAAGATCTTTTCTGGAGGTTTGGATTTAGTAAATAGTGAACAGAGGGTCCGAATATCTTTACTCTAGAGTCATCTATATTTGAAAAGAAATATAGCACCAATGGAAAACAGGTTCTGAGTTGCTTGAATATCCAGAGACCAGAGCATCCTGCCAACAATGTCCCAGCCCATCTCACCCTCGGATGGAATGAGGCTGTATTGCAGCAGATAATAAATGGATACGGAGCCAAAGTTTGGCTTACCTGGGTCTGTATGTTCTGTATACCCACTTGGTGATCATTTCTAATGTCCTTCAATGTATAACTGTGCCACCCTCACATGGAATATTTGCTCCAGTTTGGAAAGGAGCAAGGAGGAAGGTTGAGCACAAACCACTGAAACATTAGTGCCATCCTTAAGCGCGTTAAGGAGCTGAAGGATATAGGAGGAGTGCTCCACATCCTGTCTTCAGTTAAGTCACCAATATGGCCCCTAAAAAAAGTCTCCAGATGAATCTTGAAGGATGACTGCAGGCTAGCACGGACTCCAATGAATAGCAGCCTGATTGCGGCTGCTATCTCAGACATGGTGCTGTTCTGGACTAGATTAATCTGGCCTCAGCTCCTGTTATGTTGATTTGGCAAATATGTTATTTTGTACTCAGATCAGATAATACAGATCAGAAACAATTTGCATGCACACGAAATGTACAAAATTAGGCATTTACAGTTCTTCTTCAGGGTTCTGTTAACTTACTTCCCCTCTGTCAGAATATAGTCCTCAGATATCTGGACCACCTGTTCAGCCCACAGAACATCACACTGATTTACTACATTGATAACTGTATGATAATTAAGCTGTTGAACAAGAAGAGGCTAGCAACTGGGATCATTGGTGAGTATGTATATTCCAGAGAATGAGAGATAAACCAACCCGGGGAGTGGCCCAACATATCAGTATAATCACTAGTAGTCCAGTCCCCAGGGACTGCAAGGACATGCTCTCTAACTCAGAGGAAACATTATTACATTTTATGTCTCCTAACACAAAGATGGAAGTGCAATACCTGGTAGAACTCTTTGGGTTTAAGAGCATATCCCACACCTGGGTGACATGAAAAGCTGCCACCATTGAGTGGGTCCTGGGGAAGGAAAGACTGTAGCAGATCTAGGCTTCAATGAAGGCAATCTTCCTACTTAAGCTGTGTGAATGTCATATAGCACTCTCCAGTGGAAGAATCACAACACAGACATATGGGCTTCTGGAGCAAGTCTGTGCCAGATGCAGTGGAGAACTACATACCTTTGAGAAACAGTTCCTGGCATGATACTGGACCTCAGTAGAGATAAAATACCTGGCAATGGATATCGTGTCTCTGCAGCTTTGCCAAACCCACTAAGTTGTAAAGACAGGTGAGTCCACCAGCTGCATTATTACTAGCTGGGAAGATAAAAACCTACCTCTAGTTTACAAATGGGCTGAATTGATATGTGGATGAAAGCTAAAAATGTCAGCCTCACTCAGGAAGTCCTTGAAAACAGTGGGAAGTGGAAAACAAAATCCTCAGAATGGACAGAGCTTCAGGTAATCCACGTGGCCATCCACTTTGTGTACCCAGAGTTTGCGATGAACAGTGCTCTAGGTAATGTTGAATGTCTTGCTTACAGGGGCTTAAAAGGAATAAGACTGGAAAAGTTTGGATAAGATGGTTTGCTGTACAGGCATGGGGATGGAGATTTGGGAGTAAAGATATGAAGTGGGAATGACTTTGTTTCACATAGCGGTTCTCACAGGAAAGTATCAAGTAGTAAGACTGGATCAGTCAATTTCAGCCGGTCTGTGTGATCGGTCACATCAGCATGGGTATGATGAGCACATGAATTCGATCAATTCAGTGGTCACAGCAGAAGTGATGAAGGCTAAGCATGGGTCCAACAGGATAAGATTTCACTTACCAAGACTCACTTAGTTGCTGCTGCAAATGAATGTCCAAACTGGCATCAAGAGAGACCATTGTTTGCACCGTAGGTGGAACTATTTATCAAGGAGGACAACTGGACATTTGATGGTGAGTTGAATAAATCAGGTTGGTTCCTTTCAACCTGGAAAGAACAGAGACTTGATTTAATAAAAATAAAGATCTATCATAGGGGAGATTTTTCATTCCTGTTCATAAGACCTCACCAGTACAACTATCTAAGACTGGATGTAGTGTTTAATTCTCTAATATGGGATCCCACATAGCACTGGTCAGAACCAGAAGAACTTCTTTATAGCAAAGGAAGTGTGGGAGTGAGTTCATGTCTATGTGACCCAATGGTTATATCACACAGGCACTCACTGAAGCTTTTGGCCTGAAAGAACATTAGAAAGTACAGTCAACTAGCCTAAAACTCTATTCTACGAAGAGCAGACTTCAATCTTCAAGGTGCAGTGTATACATTGCATCAAAACTTTATACAGTATCATGTAGGAAGAATACTTATATCTGAGAACCAAGGAGTAGAGACAGGGGAAACTCCGCTAATTATCATTCTTCATCATCCATTAGGGATTTTATGTCTCCCATTCACACAGCTCTATGCTCTACGTGATTAGAAGTCCTAATCCTCAAAGGATGCAAAGTCTTGCCAAGGGAAAACAATGGGAATCCTATTGAGCTACAAGCTATGATGACACCTGGGCGCTCAGGCTCTTTGTGCCCAGAGACTTCAGGAAAGGAGGAATCATAATCTTCACAAGAATAACTGACAGTAATCACCAAGAGGTGGTAAGGTTTCTGTCACACAGTGGGATCAGAGAAGAATATGTGTGGCACCTGGTGGTCCACTTCAGTGTGTACTGCTACTCACTGGTCCAGTTGTAATGATAAATTAAAAAGGTCCACAGCCATGTGAAAAAGTTATGGTAACCAAGGGTTCAGGGTCTTCAGGTATTGTCCAGATCATACCACCAAGCCACCCATCAAGACCATCAATGGTGGTCTGAGGGTGAGGGGAATCCATGCCGGACAGTTGAGGAAGAAGATGATGGGTATCAGATGGGGCTCAAGACCTAGTGCAATAGTGCACTACAGTTTATACTGCTTACCACCCTCTTCTGTGCTTCCCTTAAAAATAGAGCTCCCACTCCTGGAATCCTGGACTAACTTCTCTCTTAAACATGTTTGAGGAAGCCAAGACAATCAGCTCAAGGGACAGACTGAGGTGAACATGGAGATATACCCAGAACCCACTTAAAAGAAAGACTTACTGCCCCAATACATGGGTGTGTTAACCCTTCTGAGTTTGCCTAAGCCTCAGAGAGCTGTGTAATCCAGAAAGAGTATGATCTTCCTGGGGTGGCCCATGCCCAGTGACTGATAATGAAGGAATTATAAAGGCCTGGCCATTTCCCTTATTCTAAGATATCAGTTCCTTACAAGTAATACATACTTCAGAATCCACTGTAGGGTTAGCTGAGGCTTTGTTGTATCTGCACCACTGGACTTCTCTCTCTACCCAGTGCTGTTTTCTCCATACTCACCACTACTATGGAGGCTTATAATATGGTTTCTATTTCTAATATCTCTTTTTCATATTTCTAGTGATATTCCAGTAAAACTTCCTTTTTAAAATAGTCATCTTATATGCAAAAGTCTGAAATTGTCATTTAATGAAAGCCAACTGTCAGAATTTGAGTTTCTCTTTCTTGGACAAAATTTAAGATTTAATTTGTAGCCTAACTAGAAAACAAAAAATAAAACAAAGCTCTGTTTATGGAAAAAATTTGACCATGTTAGTGTCAGATGATGGTAAAATCTCATTTTTTATCCTCTTGAACTCAAGCTCTTATTTTAAAGATCAGTCACTCAACAAATACAATTTGCCTCTGGTGGGGATTTTGATCCCTCAAGGGGATATATTTCACTTGTAGTAAATTTAAAAAATTACTCAAAAGTAGCAAGGGTGTGATTACTGTTCTGGGAAATCACAATTCCTGGTTATTTGTAATCTATTGTATTTTTGTGTGACAATATTGAATGTACTACTGAGACAAATTTAAGATAACTATTTCAGCCATTTCAGGTTAGCTTTGATTGTTTTTTTCTTTTAAATTGATCTTGTAATGACAAAAGCATTTCTCAAATGACTGCAGTTAACTTTTTCTTCTTCCTGCAGTCATGATAAAGCACCTATATATCTTATATATAAATTAAGTAGTTTCCATCAATCTAATTGATTGATGATTCATTTATTCTGCTTCAACAATATTTACTAGGTTCCCACTAGGGGCCCTTGGCCAGGTGTTAGGGATGTAGTTAAATAAGATATGATAAATCCCATAAGAGAATTATTCCCAAAGAAAACACACTGTGAATGGTTTCTTAAATGAGTTTTATTCTTCTGCCATTGTTTTGGATTTTTTAAAAGATTTCTTTATTTATTTGGCAGGGAGAGAGAAAGAACAGAAGAGCACAAGCAGGGGGAGCAGCAGGGGAAAAGGAGAAGCAGGCTTCTGGCTGAGTAGGGAGCTGGATGCTGGGCTCCAGCCCAGGACGCTGGGATCATGACCTAAGCTGAAGGCAGACATTTGACCAACGAAGACACCCAGACACTACTATGTTGCAGTTTTGATTCCCAAGGTAACTGTGTTTTGACACAGGGCATTTAAAAAGCAATTAATGTTAAGTGAGCTCATAAGGCTGGGGCCCTAATCCAGCAGGACTAGTGTCCCTATAAGGGGAAAAAACACCAATAATTTGTGCACATAGAGAAAAGAGCTATGTGAGGACAGAGAGAAGGTGGCAATCTACAAGCTAAGGAAAGAGATCTCAGGAGAAACTAAACTGGCCAGTACCTTGATCTTGGTCTTCCAGCTTCCAGAACTATGAGAATAAACTAATTTATGTAGTCTAAATCGCCCCATTTGTGGTATTTTGTTAGGAAAGCCCTAGCCCACTAACACAGTCAGATATTCCCTTTTTGCAAATTGACCAAGAATTTACCCTGGTAAAGTGTGATGACGTGTGGTCACTTTATCACTAAGAACATCTTCATTTTAAAGCACTGAAAATAAAATCTCAGTTCCTCCAAAATATTTTGCTCAAATATTCTTTTCCTCCATCACGTCTTTCTCCAGTGTCAGGTGGCAGGGCAGCAGGGAGAGAAACAGGCATGTTCTTTCCTTTATTCCTCTCCCACTTGAGTTTCCTTGCCTCCACCTCTGCTTAACTCCGATTATTCTGATCCATCTTGCGTTGGGGCCCGTAAAGGGGGGAGATGAAAGAAGGACAAATGTTGCATTGTCCTTTCTATGACATCCCATAGTTGAAGCCCTCTTTCCTGGTGCTATGAGGAGTAGCACTGCTGGGCTCTTCAGAGAAACTCAGAACCTGCCCTGGGAGCCTCCCACCTCCCTTGTCATGGACATTGATGATGTGCTTTCGGTCTGACTTCCGTTAACTTCTCTCATGTCTCTCTGAACAGCATTCCTCTTGGACAGGGTTCTTTCAACAGGACCTGGTCCTTGCCATTCTGTGTAGTATCACTTAAATCAGGCAAACTCACATATCCTAGACCCCCCCATCTGGGACTATGTGGGCTCCTCTTCTCTCTCTGTTGCCATCCCCCCCTTTCTCATGGACACCCCCAGCTGACAACCATCTTCAGAACCCACCAGGTGAGATTGCCTGTGCCTCCAATCTCTGGGAAAATATTCCAGGTTCTTTCTACCAAGAACCCTCATGCAGTACCTAAATAGCAGCCCCAGGCAGGCCTCCTTGTCTCTGCTGCTCATCAAGCCTCACCTGAAGAGTGAGACCTTAGGCAGCCCTTCATTACACAGAACACTTATCTCTGCAAGTGACTCTCTTACTGCTGCCCACACCTGATGTGACTTGAAGTGGTAAAGGTGAAGTGCTTTCTTCTTCTTCATAAGAAAGGGAAGGAATCAATACCATAGTGTTTCTACTCAAATAAATTCCCTTCAGAGACTCCCCAGAATGAATCTCTAACCTTTTCTTATATGAGTCGGAGATTTCACGTGGGGATCATTAGTGCAGGAACCATTTTGGCTGCCTGTTGCCCAGACCTGCATAGACATGTCCAGCATCTCTCTTCAGAATGTCCTTAGCCCGTTCTACCACCATGGTCTTCAATTTGTATGGCTTAGCTAAAATTACGCAGTGAAAAGTCCCATTTCACATCCTGCTACAATACAGTTTAAAAAATCATCATACATTATTCTAACATAAAAATGTAACTGTGGTTCCATTTACAAGTACAATCATTAAATTTTGTTGTCAACTTGGAAGAAGCAAATGATGAAGGGAAGTGAAACATATACTGAACTTCTATTTTTTATGTACCAAAATCTTTATTTAAAAAAAAATCAGCTGTTAGAAGTTATCAGGGGGGGTTTATATGCATTTCCTTCATGATATAGAACTGTAAATACATTTTAAGTAGGCATTTCTTAAGCTTTTCATTATTATTTTCCTTGCCTCACATCTCAAGAGGTATCTCACCATTCTCCTCTATTTAGGGCAATTGCTTTCCTCTCCTATCCCTCAGTTCACTTTAATACGCAGCTCAGTATCCCCAAAGCCCTCCCTCCTTGTTCCTGCAGAAGGCAAGCACGTGTCTTCAGAGTACCATAGTAATCTTACCTGGAGCAACCAAATAGTCAAATGACAATGATTGCAGACAGGCTCTTAGATTTTTGTTTACCTGACAGCAAACTTCTCTACTATATAGATTCTGAGTCTCACTCTGATAATTTAGCTGAATCATTTCTTAGACTTCTGACCTCTGGCTTTATCCTGAAAATGGACCTCATGCAAAAAAACAACAAAAAGCAAACAACAGAAAACACTTTTTTTTTAATCCTACATCTTTTTAAGGAAAGGGCATGGACATTGTGCCGCCTTCCATGAACTTAGAAGAATACAGAGGAGAGAGCCAAGCTGTAGATGGGTCAGTTCTGTTAATTCCAGTTATAGGAACTTATGCAAATATCCTAATCGTCTGAGCCTGCTCACTTCCTTGGTCATGAAAATGGGGAAGATAACATCTACCCCTCTGGGGTTGTAAGAACTAAATCAGATAATAAATAAAGCTGCTAGGGGCACCTGGGTGGTTCAGTCATTTAAGCATCCGCCTTCTGCTCAGGTGATGATCATGGGGTCCTGGAATCAAGGTCCCTGCTCAGCAGGGAGTCTGCTTCTGCTTCTTCCTCTGCCACTCCCTCTGCCTCTCCCCCTGCTTGTGCTCTTCTCTCTCCCTCTCTGCCAAATAAATAAACAAAATATTTAAAAATAAATAAATAAATAAATCTCTCCAATAATAGTATGTAATTCATAAACATCTGGTTATTGACTAAAACCTCCAATAAGGATTGGGCTGTTTTTTACTTCATAGAAAGATTTAATTAAGGTGTTAACAAAGGTGTCTACTCACTAGAGTCCATTCCCGACTTCCTCCACAATAGCTGTCCCCTAGTTTCCTGTGCTTTGAACCAGTCCAGGAATGAATCTTCTTGGCATTTCAGCAACCCAGCTGAGAACCTCACATCTGCTCCTGAGGCAGTGGGGATAGATTAGTAAAAGTTCTAAGTATACAGCCAAGGGTCTGAGTTTGAATTCTCTTTCTGGTTTCCCCAAGCCATGTGTGTGTGTCAGTTGATTTCTACAGGCTCCTATACCTCACCTGTAAGGATAACTTAGAAGGTATGGAAACATTCAACAATTACATATATAATATATGATTAGTACTAGAACTAGCTTTGTAATCTCAGTAAATAATTTAACCTCTCTAGGTCTATTTCTGCACCTATTAAATAAGGATCATAAGCTTGATGATCTTAAAATTATTCTCTACATATTTTATCACTACCTCAAAGGCTACTTTATGAATACCTATTTGGTTTTGTAACTGTAAGCAAGAGAGTGTCATCAGTGGTTCATTTAGATTATATAGGATTGCCTATGTATTTTCTATTTTCAAAGATACAAGTTGGGATGTACAATTTAAATTTTTATTCATATGATAGTAATTATACTACTAAATTTTTTATACCTTAGTATAGGGTCTAGAAGGGGAAAAAAACTTCAAATAGATGTTTCTACAATAGTTCAATAATTAAATTCAGTAAGCACTTCTCTTTAATCTTTGTATTTTATTATCTGTGGAAAAAATCTAAAATAACAGAATATATTAATTGGATACCAATTATGTCTAGTTTATTATTAAGAAATGTGTGAATATGATTTACTAGTTTATAGGGGGAAATTTTGCCACACAAATTAAGAACTTCAGTATGGAAGTACAAATATCTCTTCAAGATTCTAATTTCAGCTCTTTTGGATGAATAGCCAGAAATGGGATTACTGGATTTTATGGTAGTCCTGCTTCTAATCTCTTGAAAAACTTCCCTATTGTTTTCCATAGTAGCTACACAATTCTATATTCTCACTGAGAGTGTATAAGGTTTCCTTTTTCTCCATATCCTTGCTAACATTTATCTTTTTCCTCCCAGTTTTACTGAGGAATAATTGACATACATCAAATATGTTTAAAGCATGCAGCATGATGGTTTGATTTATATGTATTATAACATGATTACCACAGTAGATTCCACTAACATCCATCTTCTCATATAGATATAATTTTTTAAAAAGAAAAGAGAAAAGGAAGAGAGATTTTTTTCCTTGTGATAGGTACGCTTAGTATTTACTCTTTTAACAACTTGCCCATATATCACACGGCAGTCTTAGCTCTAGTCATCATGTTGGACATGACATCCCTAGTACTTATTTCTCTTATACCTGCAAGTTAGTACCTTTTGACCACCTTCCTCCAATCCCCTGTCCCTTCATTGTACCTTGTACTAATCTCCCACAGTGGCTTCATCTCCTGTTTTATTTATTTATTTTTTATCTCTATCTGTACCTACAGCTTTTACTTTCATCACTTTATGGTGATACTGCTCTTCTTTGGCCCAATTTTCAAAAATTCTGGTCATGTTTCAGACATTTCCATTCCTCTTACTATCTCAGGAAAGCCAGATCTTATAGCCTTTCAATGAATACAAGCTGAAAGGAGTAGGAATCAATTAATAAAACGCTAGATAAATCAGGGTATCTAGTGTTTGTAGCTCAATATTCTTCTGTTTGCATAGTGATTAGCAAATCACTGGTCTACAAATAAATGGTTGACTACAAAACACATCTGTGGAAAGTAAACCTGAGAAGTAAGTGTTTTGCTTGTTTGCTTTTTCATACACAGCTATAAATTGGGCATCAGGCAAGGGGATTACTTAAATCCTTTTCTTCCTAGCATAACCCTGCTCTACTCAGTAACACAACAAAGGTTAAATTCCTTTGGAAGAGGAGTTAGAGGTTGAGATTTAAAATAAGACATAAAATGGTAAGGATGAGATGAGGCTATCAATAAAATGTATTATTAGTAATAAACCTCCCTAAATAATCTATAACATTGAAGTTTGTTTTGTTTTGTCTCCAAAGACTACTGAAATGAAAAGCACTGAAAAATTTATATTGCCATTTCCAATACGTTAAACTAAATTTTGATATAGCAAAGGGATATTTTTCTTCTTGATATTAAGGTCATGAAATAACTGTATAAAGCCAGATAGTATATTGATTTTGTTAAAACAGATGGCAGAAGAGGAGGTTATCTGAACAGATTTTCAGAAAGAAATTAAAATTGAATTTTCTGCTATGGGGTTATTAACATAGAGTGGAAAGTATTTTTTTCCTGTTTATCCTTGAGTTTTTGTTCATATACAGATCCAGAAACATGAACAAACACAGCTGTTCATCACATTAACCAGAGACTTATTAGAGTGATGAGACGTTTTTGAGCCAAATGTTATATTAGTAGAATGAGAAGTGGTGTGAAAATTGAGTTCCTTGAGCTGGATTAGAGATCTTTGGATTGTGTGACAAGCTCTACTGGGAGCACACAGTTTTCATGGAAATATGTGAGAAATTAATTTCAACAGATACAGTGAGTTAATGTCAAACAAAATCTTTAGAAGACAAACAATTTTTTGATCAACAGAACCAGGTGATAGAGGTAGAGCAGAAAAACTTTTCAAACCAGGAAAAAACAAGAAAGTTTAATTGTATTAAAATTGACTTTGTTCAGTTCTGATTTTCTTAGTTTTTTCTTCTTTTTACGATAATCCAGCAGTTTAGCTTTATTTCTAGGTTTTAGTTATTGACAGTTTTAAATATTGTTAATGATTTGGAGATAAGATGTACTTAGTTACAATTACAGTGATAAAAAATTTTTGAAATGCTAACAGTTTAGTCCATGTGACAATAACATATCACTCTGAACTACCATATCCTGAGAAATTTTAGTAGGACATGAAAGGGAAATTTTTAATTTCCTCTTTAAATGAAACACAAAAGTAAACACACTCTACTATTTCTAATGATGGCATTGTAGAATACTTTCTTCTTGGGAATTTAAAACTCTCATTTCTGTATTTGGCCATGGAAGGTATTCTTTCTGGCCTCAAAATATGGGAAAAGTAGTATTAAAAATGGTCTTGAGGCGGGGTGCCTTGGTGGCTCAGTGGGTTAAAGCCTCTGTCTTCAGCTCAGGTCATGATCCCAGGGTCCTGGGATCACTCCGCATTGGGCTTTCTGTTCAGCAAGGAGCCTGCTTCCACTTCCCTCTCTGCCTGCTTCTCTGCCTACTTGTGATCCCTGTCTGTCAAATAAATAAATAAAAAACCTTACAAAAATAATAATAATAAAAAAAAATGGTCCTGAGGCACCTGACTGGGTCAGTCAGAAGAACTTGTGACTCTTGATCTCCAGGTCATGAGTTTGATACCCCCACTGGGTGTAGAGACTACTTAAATAAGTAAATTAACTTTAAAATTTTTAAATATAAAAGAGAATGCTCCTCATATGAACATTTTTTGACTAGACAGGTTTTTAAAATTTAATAGGTGACTGCAGTTTAATTATTAAAGTACAGTACCTGGCATAAAGGAGGTTCTTTGTATATTTATCTACTTAATATATTATACCATATGTACCATATGTACACAATGATATATAAAGAAGATACTTTTAATATATATATTTTTTCAAATATATCTTTAAATATATTTATATAAATAGAGAAAGCAGCTTTGTGGTGACAGTACATTGAGATTGGGCAGTTATTTCAATGTGCATTTTTTTTTAAACCACGGTAGAGTTGTCGAAATAACTGTGAATCTCATAAAGGGTATGTGCTTTGGTGAGTGCTGTGAAGTGTGTAAACCTGGCGATTCACAGACCTGTACCCCTGGGGATAAAAATACATGTTTATAAAAATAAATAAATAAAAATTAAAAAATTAAAAAAAATTAATTAATTAAAAAATGTCACATTCACATTCTGCAATTAAAGCAATAAAACAATGAAAGCTGAAAAAAAAAGCTAAAAGAATCTGAATAAAGTATTGGCATTATTAAAAAAAAAAGATAAGTTGCATGACTTTGTTAAGCATATTTCTAAGAACATGTGGATTTAGGTTTTTTTTTTTTCCTCCAATTCTCTCAGTCTTTTGATCTTTCTGAATCGTTATTCAGTTATTAATTTATAACCCTTTAATTTAAAAGCAAATTAAGACAAAAATCCATATTAAATTGCAGCAGTTTTCAAGAAAAACTTTCAGGGAAACCCCTATACTCAAAACATAAAAGGCAGTAGTGTAGTTTAGTATGGGCGAGGTAGTATGCTCCACCAAAATGATCTCATGTACTCTTCACAGGTCTTTGAGGTAGGTGCTCTTGTTAATCTAAATGAGGAAATTGAATCTTAGGGATGGAAAAATCTCCAAAGTCATTCCCTGAGGATTTAAACCTAGGTTTGTTCAGCGCAAGAGATTGCACTTGATCACTCATATACTACCTCAGAAGTGAAAGATGAATGCTTTAATGAAAATCCTTTAAGAAAAACCCATAAGATTTTTCATCTACAACACCCAAAACTAATTTTTCTAATTCACAGCTTTCAAAGTTTTAATTCTTTAACTTTTTATCTTCCTTATTTGGTGTAGGATGTGATTTCAAACTTATTTGTTGTATATTTTAAGAGAAAAAAGAAAAGAGAGAAAAGAAAAATGTATTTTAAATAATTTCTCCATGAATTGTCCCTCTTTTATCTTGTTCTAATTTCATCTCAATCATGAGAAAATGATTCAGCTGCTCTTGGCCTTGGAGGTGACTGTCATAATGTAGAATCCTGGGAAATAAATATCTACATTTCTCTAGTACTCTACAATATCCTTTTTGTAGCAAGGCATTATTGTTGAAAAATTGAATAGGAAATTAATATGTAAAGAGTATATCTAGGTTGGTATAACTATATTTGCATCTATACATATTTTCTGTTGCTTGACTGTGGAGAATTACCTAGCTAAGATTTGTAAAAATGTTATTTGCAGGCCTTCTCTTAGCGTCAAAGATAATTCTTGGGAACACTGAAGGCTGTATAAAGAATTTCAAGGTCTTGAGTACAGATAAAATTAATGGTTGTACTTTAGTAGCCTGACAAAGTTCATTACCTAAAGCTAATGATTAGGTCAAAATTGTGGAATTTGAAATTCTTAGGTTTAATTTTTGGCTCTTTAGCTCTCAGCTGTGTGACTTTCAGTTAAGTTATTAAACCTTCTAATCCATTACTCACCTGAAAAACTGATATTTGCTGCAGGGTGTTTTAAAAATGAGATAACACAAGAAAAATCACTTACATTGTCCCTAAAATGTTGTGAATGCTCACTGCAAACTTGCTCCTGCAATTACAACCATTAACTCCTTTATCTTTTGTCCATTTCTCCTCACTATTATTATTACTTAAACACCCTGTAAATCTTCCCACCTTTAGCCCCTACATTTACATCAGACATTGGCAGGCTGGCTCCCAGGACCCAGAGGGGCTCCGCAGGACCATCCAAGAGGTCCCTAACCACATGCAGACTGAAAAACAAATGTCAGCCATCGGGAGGTGAAAACAGAGTTTATTGAAGGCATAGAAAGAGTACAGGTACAAGTGTCTGGGAGACTCAGAAAGAAAAGGAAGAAGTCTCATCTTTTTTGGGGGTCTGGGGTTTTTCTTGAGGATTGTGGTTCTTTCAGGCATCCAGGAACCTGTTAGAAGAGAGACGAAGGCCCAGGTGTTATTCCTTTGATCCAAGGGGTCTTAGTGTTGACATGTCTTATGCTGGTGGTCTGGAATACATGTATCGCCTGGTCCTTCCCTATCTGTTATCTATTCTAAAGAAATCATGAACTCCCTGTCCCTTACAAGTAGCACAAACACTATTTGCATTCTGAGGCATGTGGTAAGTAGGGGTGCAGGTCCTAGCAAGCATAGAAGCAGGAAAAGGAGCAAAAAATGGGTTTTCATGGGGACTTCATCTTTCCTCTTATATCCACATCCTTTTCTAGTCTTTGTTCTACAATCTCTTACAGTGAAACTGATCAGAAGTATTGCTTAAAATAATGTTTCTTCTTTTTTCCTCCCATTCTCTTTAACAGACATTTGAATGAAGATTTCATCTCCACTTCTCTTCTGAGATCATGCTGAGGTTACCAATGACTTTTATTTAACAAAAACAATGACCAATTTTTAGCCCTCATTTTACTGAACTAACAAGTCATAATTAACTAAATATATTCTTTTCTTCTATGAAAATACTTGTTTACTTGTTTTTTGTCCTATATCACTGGCAGCTCCTTTCAGTCACCTTTCTGAATGCTGTATCTGGTCCTCAGATTTTTTTTTTTTTTCTCTATCTACCCTTGTGGTCCTGTGACGTTAGGAGAATTAATGTGCTGACTGCTTCCATAGGGCTGTCTCATTTCCTGACCTTTCTCTCTGTTTCTATTTATCTGTCTTCTCTCTGTCTATTCCTGTGTGTGTGCGTGTGTGTGTGTGTGTGTGTTCCTCTGCTTTCTCTCACATCACATGTCTAGCCTTTCATTACATCTTGTTCTTTGTACTTTCAATGTATATTCAGAATTCACCCACTTCTCACCACTTCAGATGCTATCAAAACCGTTATCTCTTACAGGACTCCTGAAATAGCTCGCTGCTTATTTTCTCTGTTTAATGGTCAAGGCAATAAAAAAAATGAATAACAAGTTGCATCTATCATTTCTATGTTTTTTTTAAAAATATTTTATTTATTCATTTGACAGAGAGAGACACAGTAAGAGAGGGAACACAACAGAGGGAGTGGGAGGGGAGAAGCAGGCTCCCCGCAGAGGAGGGAGCCCAATGTCGGGCTTGATCTCAGGACCCCAAGATCACTACCACAGCTGAAGGCAGACGCTTAATGACTGAGCCTCCCAGGTGCCCCTACTATGTTTTTATATATAACATCTAAGCCTAAAGGTGGATACAGTTGCTATGATATTGTGAAAGCCTGTCCTCTGCACCTTTTGTGGAGTTATTTCTTCCTAGTTGGAAGTGACATTGATTTATTCATTGAACCAACAAACTTTATCAAGTGCTTACAATTCAGTAGGATCTATACTAGGGAATGAAAAGATGAATAATTCACAGTCACTATCCTCTGGGAGATTGGCATCTAATAGATGGTATGGGGATGGTTAGAGCATCCACAAGACAGGAGGCAAGGATACTTCTGATTTTTTTTTTTTCTTTTCTGAGTGTCAGTGAATGCAGCTAAGACCAAAAGCTGCTTTATAAGGAACACTGCACCTGTGATCACAGATTGTAACTTCTAGACACTGGTGATTCTACTTTAAATATTCAACAACCTGTGAAGAATTCTGAAACAGTTGGAAGCAGCACAAACATTGTGAACTTAGCTACAAGGACATAATGTGGTACGTTTGTTCTTTTAGTGACTGGGTCATTTCCTGCTAGCAGGACTCAGTCCCTAGGCTATGGAACAAAGCCTTGATCCCAAATCAGATCATTCGCAGAGAATGCTGATCATCAGCAGACAATGTTGGCACTCAGTCAGGGACAGACTGCCAGTTAAATATCTTGCCCCTGAGGCAAATTGATAGCAATAGGAAGTAATACTTTTGGAGGCAGCAATTTCAAGCTCTTCAGGCAATGCCATGTTTCTTTTTATCTGTTACTTATTTTCGGGAATGTAATTCAGAGGAAATTCTTGTGCCATTTTAGATGTCACAACTTTGTTTTTTTTATAAGCACTTCATTTTTTTTTATTATATGAAAACTTTTCATTTTGTTAGTCTGTTTTTCGAGGTCTTCTGAGGTGGTGTTGGGTGGTGATGGCTTCTGCTGTACACTCATAATTAGGATCATAAACAGCAGGGGCAGTAGAGCTTTGTGAACTGTCAAATTGGGTGTCTTAAGAAAATGACAATTATTTCACTGAACACAAGCAATTGGTCCCTGTACCCGGACATGACTCACTTTATTCCTATTCCTACATTTTATGCTGTTATACGTGCTCAAAACCAATTTTGTATTGGAAAACTAATTGACAGCTCAAGATCTTCAATCTAAACGTCAATAGTATGTTCTGTCCTGTGTCAACTCAATTATTTTAACTTCTGAGGGCAGTGTAGTGGACATCTAATGATTTTCTGTCTACTTTGCAACCCCTTAGTTCTTAAATCTGTTACTCTTGTTGTTTCAATCATATAATTCTGGCAGAGGATACTGTGGCTATAGTGATTGGTCTAGAATGCAGTACCTGACACAGGTTGACTCCGTTATGATATTCCACTTCCTGACTACCCTTATTTGCTCGAAGATTGATAATGCATCCTATTTGTGCCAATAACAACACTTCCTATGGATCTTTAGAATTAACATTAGCCAACAAGCAGGATCGGTTCTTTTTCAGAAGTGAAGGAAGGCATGTATTGCTTGAAGCACTGGGGGTGCTACATAAACAATGAATCTTGGAACACTGAAAAAAAATTAAATTTAATTTAAAAAAGAAAAGAAATCCTAAGAAGGTCTTTGGTATCCTTGCTTCTAAGGCAGTGGAAGAAACAAGATGGATTGAATCAAGTGGAGGCATGCAGAGAAGCAAAGGCAAGAAGCAGAGGGAGTGGATCCTGGCAGTGTTCAAGTCCTTTGATCTAGTCACCCCATTTCCCACCTATAACCCTGCCCTTGACAAAAGTTGGTTACGTCTGCCAGTAAATTCTTTATATAAAACTAGGTTAGTTTGTAATTAAAATGTCTGATAAATATGGCAACAATGATTTTTTTCTTATATTTGCATTCTTTCTCTACAACAAGACATAATCCCGTGCCCTTCAATGTTTTCCCGAAATATCCTGTATACTTTTTTTTAAACTTGTCACATGCTTTTCTGGTTTTAAATAGACCAAATAATAACCTCTTCATCTAGGTTGGAATGTGCCCGTTAAGCAAACTAATAACATGTTGGTAAATAAAGTCAAACAGATGTCAGGCGTGAAGATTATTTACTGTCACTGGTGCGTTTAGGAAAATTATTTTAAATAGATGTGGAAACATGATATATCTAAATACTCAGTGTTCTAGAGAACTTCTTAATTAGACTGAAAACATTTATAAATGAAGTATCAGTTAACCAAAAAAAAAAAAAAAAAAAAAAAAAAAAAGAAGAAGAAGGCAGCTACCATAAAAGGACATTGTTTCAGGTGGTACATTTGTGCCATGCTATCATTAGTACTAGATACCTGATAACATTTGTTTTTCTAATATGCACATAGGACTAAGGAGAGGGGATTTTCTAAAACCGAACTTTGTTTAAATACTGTTTAAATATTAATCTACATCAAAAATAAATGTATTCAGGTTTCCTCAGAGAAATAGAACCTATATGTATAGAGGGAGCCCTTGTCAACTGTCACCCATATGCATCTTCTTAAACAATACTTAATTTCCAATAAAGATTATAGCAAAGTCATAATTTCACCTAACACAGTACTGTTATCATGCGTACAACTGAAAATGCACTAATCTTCCTCAGAAGAGGAAGTACAGCCCTTGAGTCATGTTTACTCTTCTTGATAGCCTGAAAATTAAATGCTATGATGTAAACTGATAAAACTTACATACTATAATATAAAGTCAGTACATCTGATGTTCCATGATAATGACTAAGAAAAGAAATAAAACACGTAATTTATGCACACATACAGAAATACCTTGATAACAAAATAAAGAGGAAAGGCTCATAAAAAATCACAGTTCTCATTTCTATAAATTGTCATGTAGTCATAGATGGTGTTTATAACTACTTTCTTCTACTACCCATTCCATTTAGCAAGCTTATCAATGGTTGTGATTCTTTAACTGGTGGGGCTACCCAAGCGTTCATTCCTGAAGGATCTGGACTACTAATAGTCCTGCCTGGATTAAGTCATAGTTTTCCACCAACCTTATTCACAGAGCTTGACAAAACCAGAAGACATCTTGAAGGATCATCTGTATTCCAGGCATAGTCTTCCTTACATCCATTGTAGACATGTATTCAAAGTTCCCCTTGACAGTCAGCATCAGTTGCTCCAGCCAGTAGAACAGATCACTTCTTCGTCAGGTAATTCAGAGGCATGAGGGGAACCTATGCCCAGCTCTATAGGGTATTACCACCTACTGTAACTGAGCCTTCAAAGGGCCCTTCTACCATTTTATGAAGTTAGCTGCTTCAGAATGGTGGGGAACATAGTAAGACAAATGAATTCCACGAGTATGGGCACATATTGCTGCAATTTTTTTGTTGTGAAGCAATGCTGTGTAGAATACCATGACAATAAAAAAGGCATTCTATAAGTCCATGGGTGGCAGTTTTTCCCCAGCTTTATTGAGATATAACTGACATAAAACATGGTTTAAGTTTAAGCTATACATTGATGACTTGATACATGTATTATTGCAAAATGATTACTACAACAAGGTTAGTTAACACACCCATCACCTCACATAATTACTTCTATGTGTCTATGTATGTATACACATATTTTTGTGATGACTACTTTTAAGATTTATTCTTTTAACAATTTTTTTTTCTTTTAGCAATTTTCAAGTATACAATATAGTATTGTTAACTATAGTTACCATGCTGTGCATTAAATTCCTGGAACTTATTCATCTTATACAGATTTCCTCCACTATCCAAAAATAGAATGATGCTTTTATAAGCCCAAATGGCATAAAGTGAAGAAGAAATTATTATAATTTATATGGAAAAATTTTTGAGTATTTTGAGATACACACACCCCAAAGCGGGTGACAACAAACCTCTCTTAGGCTTTTCTGATACCTTAGGATGGAATCTATATCTTGCTAATGGATACACAAAATAAATTGAGATAAAGGACAGAAACCTACAGACATGGTTTAAAACTATGGACACTTAATGCTGAGATGCTGAGTATAGTTCCTAGGAAAGGAGTTTGTGGTGTCACTGTCACTGCTTAGCATGCACGTTGCCTCTGTAACAGTTTGCTGCCAAACAAATGCTGAACTCTATTTGCACTTTGCACTTTTTTTTTTTTTTTGGTAAAAGCAAAATCCTCTTTGGATTTCGAGTCAGCAAAAACAGGTACTAATACAGGCCTTTTGTAAAAGCAGAGTGGTATAAGGTGAACTTTTGAAAAGCAGGGGATGCCTGTGCCCTGAGGTTTTTACCCTTTGACCACATTTACCCATTTCTTTTCTCCTCCCACTGCATACCTAGCAACCACAAATCTACCCATCGTTCTATGAGTTCTTTTTTTTTTTTTTAAAGATTTTATTTATTTGTTTGAGAGAGAGAGCACAAGTAGACAGAGAGGCAGGCAGAGGAAGAGGGGTAAGCAGGCTTCCTGCTGAGCAGAGAGCCTGATGGTTCAATCCCAGGACTCTGAGATCATGACCTGAGCCGAAGGCAGAGGCTTAACCTGCTAAGCCACCCAGGCACCCCTGTGAATTTTTTTTTAAGATTCTACATATGAATGAGATGTTACAATATTCATCTTTGTCTGTCTTATTTCACTTCATATAATGCTTTCAGCATCTACCCGTATTGTCACCAATGGCAGAATATTCTTTTATGATTGAATAATATCTCATTGTATACATATACCACATCTTCTTTATCTATTCATCCATAAATGGACATTTAGGTTGTTTCCATGTCTGGCTATTATAAATAATGCTAGGGGTATAGATGTCTCTTTAAGATAGTGGTTTCATTTCCTTCAGACATATACCCAAAAGCGCGATTGTTGAGAACATTTTTCTATGGTTCTATTTTTAATTTAAAAATTTTAAATTTTTCTATACTATTTTCCATGGTGGCTACACCAACTTACATTCCCACCAATAGATCATGAGGGTTCCCTCTTCTCTGCCTCCTCACCAGCATTTGTCATATCTTGTATTTTTTTTAAGATCTTATTTATTTATTTATTTATTTGACAGAGATGACAAGTAGGCAGAGCAGCAGGTGGGCGGTGGGGGGGGGGCAGGAAGCAGGCTCTCTGCTCAGCAGAGATGTGGGTCTTGATCCCAGAGCCCTGAGATCATGAAGCTGAAGGCAGAGGCTTAACCCACTGAACCACCCAGGTGTCCATATCTTGTAATTTTTTTATAATAAGCATTTTAACAGTCAACCTAATGTCATCAATGTAATGGACAAGTGTGAAAACTTGTGGGAGGGGAAAAACATCAAGATCCCTACAGAGTAAATTATGATATAAAGCTGGAGAGTTGACTAAGACAGCACAGTGAAGGTATATTGCTGGCCTTGCTAGCTGAAAGAAAACTGCTTCTCATGGTCTTTATTAACTTATATGGAGGAGAGAGCATTTGCCAGATCAATAACTATGTACCAGGTATGAGGAGATGTGCTAATTTGCTCAAGAAATGAAATCACATCTGCTACAGCAGCTGCAATGAAATCAATACCTGGTTAAGCTTGTGGCAATCTATTATCATTCTCCAAGATCCATCTGACTTCTGCAGAGGCAGGCAGGTGAGCTGGATGGGGATGCGGTGGGATTCACCATCTCTGCATCCTTCAAGTTCATGATGGTAATCATTCATTTTCACAATCCCTCCAAAGATGTGGTATTTCATTTAGTCTACCATTTTCTTAGATAGTGACTGAACCAATGGCTTCCACTTGGTCTTCTGTGTAATAGTTAATCCACAGTTTAGGAAACCAAATTATGCATTCCAGAAATAACCACAGATGGGTTTGAGGACCAACTAGGCCCACTATAAGATGGACCTGACTAAAAATTCCATTGATCAGCTGACCTCCATAAGCCCCTATTATAACTATTGAGCCTCAGTGACATTTGGGGTATCTTGTAGTTAGTATCATTCAGAATCAGTGCCCAGTATTTCTCAAAGTGTCTATTTCCTTTTCCCCAATGCACAATTACCCTCCTAAAAGACTATAGGTCCCTTTGGAGAAGGCTGGGATAAAGATTAACAGAATAAATTTAGTAGAGTACTGGGGTCCTTCTTCAAGGAGAACTGCCCTCCCTTCACTCAAGGGATTTTGGTCTGTAAACTAGCTAACATCTGGGAATTGATTGAGGGACCATGACTAACTGTATTTATGATTCAAGTTAGACTATTCACTTGACCCGTGAAATAAAATCAAGTAAGACTTTTGTATACCTTCTATTTCATTTCCAGAATCACAATTATCAATTAGCCAGTGCCATAAGTCAGTTCAAAGTCAAACTATTCTAATTGCTGCTTTGACTCTCCTGTTCAGTTGAGTAACATTGCCTACCTACCTTTGAATACCTTCCTCTATATTAAACAAAGGCAAGTCCACCATTTCTAATTCACTTACTGTGGAACACCTTTTGCTTCATGGTTTAGCCAACTAACCAAGCAAACTGTTAGACACACCTTCTTTTTTTTTTTTTTTTTTTAACTCCTCAGATTGTAGCATTAAATGCAGAATCTCTGTTTTGTGAGCTTATTATCGATAAATTTGGCCTGATCCAACCGTATGTTATTTTCACCATTATCCTACACTCTTAGTATCCATTCCCACACATATTTCCTAGATTTCTGTCTCTATAAATTAAAAAAATTCAAGTAGTTTCTTTGGAGTATAGCATACCAACTTATGGGTCACACTTTGTCCCTACCTTGAGGAACCCAAGGGGACTTGAGTCTAATCACGTGTGCAGAAGCAAAAAGAGGAGGTGCTGGTGAGTCCTGAGGAGAATCAGCATTGTTTTCTCCCTGGCAAATGGCTCAGGGCAGGCCATTTTCATTTCTTTGGGCAGTGCAGGGTTAATTTACTCAAATGGGGGTGGACAGGTGATCACTGGGTATAGAAAGGCATCCTCCACTGACCAAGAAGACTCATCAGTATTTAGGTGCTCAAAGACCCCACTTCATTAGGATCTTCCACAATTCCCATCCCAATTTACAAGATCCCATTTTTTCCCAGTCAATACCCTCACTTTAACAGTGGACACCCTGTGAGCCCAAGGGTTTATCCTGTTTTATAACTCAGCCAGTTGCAAGATCAGATTCAGTGTTTGCTTTTTCAGCAATGTCAGCCCTGCAGCTACTGCGTCTTCTTCAGGGTACACAGAGAAGCTTTTATGTCATTTATGCAGCACTTGGGCTGATAATGCAATTCCTGAGCTTATCCTTTTCTTTCATCACTTCATCCAGTTGTATCAATCTTAATTTATTTATTACTTTTCCAAAGTTTGTTTGAAAGTGTCATATGTATATCTCCCCAGCTTCTTGCCTCTTATAAGTGGTTCATTAAGAATATCCAACAGAGATATTTTGCATATCTCCATTACCAGATCATGCCAGATACCCGTGCTCTCTTTATTGTTAGGAATATAGGCAATGTCATCTTCAAATATAATCAGAATGAAAGGCCAATTCTTGAAACCATAGAACTGATTGAGAAAACTCATCCTTAAAATTTTGTTCCTCTGGGGCGCCTGGGTGGCTCAGTGGGTTAAGCCGCTGCCTTCGGCTCAGGTCATGATCTCAGGGTCCTGGGATCGAGTCCCACATCGGGCTCTCTGCTCAGCAGGAAGCCTGCTTTCTCCTCTCTCTCTCTCTGCCTACTTGTGATCTCTCTCTGTCAAATAAATAAATAAAATCTTTAAAAAAAAAAAAAAATTTTGTTCCTCTAACCACTTTCAGTACCAAAGTCAATGTCTGGATTCTTTATAGAGAGAACAAAACTATATATATATATATATATATATATATATATATATATATATATATAATGGGCAAGTGATATGGAGATTGAGAGGTCTTTAGTTTGCTGTCTACAAACTGGAGATCCAAGAAAACCAGTCCTAGAATTCTAATCTAGGTTCAGTAAGCTGGGACTAAAACTGATGGTATAAGTCCCAGTCCAGAGCAGAATACTAATGTTTAATCTCATGCTGTCCAGTGGGAAAAGAATTTTCATTTTCTCCTCTTTTGCATTCTATTCAGACTCTGAACAGATTGGATGATAGCCATCCACATTGGGGTGGATAACCTGCTTTGCTCAGTCTACCAATTCAAATGCTAACCTCTTCTCAAAACACCTACACAAATGCAGCCAAAATGTTTAACTAGGTATCTGTATATTCCATGATATCACCAGCCAAGGTGATGCATAAAATTAACTACCGCAGTAAATGTTAATGAACTCATCTGAAAGGATATTTTAATTACTTCTCACTATAGGGTGATAATCCCATTTGAAATAATAAAGTAATTTTAATCCCCTGCTCTTTTTTGGTACCTCTCCTGTAGCAGCTATATTTTTGTACTTTCTATCATAGACATTTTTGGACATATTTCACTTTTTCTTACTTTCCCATAGACAGAATCCACATTAAGATTCCTACATGTTAGGAAATAACTTCTGATGTGTAATAGATGTTCAGCAAATTAAGAAATCTTATTATACTTACACAATAAATTTATCAAGTAAAGCATATTCAGATTTAATTAGAGGGTTCAGATGGGAAATAAGACCAGCTTAGAGTTCTGCTTACCACAGAGTAAGAGTGTGTGTGTGTGTGTGTGTGTGTGTGTGTGTGAGTGTGTGAACAGATATTGGACTATGTCAACACAGAAGAGTAGCAGAAACAAAAATAATGATAACAATGCAATAAATGAACATTTTTCCATTTTTTTTAGTCCTCTCTTTAGTGTGGCTTAGTAATTAAGTACAATGGGGTTAATGTTTCTCTGTGAGTTCTCCATTCTACAGTGATCATCTAGGGAGACTGTATTAACAGTCTGTATTAATACACAAAATTAACAGACAAAATTAAGAAGAAATTAACACAAAATTAACAATTAATATGCAAAATACACAAAATTAACTGTATTAATATGCAAAATATTTTGGAACTATTTTTGGAATTAAAGCTTTTTAATTTGTATCCATTTTTTAAAAGCCTTAATCATCATTTTTCTTTTTTAGACTAGAACTGATTTGAGGGAAAAGGTAAAAAGTCAGTATTATTTTATGTTTTCCCAAAAAATTGATATTTGCCAAAGGTTGATAAAATTGTCAAGCTTAGGTAATACCATTTGAGGTAAAAAAATATAAGATATGGCTAAACACAAGCTAGATTTCTTTAGATGGCTTGAAAACTGCTCAAAGGAAATAAAATTAGGTTTCAAATGTATTGTGACTAAGGGCAGTCACTGGAAAATGTGCTTACAATTTGTATATTTTGGATATTTATTGGATACTTACATTATGGTTTATTTATTTAGCTATGTACCTCACCTACTTTCGAGTAGGATTTAAACACTGATTTTATATACTTGTTTTTAATATTTAAACCCATCAGAGCAAAAATATTTATGTTCTGTTGACGTTTTACTTTAATGAAAATTCTCCTATGTTCTCACGGAAAGATTTCCTGTCATGAAAATATATTCTACAATTAGTAGACTTAGAATTAGTCTCCTAAAATCTCTCCTCTGATAATAGCTTTTTCCTTCTGTGAGATAGTCCCAGATTGCTGATTTAGTCAAGTCAAAATTGTTTTGATTTTTAATATCATGCGAGTGCCCTCTCAGAGATGTTTTCAGAACTCCCTGAAGGAGACCACAATTTCCTAGGGCACTTTACGATGTAAAGGGACTTGAAAGCAGCAGGCTCTCCACATTGAGGAGAGGTTGCTTGTTTTCTCAGAATATGATAGGATTAATGGTATTTCCTGACTTTATTCTAAAAGCCAAAAATACTGCTGCTCTGTCTGGAAACCCCCCCCCTTTTTTTTTTAAATTACTTCTTTAGTTTTTGGCTCAAATAATGAGCTAAACCCCTTGCAGGTATAGAGTAGTACCTGCACAACATAGAACTTTACATTTCTTCCAGAAAGACACATAGAAATTCTGAACTAATTCTATGTTGTAAATAAAAGATTATAGATAACATTTATAACTTAAGTACACTTAAACACATAGGGTTAGTTAACATCTTGTATCCTTCTGTCAGTTGTGACCAGAAATAGTATTGTGTCTCCTCATCCTCATCCTCATGCCTGTGAAAATAAGGGTTTGTCACATTTCAGTTTCTAGAAATGGATAATTGGATGAGATTTGCAGAAAGCTTTAGGTAGACTATTTGGATTATAAGAAACAGAATGGGTGCAACTGTGTGGTTCACTCTCAGTTAAGCGCCTGCTTTCAGCTTAGGTCATGATCCCAGGGTCCTGGGGTCAAACCCTACATCAGCCTCCCTACTGAATGCCTCTCTCTGCTTCCTCCCTGTCTGCTCCCAGATTGTGATCGATCTTTTAAATAAATAAATAAAATCTTAAAAAAAATAGAAACAGAATATACGTGCAGTTTACAGGCATACCTCATTTTATTGTTTCACTTTATTGGATTTATAGTGTGTTTTTTACAAATAGAAAGTTCAAGATTTGAGTGGAGGAAGTAACTGCAGCTGTGGGGAAAATAACAAAAGAACTAGAGTTAGAAGTGGAGCCTGAAAATGGGACTGAATTTCTACAATCTTATGATCATACTTGAGTGGTTGAGGAGTTGCTTCTTATGGTTGAGCAAAGAAAGTGGTGTCTTGAGATGGAGTCTACCGCTGGTGAAGATGCTGTGAAAGTTGTTAAAATGACAACAAAGGATTTAAAATATTACATAAACTTAGCTGATAAGGCACAGCGGGGTTTGAGAGGATCAACTCCAATTTTGAAAGAAGTTCTATGTGAGTAAAATGCTCAAACAGCATCACACACTACAGAGAAATTGTTCATGAAAGGAAGAGTCAATTGATGCAGATTCCTGCATTGTCTTATTTAAGAAATTGCCACAGTCACTCTGGCCTTCAGCAACCATCACCCTGATCAATCAGCCAGCATCAACATGGAGACAGGAGCTTCCACCAACAAAAAGATTACAACTTGTTGAAATTCAAATGGCTATTAACATTTTTAGCAATAAAATATTTTAAAATTAAAGTGTATACAATTTTTAGACATACATAATGCCATTACACACTTAACAGACTGTAAGATAGTGTAAACATCAATTTTGCATGCATTGGGAAACCCAGAAATTCATTCTGACTTGTTTTATGGTGATATTTGCTTTATTGTGGTGGTTTGTAACTGAACTCCACAGTATCTCTAAGGTATGTACTTCTGAAAGCTAGAGTTGGAAAGATGTCAGTCCTGGTGAATGCTCTTATTCTCCTCCATATAGCCATTCACATTGCCATTCTCTTTCAAGGCTGTTCCAGTTCCCTTGGTCATTTGCTGCTTCTTTTGCTCCTGTGGATTGGCTTCCTCAGGTTATTCACAGGGTTTGCTCTTAGCTTTATCTGAGAGGTGCTTGGGAGGCTCAGTCGGTAAAGCATCTGTCTCTTGATTTCAGCTCAGGTCATGATCTCAGGAGTCATGAGATCGAGCCCCATGTTTGGCTCCATGCTCAGTGGGGAGTTTGCTTGAAGATTCTATCCCTCTGCTCCTCTCCCTATTCTTTCTCTCTCTATCAAATAAATAAATAAAATATTAAAACAAAAGAAAAGAAATAAATGCCTAAGTTTTGTCAAAACTAATTTTGAAATTTTCCTTCTTAGTACTGTTGATTCTTTTTCATCCAAAGTACTTATTGTAATGCTTTAAGTTTAAAAAGTAAATTATTTCAGAGTATTGTTGGTTTTTAGTTTCTTTGTTTACTAAGGTAAATTAGTTCTTTTTCCATTGATTACCTGAGTTTGTACTATTTCACCATATTAAGATTGTGTTTCAATCAGTGTAATTTCTTTCTCTCTTAAATTTTGTATTTGATAAAAAATTTCAGTAAATAAATTTTACCTGTAAATTGTAATATATTTATTGTAATACATGTCTATTGTCTTTTGATTGACTGATCCAATGCTGCAAGTCTCAAATTTTTTGGCTTCAAGACCACTTTATACTCAAACATTTTTGAGGACCTCCACGAACTTTTCTTTATGATGGTTATGTCTATCCATATTATCCATAATATAAATTAAAACAGAAAAAAAATATTTATTTATTTCCTAAAAATAACAATAAGCCCATTATAGGTTAACAGGTAAAATTTTTATAAAAAATAATTATAATGTCCAAACCAAAATTTTATTGAGGAATGGTATTACTTCACAGTTTTGCAAATCTCTTTAATGCCTGGCTTAATAAAAGACAGCTGGATTTTCAGATCTGCTTCTGTATTTAAACTGTTGTGACATCTAGTCACTGGAGAACTTCACTGTACTTTTATAAAAGATATGAAAGTGAGTCGCCAAACTGTAGAAAGAGCCAAGATGCCTTTCAACAGATGAATGGATAAGGAAGATGTGGTCCATATACACTGTGGAGTATTATGCCTCCATTAGAAAGGATGAATACCCAACTTTTCTATCAACATGGATGGGACTGAAAGAGATTATGCTGAGTGAAATAAGTCAAGCATAGAGTTAATTATATAGTTTCATTTATTTGTGGAGCATAGGAAATAACATGGAGGACATGGGGAGATGGTGAGGAGAAGGGAGTTGGGGAAATTTGAACCACGAGAGACTATGGACTCTGAAAAACAATCTTAAGGTTTTGGAGAGACTGGGGGTGGAAGGCTGGGTGAGCCTGGTGGTGGGTGTTATGGAGGGCACATATTGCATGAGCACTGGGTGTGGTACATAAACAATGAATTCTAGAACGCTGAAAAGAAATTTAAAAAATAAATAAAAATTTTAAAAAAGGTATGAAGGTGAAAATGGCAAATAACATATTAACATTATTATAAAAACTGTTTTGGGGTGCCTGGGTGGCTCAGTCAGTGAAGCGTCTACCTTCAGCTCAGGTTATGATCCCAGAGTCCTGGGATGAACCTCATATTAGTCTCCCTCCTCAGTGGGAAACCTGATTCTCCCTCTCCCTCTGCCCCCCCTGCTTGTGGTTTCTTTCTCTCTGCCAAATAAATAAATAAAATCTTTAGAAAAAAAACAACCAACCAACTAACCAAACAAACAACTGCTTTGACTTTAAATATCCCCCAAAAGGTCTTGGGGACTCCTGGGACTGCACTTTGAGTACTGCTGTTCTGGAGAAGCACATATTGAGTCTTAAAATCTTTTATCTATCTACAATAAGAAGGTTGAGGTAAAAGTTATCTCCATCTTTTCTGTACTCTCTATACATTTCACTGGCACCATAATGTGTAACTCTTTCTATAGAACAGATCTCTTGGGTCCCTTTACAGATGTTTAGTTAATAAAATTCCCAAAGGATCTCATGATTTAAGAGAACCTGAAGTGGACAATTGTTCTGCCATATGTGATTAAGAAAATATTTTAAATGTGGGGACTTCCATGTTGTGAAATTGTAAAATGAAGTGTTTGGACTAAATACTCTTGATTTTCCTTTAAAGGATTAACTTTCTGATTCCACCATTTTGTCTCTACATGAGAAATAACTTCCACAAAAGCAAATGTTACTGTAAAAAGCATTGACAGAGTGTTCACCTCGGCAGCACATATACTAAAATTGGAAAGATACAGAGAAGATTAGCATGGCCCCTGCACAAGGATGACATGCAAATTCGTGAAGCATTCCATATTTAAAAAAAAAATTGAAAGAACTATTTAATCTTAGGTAATTTAAATTATTCTTACTGTACTTGGTGTGGTAGTCTCATTTCATTTTTCATACTTTGCTTTTTACTGAATTGTAAAAGCCATATTTTTGAAGAACCACTGACAAAGAATAATCTGTACAGAGAATAATCTTTTTGAGGATAATTTAATTCTATCCATCTATCACTCTATCTATATTAAATATAGGTTTAATCCATGCTGCTCTAAAATTTCAAGTATTAAAAAAGCACAAAAAGTAAAAGCAAATGTATTTTTCTCCATTAGCTTTCCATTTTCCATAACTAGTCAGTGCTTAATTTTCTGTGTGTTCTTAGAGCAATTATTAATGAATGGAGTGCTCATACATATAAACACATATCTTCCCCCCCATCCCCAGCCACCACTAATCTATACTTTTACCTACTCTCCCAATTTAATCTCTTTCCTTGAGTACTTCCTATGTGAAAAGATTTCTGGTTGCTGATGATACAGTTATAAGTAAGAATTATTTTACTTTTATTCTTATAATACTAAATTTTACAGACAACTGGAGGTGAGATGGGTACATAAGAAAGAGAAAATTTCTAGACTGGTACTCTGAGGGCATTAGTGAACTTGCTTTTCATGGAAACAATTAAAAAAATGGAAAAATGACAAAACAACTAAAATTAACCATTTCATAAGTCTGACAATTAACCAATCTATAGAACAAACTCCAAATCATTTATCCATGAGAAACTACTGAACTTTTGGAAGACAGCAGGACTTACAGTGTTTTGACTTTTAGTTATTCCCATCACCCACCCATCCCTAGTTCAGTGGTGTGGAATCTTATGAGAAGCCAGTAGTCTTGCATCCAAAGATAAGGACTGATCTCTTTTAGAGTTATGTTAAAAACCCCATCCCCAAGACACAGTCAATATTTTGTCTGTACAGGCAGCTTCTTGAAAAATATCCATTCCTGAGGTGTTGTGGCTATTAGATTTGACTCAGCTCAGCATAGTGCAAAAAGTTCTGTCCCTAGAGCATAGCCGTCTGAAAGTAATAGTAGTCTATTGCCAACATAAAAGCTGCCTAAGGCAGCTTTATTTTGGTTGGGAAAACAAGAACTTGGTTACAACTTTAAAGGCAAGTCCTAGAGAACTAAATGACCATTAGGAACTTTGAAAAGCTTCAACATATTCCTGGGATCAAGAAAGCTACTCTCATACAGGACTTTCTGTATGCCTAGAAAAGACCTGGGAGAGGAAAGTGTCCCAGTCACTCACCTCTCTATACTCAAGGCTCTGTGTAAGTAGGAAGTGAAATTATAAACTGCTTAAAATTTGAAAGCATGCCTTTTCACACAAATTTCCTTGGCAAAGAGAAGTAGACATCTAAGCAAGCATTTAAGGAATTTTAGCTTATCATTGGTTGACACTAAATTATACTGATCATGGGCTGACCCCTAGGATGCAAGCTTAAAAATAAAAATAAGAACTTAATAAATGAGAGTTGGGAACTCAGTGGCCACACACTTCAAGGAAAAGAGAAACTACAGAATTATCCTGGAAAAATCCTTTGAAAAAATTAGAAACAACAAGAAAAACAATAACAGCAGAAACACAACACAAACAAAACTTGGGGGGTGAGGAAGGAATCTGTTATCATAGTTGTTACAGTGTAATATCTACAATGACCAGTTTTCAACCAAAAATTATAAGATAAAAAAACATGTTACATACATAGGAAAAAAGGTAGCCTACAGAAAATATTACTGAGGAGACCCCGATGTTGTATTCAATAGACAAGGACTCACAAGCAGCTGTTTTAAATATGTTCAAGGAACTAAAGGACACCATGACTAAAGAGTTAAAGAAAAGTATAACAATTGTCTAATCAAATGACAATATTAACAAAGAGATAGAAATAATACAAAAAGAATAAAATACAAACTCTAGAGGTGAGAGTACAATAATTAAAATTTAAAATTCACTAGAGGACATTAATAGCAGATCTGATCAGGCAGAAAATAATTATTGGACTTAAAATATGTCCATAGAGATTTTCCAGTCTGAGGAACAGAAAAAAATTAGGAAAAATAAAAAGAACATTAGAGATTATGGAATACCAACAAATATACCAACATACACATGATGTGGAGTTCCAGAAAGAGAGGAGTAAAAGAGTCATGGAAATTATTTGAAGAAATAATGGTCCCCAAACTTCTCAAATGGAATGAAAGACATTAACTAGCATATTCAAGAAACTGAACAAATTTCAAGTAAACTCAAAGAGATCTACACTTATCCATGTCATTATCAAAGTGGCAAAAGTCAAGGAAAAGAAAATCTTGAAAACTTCAAAAGAAAAGTGATATATCACATATGAAGAATCCACAGTGAGATCAACAGGTGACTTCTCATGGAGGTCGTAAGGTAGAGGGATGACAACTTTAAAGTAGTAAAATGAAAAAACATACTAACCAAGAACTCTATATTAAGCAAAACTCTCCTTCAAAAATAAGGAGAAATTAAGACATTCCAAGATAAATAAAAACTGAGAAAACTCTTTGCTAGAACACCTACCCTATAATAAATACCAAAGGGAGTCCTTTGGGCTGAAATAAAGGCACATTAAATGATAACTTGAATCCACATGAAGGAATGAAAGTCACTGGTAAAGATAACTATACAGATAAATACAAAAGACAGTATCAATGTATTTTTGCTTGTAATTCTTCTCTTGTAATTCATAAAGTAATAATTATAAAACTATGTTAGTGGCTTATAGTCTATGAGAATATAATAGTACAAAGTCTAAAGGTGCAGACAGAGGTATATTGGAGAAAAGTTTTCATATAATAATATTAACCTGAGATAGATGATTTTATATAAGATGCTAATGGTAATATATTCACTAAGAAAATAAGATAGGGATCCATCATGTATTTGATGTCAGCCATTTTTTTAAAAAGCCATCCATCATATAAAAGACAGAACACATTCTAGATTACAGAAAAAGGACTGGATATTTGAAGTTACAGGAAAGCAGTTTTAACTGCATTATTAAAAAAAAAAAAACCAACCTTAATCACTAGAATTGCTTGTTAATGAAATGGGATGGCTAAGGAAAAAAAAAAAAGAGATTTTGGCATCAGCAAAAATTTAGTTTTGAGAAAGGCTGGATGATTTAGTATGGTAGAAAGAAAACCACAGTCCCAAAAGGGAGTCACTTAGGCCAGGCCATGCCACCAAACCCGCGCTTAATGCCTAACCTAACTGTACTTTCAACCTCCCCCAGAAAGGAAGTCTTAACTGTTCTCTCAAGCATTTTCTGGTCAGCACCAATGAGGCAGTTCATCACAAAGCCCCCTCCACCTTCTAAAGGAAGATGAAGTAAACCACCTAATGACACTCTTTGATGCACAAAGAAAGGTGACCTCACCCAAAATAATCCTTATTCTCTGTTTATGACTTCCTAGCCCTGCCTTTAAAAACACTTCCTTTTCTTTCTTTTTTTTTTTTTAAGATTTTATTTATTTATTTGATAGAGAAAGATCACAAGTAGGCAGAGAGGCAGGCTCTCTCTACCTATTTCGAGTAGAGAGCCTGATGCGGGACTCGATCCCAGGACCCTGAGATCATGACCTGAGCCGAAGGCAGTGGCTTAACCCACTGAGCCACCCAGGTGCCCAACACTTCCTTTTCAGTAGCCTTTTGGAGCTTCCCTTCCTTTGCCACATGGAATACTCTAATTTATAAGTTGATTAATAAAGCCAATTAGACCTTTAAAATTCACTTGGATGAATTTTTGTTACTTAAGTATTATTTCGATTTGGAAATGAAAGTTCTATTGTCAGTTTTTTTTTTTTATTTTCAAGGTTTTATGAAAATTAAAGAGAATACCTTTCAGTAGAACTTCATTCAGACAGTTTTGACATTTGGAATAAAATAGAAAAAAAAGTCACAAATATTAAAACCATGTTTACTTACCTTTCTTCTTAAATTTTTAAATTAAATTTAAAAATTAATAAATTAAATTAACATACAGTGTATTAGTAGTTTTAAAGGCAGAATTTAGTGATTCATCCGTTGCATACAACACCCAGTGCTCATTTCTTCAGGTGTCCTTCTTAATGCCCAAGACACAATTACCCCATCCCCCATCCACCTCCCCTCCAGCAACCCTCAGTTTGTTTCCTAGAGTTTAGAGTCTCTTATGGTTGGTCTTTCTCTCCATTTTCATCTTACTTTATTTTTCCTCCCCTTCCCCTATTTCATCCATTTCTTAAATTCCATATACAGGTGAAATCACATGGGTATTTCTTGTTCTCTGACTGACTTATTCTGCTCAGCAGAATACCCTCTAGTTCCATCCACATTGTTACAAATGGCCAAGATTTTATTCTTTTTTTGATGGTTGAATAATATTCCATTCTTTATCCATTCATCTGTCTATGGACATCTGGGTGATTTCCATATTTTGGCTGTTGTTGACATTGTTGCTATAAACATTGGGGAGCAGGTATTGCTTATCTTTCTTTAACATTTGGAATATAAATTTGCTCTAGGCACCTTAGCCTTTACACAAAATTTAACTTAATTTAATTTAATTGCATTATCACCCCTGATCATGTTAATCTGCAGTAGCTGATATAAAACAACTACTCAGGTATCATTTTAGGCTTCCTTGAATGCAATGTTAGGGAATCCCTGTAGCTTTATCCTATCTTGGTTCCTTTGTTTTCTGGATTTTTGGCATTTTTTCTTATTTTACTACCTATTTTGATGGAACATTTCCTCTTGAACTTTCTGAGAAAGCCTGAATAACTGTTTTTGCTGTTGCTGAGATTTTTCATGTTTGAAAATGTCTTTGTTCTTTATTATTTTAAATTAATAATTTGATACAAAAAACAAATTAATAATATTGCTTATTGTAAAATTATTATAACTCTGTAGTATAGGATTCTAATTAGGAAATAATTTTAGTTCTAAATAGTACAGAGTTCTAATTTGGAAATAATTTTTCCTTAGATTTTGAAGATATCTTTCAATTGTCTCCTAGCTTTTGTTTCTGTTCTTAACAAGTCTAATGCTACTATTAGTTTTAATTTTGTTCTAAAACCTAAATTTTCCTTTTTGAAGATATTCACTATGATGCCTATTGGTTTGGTTCTCATTTCATCCATTTGCTGGACCATTAATGGATCAAATTGAAGTAATTCTGAAATTGTTTCTTGCATTATTTCATTATTGATTTCTTCTCTATTTTTGCTGTTACCTTATTTTGAACCTGTTGTGATATATTTTTGGTACCACCTTCTATTCTGAAAAAGCACTCTCATTATTTTCTTGTCTTTTTAAAATACATTTCTGAGTGACTTCCTCAATTTTCTTTTCCAAGGTTTTTGTTGAATTTTTAATATTTTCTTTTTGGCTACCAAATTTTTAAAAAATATTTTATTTATTTGACAGAGAGAAATCACAGCTAGGCAGAGAGGCAAGCAGAGAGAGAGGAGGAAGCAGGCTCCCTGCGGGGCAGAGAGCCTGATGCGGGGCTCGATCCCAGGACTCTGGGATCATGACCTGAGCCAAAGGCAGAGGCTTTAACCCACTGAGCCACCCAGGTGCCCCTTGGCTACCAAATTTTTAATATCTAGCACTATTTTCTTATTCTCTGAGTGCTTATTTTATTTTATTTTATTTTATTTATTTTTGGGGGTGAAAATCACATCTCTTTCTTCTTTAGTGGTTAAAATAACTTTTCTTATCTCCTTGAAGATAATTCATATTCATATAATATACATTTGAAATTTTTCTCTTCCTCTTTAATTCCTATTTTTTCCAATTGCTTATTTTCATCTTGTTCCCTATATTTCATGTGATAGGTTTTCTTCAAGTATCTGGCAATATTTAATTTTTTGTTTATATTTAAGAGTGGGAATATTAAAAGCTGATTGGAAGCACTGTGTGTATAATGTGTTTTTGTCAAAAGGTAATTAGGCTGGATAATTCATTGACTATCCTCCAATGTCATTATCTTTAAATGCTGCTATCCTGGTCTGGTCAGATTCTTATCTCTGATTTGCTATGAGAGCTGGAACAAGCTTGGTTGTCAGAGTTCTGGGTATCTAGTGTGATAATAAGCCTGGAAGCGCCCTATGTTCCCTTGGTAACCTTTCTGTATTTTTGTGCTCAACAATGGCTGATAGCTTGTGGTGCTGGGATACTCTATTTTAATCTTGCTAAAAGATAACTGCTCAGCCTTCTTCCTCAGTATGGGGTGGAAGAATTTATTCAGACACACAGAGTAGGAAAAATATTTAAGAATTGAAATGTCCCTAAAGTCTCTAACCAGTTCTCCTGTTCTCAGTTGTCTGATTTCTGAGTACCTGGTAGCTGGTACTAAATCCCTTGAGAGTTCCGTGGTACCAACAGGTTAATTTAGCTCTTCCACCCTACTGGTTTACAAGATAGTTACCACCCATGCATCAAAATTGTATTTTGTTTTCCTGCCACCAATATGTTATTGTTGCTGTCTCCTTTTCTATTCAATTTGTGAATTTGTGATTCCTTTTAAAAATCAATTTTCAATAATTTTGTGGCTAGTGGGAGGAAGTAAAAGCTACTGTGAACCTTCAATCCACCAGTCTTTAATCAAAAACCAAGGGATCATCTTTTTCTGTTTTGTTTTTCCTTAGAAATGTAAGTAATGCAGAAAAGCTAAAGCTTACATAATTAGATTAGAGAAGGAGGCTATGAAATGAATAAATTGCTTATTTGAATTGAGGTTTTTAAAAAGTTTCTTATCACTATAATCTTATAATGAGGTAGAATGTAACTAACACTATTTTTTGCTTGTAATACAGCAGGAACCATTCCAAATAATTTATAATGTTAACTTAATTTTCACAAAAGTTTTCATGGTATGGGCTACTATAATATCTCTCTCTTTACAAACGAAGGAACGTAAGCCCTTGTTCTTGATTATTGTTTCTTATGGTTTATATTTAACAGGTCTATAATAAAAAATCTTTTAAATGAGGCGTTGTAACTAAGGCAACAATAGCAACAAACAGAAAAAATATATATAACAGTTTAAACACAATAAATGTTTATATCTTGCTCATATCAAGTCTGTAACAAATGCTGCTAAATTGTAGGCAGCTCTTCCAAGTAGTGATTCAAGGCTCAGTGTCCTTTCATTTTATGCCTCGATATGTTCAAACTGTCCTTTCAAGGTTTCTGCACTTACTACATCAAGTTGGGGGAATGGGTTAAAGACAGCAGAGAAGGGGTCCCTGAGTGGTTCAGTCATTAAGTGTCTGCCTTGGGCTCAGGTCATGATCCCAGGGCCCTGGGATGGAGCCCCCTGTCAGGCTTCCTGTTCTACAGGAAGCCTGCTTCTCCCTTTGCCCTTCCCCCTGCTTGTGTTCCCTCTCTGGCAGTCTCTGTGGGAAATAAATGAAATCTTAAAAAAAAAAAAAAAGGCAGTGGAAAAAGCACAACTCTTCCTTAAGTATCTGAGCCACTGATGTGACACACTTCTCTTCCATTTATATTCTATTAGAGATGTTTTTACATGCCCACACCCAATTTTGAAGAATGCTGGAAAATGTGGTCTTGCTCTGTGTGGCAAAGAAGAGATATATTAGTTGAATTGCTAAACAAACTCTGCCACAACTTGCCTTCCAATATCCATCCATCTCTTCTTCCACATATAATTATTTTGTATGTTTGTCTGCAAAGGGTTTCACTGTCACTGAGAGGCAACACTGAAGGCTCTGGAGTTAGAATTTATGGGTTTGCATCCTGGCTCCACTGTTTACATCTGTGCGGCCGATGCAGAGAGCCATAACCTCCTGTGCTCCTGGACGCTAGTAGGGACAGTACCTATCAGGTGGTGTTGTGAGGAAAATTGAATTAACAAATGCACAATGCCTGTAAATGTTAACTCTTACTACTCACTTTTAGTAATTCGTAGTAATTCACATACTATATTAATAGCAAGGAGCTCTTTGTCATAAGCAAAAGTAAAATTAATGGAATTGGTACTAATTCATCCTTAATACTTAGTAGGCAAGATTTGCATGGCTCAGAAAAACTCTGACAGCTTTCCAGTGAGTAGTGGTCCTTATATTTGGAAATACAAGAAAAAACAAGCACCCAAAATTATTAACAGTGAAGTTCTCACATACCAGGACTTTTGCTGATACTTGCATCCCATGCATTTTATAAAAATTTCAGACCAATATCCCTGATAAATATGGATGCTAAGATTCTCAACAAAATCCTAGCTAATAGGACCCAACAGCACATTAAAAAGACATTCCACCATGACCAGGTGTGATTTATTCCTGGTTACAAGGATGGTTCAACATTGGCAAATCAAAATCAATGTGATAGAACAAATCAGTAAGAAAAGATAAAAGAACCACACAGTCCTCTCAATTAATGCAGAGAGTGGTTTAAAAATCCAGCTTAAACAGTCTGACAGTCAAAATTAATTTATATATCATAATGTGAATATTAAATTTTTGAAAAAAATGAAACTTATTATTAGAATAGTAAATCTCAAGAACATATCTTAACGTTCTATAACAACTAAAAGTGTAATATTTATACATAATAGGCCATGTGATATTTCTTCCTACACATTAAAGAAAAACTAATTCTAAAAAAAATAAGCATGTATTATTTTTATGTTTATATTTATATTTACTAAATAGAAAACTTATCTAATATTATTCTATTGCCCTTTAATGAGGCCACAACAGGTTTTGAAGCAACAGTTTTAATTTTATTATAAGATCTTACGGATTTCAGATTTATTGATGAGCCAGTAGAAGAGACTATACTGCCAATAATCTGTACATAAGTGAGTGAGAGAGCATGTGTGTGTCTATATGGAAAACTTGAACAGGTGGAGGTAGAATGTGAAAGAATTTTGACACAATGTCTTCTTCCTTTTATTGTTTATGTTCTTAAGTAAAATGCAGTGTTGATCTGGTTTAGGGAGACAATGTTGAGAATGAAAGCCTAATGATGGAATGTTTGATATAGGTTCTTTCTATATATGTATTTTTACTGTTATGTCTTCTTAATCTTTTGTACCCTAGGAAGGGAAAAAGCAAAAACAAAAACAAAAACAAAACAAAACAAAACAAAACAAAAAACAGCTTGCAAATTCCTACTTAATCTTTTTACCCCTGAACTCTTCCGATGGATAACTAGAAAATCTTGGACCCGCTGGTCCATTGGCTATGAGTCTCTGGATAATAAGCCCTGTCCCTGGAAAATTTTTGATGAAGGCAGCAAGGTTGAATTCTTCTTATTTAGTTTAATTTCTAAAGTTCAGATTTGATGAGAGATTGGCTATTCAAAGGACTAACTGAAGTATTGAATAAGAAAATCCCTTCAGGAACTGAATTTTATCACAGATGGTTTCTTGATTCACATGAATAGAAATAAGAAGTGTATACTAATTAAGCTAAACTCAATCTCTCTAGGGAAATTTTTATTTGGTTATAGAAAAGCAAAACTCAAAGTTATATACATACTATTTAACAATAATTTAGAATTTTCTATTTAAAAAATTGGTCTTGTCTTTGAAAGGTTTTAATCAAGTAGTATAGCAACTGTCCAATTTTTGTGTGCCTTTCCCTCAATCCCTCCTCTTACTCTTCATAGGTATTTTCTGGATATTTTCCTCAGAATTGTTTTGCTTATATTCACCTTCCTTTTCATTCTTGTTGTCACTACTTTTTAAAAAAAATTTTTTAAATTTATTTTCAGCATAACAGTATTCATTGTTTTTGCACCACACCAGTGCTCCATGCAATACGTGCCCTCTTCAATGCCCACCACCTGGTTCCCCTAACCTCCCACCCCCCGCCCCTTCAAAACCCTCAGATTGTTTTTCAGAGTCCATAGTCTCTCATGGTTCACCTCCCCTTCCAATTTCCCTCAACTTCCTTCTCCTCTCTAACTCTCCTTGTCCTTCATGCTATTTGTTATGCTCCACAAATAAGTGAAACCATATGATAATTGTCTCTCTCTGCTTGACTTATTTCACTCAGCATAATCTCTTCCAGTCCCGTCCATGTTGCTACAAAAGTTGGGTATTCATTCTTTCTGATGGAGGCATAATACTCCACAGTGCATATGGACCACATCTTCCTTATCCATTCATCTGTTGAAGGGCATCTTGGTTCTTTCCACAGTTTGGCGATCGTGGCCATTGCTGCTATAGACTTTGGGGTACAGATGGCCCTTATTTTCATTACATCTGTATCTTTGGGGTAAATACCCAGTAGTGCAATTGCAGGGTCATAGGGAAGCTCTATTTTTAATTTCTTGAGGAATCTCCATACTGTTCTCCAAAGTGGCTGCACCAACTTGCATTCCTACCAATAGTGGAAGAGGGTTCCCCTTTCTCCACATCCCCTCCAACACATGTTGTTTCCTGTCTTGCTAATTTTGGCCATTCTAACTGGTGTAAGGTGGTATCTCAATGTGGTTTTAATTTGAATCTCCCTGAGGGCTAGTAATGATGAACATTTTTCATGTGTCTGATAGTCATTTGTAAGTCTTCATTGGAGAAGTGTCTGTTCATATCTTCTGCCCATTTTTTGATATAATTGTCTGTTTTGTGTGTGTTGAATTTGAGGAGTTCTTTATAGATCCTGGATATCAGCCTTTTGTCTGTTCTGTCATTTGCAAATATCTTCTCCCATTCCATGGGTTGCCTCTTTGTTTTGTCGACTGTTTCCTTTGCTGTGCAGAAGCTTTTGATCTTGATGAAGTCCCAAAAGTTCATAGCCATCCAAGCCTCCCTCAAAAAAATTGAAAAATCCAGAACACACCAGCTCTCTCTACAACTTAAAGAACTGGAGAATGAACAACAAATCAAACCAACTCCACACATAAGAAGGGAAATAATCAAGATTAGAGCTGAGATCAATGAGGTAGAAACCAGAGATACAGTAGAACGTATCAATGAAACTAGAAGCTGGTTTTTTGAAAGAATCAATAAGATCGATAAACCATTGGCCACACTAATCCAAAAGAAAAGAGAGAAAGCCGAAATTAATAAAATTATGAATGAAAAGGGAGAGATCACAACTAACACCAAGGAAGTAGAAACAATCATCAGAAGTTATTATCAACAGTTATATGCCAATAAGCTAAGCAACCTAGATGAAATGGATGCATTCCTGGAAAACTACAAACTCCCAAAACTGAACCAGGAAGAAATCGACAACCTGAATAGACTGATATCTAGTAATGAGATTGAAGCAGTGATCAAAAACCTCCCAAAAAACAAGAGCCCAGATCCTGACGGAATCCCTGGGGAATTCTACCAAACTTTCAAAGAAGAAATAACACCTATTCTCCTGAAGCTGTTTCAAAAAACTGAAGCAGAAGGAAAATTTCCAGACTCTTTCTGTGAAGCCAGCATTACCTTGATCCCCAAACCAGGCAAAGACCCTACTAAAAAGGGGAATCAGACCAATAACACTGATGAATATCGATGCTAAGATTCTCAACAAGATCCTAGCAAACAGTATCCAATAGCACATTAAAAAGATTATCCACCATGACCAGATGGGATTCATTCCTGGGCTACAAATGGTTCAACATTCGCAAATCAATCAATGTTGTCACTACTTTTGACAGTCTGATGTAGTGTTTAAGAAAGCGGACTTTGGGTTAGAGATGAATTCAAATCCAGGCTCAGTCAAATGCTGACAGTGTGTCACTAGGAAATTATCTGGCATTTCGGAACTTTAGTTCTCTTTTCTCTAAAATGGGAATAGTATTAAACTTGTAGTGTTTTTGAAACAAAATGGAATGATGTGTGCAAAATAATTATGTTCAATTTGTAAACCCTTGTTATGTTAATCTTCAAAAAGTACCTTCTGATCAAGGCACTCTCCTGAATGAAAACCACATTGACTGTGGAATAAAGTCAGAATGTATTTGCCCAGAAGTAAAATGAATTTCTTCTTTGGATAGAAATTACATTTTATCCTTATTTCCAAAATTTTCTTCATTCTTAGTAAAATCAAGTATTATTTTCTTGCCTTTGCTTTGCTGTTCCTTTCTAAATGCTTTACTCCTAACTCTACTTGAAGGTACACTACAAATCCTCAAGAGCTAGCTTTGATTCTATTTTCCCCAAGTATATATTTTCTGCCAGCCCAATGTGCACTCTTCTCTGTATCTTGTAAAATTGCATATTGCTTGTGTATGTGCCTTCTTTTTACTACGAAATTAATTTTAGTCTTTCAATGCCTGGTATTATACACTTCATACAGTAGAGATAATTTAACATTTGTTAATTTCCTAGATAATTTAACTTTATGATTTATTAGATGAACAAATGAACAAATACATTAGGAAAACAAATATACCATGATAAATGTCTTTATTGGCCTATATGTTAGCTTCATAAACTTAATTACTCAAGAAAGAAAAAAATAAGACCTTGATTCATCTAAAATATTCACAGGCTTGAAGCTCTTGATTTAACCCCAGAATATCTAGAATCAGTTTTCTATCACATAGACGGACAGAATTACAGAGTCTCAGAGTACGCACATCACTCCCTTTTGGAGAATCATCAACAAGAAATCACTCAGCTTCGACTTAATCATTTTTACTTTGGAGGAAATCCCCAGTGGATGCAGGCTGTTTTACTTATAAGCCAATATAATTATCAGAGAATTTGTTTTTTTGTTTTTATGTGTTGTGGTTTTTTTTTTAAATTTTTTTATTTTAATTTTTTATTTTTTATAAACATGGAGGCTTAAGTGGGTAGGAGAAGAATAAATGTTTTGTTTTTTGTTGAAACTTTTTTTTATTACTTTTCCTCACCGATCTTCATTTATTTAATGTCTGTCTTATGCTAGATATTGTACATACTACTCCAGGTGATCAACTTAGAAGATCAATCTATCTGAAACCTCGCTTTCCTATTTGCACTGTTGGCATGCCATTTGTAAGCCTGTCAAGGATTTTACTGACAAAGAAGAATGGGAGCATAATGAAATTTGAGTATATAACATGGGTAAAATAGAGCTTCCCTATCCCTTGATGATTGTTGTTCTTATTTTAAATATAAGTAAAATGGTTTCTAATGTTTTCTTTCCATGCCATATTTCATTCTCAGCTATGCTTCTTTATGTCATCATCTTTGCTTCAGTTCCCTTTTTTTCCATCTGCTACTTATGACCCTTTATTTCTGAATTTTTCCTGGTAAGAGCATGTTATTTCCATGCTTTTCTTCTTCATCTAAATGACTCGCTGTTCTTGGCAGAATTTCTGCTCGGAAGTTTTCAAATGATCTGCCTGCATTGAGTTTAGTCTGTGGAATCTTACCTAACTTGACTATAAACTTCTTTTTGGCAACAAATGCTAAGTACTTTATTTACATTATTGATTATTTTATTAAAATCAAGTATTTTTTAAATTAAATATTATTTTATTAATTATTTTATTATCTTATCAGTTATTTTATTAGAAGCGATAAATGCAAAATTACAATCTACAAAAAATATATGAAGTAAAATTACAAGTCCCTGTCCTATCCTGGTCTCTCCTCACTTTCATTCCTTAGAAGCAAGCATGTTTCTTTCATATTCTTCTTAGAATTTTTAAAATTAATGAACCATCATACATGGGTATGTCCTTCAAATAATAAAAAATGGTTGCATTTCATACTTTTTCTACTGATCTTTGCTTGTATTTCAATTTTTTAAATTTTGAATGAGTTTTTTGAGGTAAAATTAGTATATAACACTATACAAGTTCAGGTGTACAACATTCTAACACATCTTTATGTACTACACAGTGATTACCAACAAAAGTATAAATACCATCCATCATCATAAAATTGATCCCTTCACATATTTTGCCCACCCCCCAACCTCCTACTCCTCAGTAACCACTAATCTGTTCTGTGTCTATAAGTTTGTTTTTGTATTGTGCTATTTGTTCATTTGCTTTTAGTTTTTCAGATTCCGCATAGAAGTATAAGTGAAATTATGCAATATTTGTATTTCTCTGTCTGACTTATTTTACTTAGCATAATACCCTGAGGATCCATTCATTTTTTCATCAATGGTAAGATTTCATTCTTCTTTACGGCTGAGTAGTATCCCATTATACATGTTTACCACATCTTCTTTATCTGTTCATTCATTAATGGACACTTAGGTTGTTTTTAAATCTTGGTTATTGTAAATAAGGTTGTGATGAACATAAGGATGAATATATATATTTTCAAATTCATTAATTTTGGATGATTTAGAGAAATACCCAAAAGTAGAACAGCTGGATCATATGGTAGATGGTCTCTTAATTTTTTGAAGAATCTCCATACTGTTTTCTATAGTGGCTGTACCAATTTGCATTCTGACCAACAATATACAAGGGTTCCCTTTTCTTCATATCCTCTACAACACTTGTTATTTCTTGTCTTTTGGAAAATAGCTATTTCAACAGATGTGACATGATTTCTCATTGTGGTTTGGTTTGCGTTTCTCCAATAACTAGTGAGACTGAGCATCTTTTTATGTGCGTGTTGGCCATCTGTATGTTTTCTTTAGAAAAAGTCTATTCAGATCCTCTTCCCATTTTAAAATCAAGTTGTTTTTTACTGCTAAGTTGTGTGAGTTCTTTATATACTTTGGATATGAACCTCTTATCAGATATATTATTTGCAAATATATTCTCCCACTCACTAGCTTGCCTTTTTGTTCTGATTATCGTTTCCTGTTCTTCCATTTTTTAGATGTTGTCATGTAAGTTTTCCATGTCCAAGAAGGTGGGTTCAGGGCTTTCTTATGCTGCCATCTTGAAACCAGGCTCTGCTATAAATTTTTAGAATCTACCCTTATAACAGTTTTAAATACATGTCATTACTAAAATCATTTGTTATATATAATACAGGTGGAAGAAAATAGTCCAATTTTGTCTCAAAAAATTTCTCCTGTTTATTATTTAATTGTTTATAAGAGCCCCCGAACTGGCTGGAAGAGCAACGTAGTGCTCTCATAGCAATTCTTGTTTTCAGACAAGAATTAGACTTGTACTTTAGACAAGTATGATAGGCAAATTCTTCTTTTCTTACCTACCAATGAAAGTAAGCTAGTTTGAACTTTTGATTTACATAATTAACCTTTACTAACTAGTTAGGCACAGAAACAATTGTTGTTTCTAAAGACTCTTTACATGAACTGCCTATTTGAGAAAAAAGGTCAATAACTTTTTGTGTACACAGAACTTGTAAGAATCATATCACTAATGTACCTTGATAATTTAATTCCTTCCATATGGAAGACGTAACAAATATGAAAGATGGCACCATTTTGTACTGAAGGGACGGCAGGATCATAAAGGGCAAAAGAGACATAAAAAAATCACCTATGCAATGACTGTCTGTATTATTGCACATAAAAAAGAGTTAAAGTTCATGTGTTTTCCAAATAATGAATATGAGGTATACTGTGTTGATATTAAGTTGTCTGTCTCCTCAAGTGTTGGGTTGATAACTAGCAGAAACTTAAAAAGAAAAAAAAAAAAGAGATAGTTTTAGGACAAATTTCCCATATATGAGTATATGTTTGTAGTATGTTATACATATATATATGTATATGTATCCATATATAATGACTTCCTTCTTAGTTGCATTATTTAGGTTTTCTATATAATTATATAAATTTTGTTCACTTCATATTTCAAGGACTGGGAAATTTGAACTAATTCTCCTATGTCTAGGGTATGTTTTCTTATTTGTTAATTACAGTTTCATAAACTGCTGCTGTTATATCTTCATTAGGAATTGTTTCTGTCAATATTGTTAGTTAACCTTCTGGTTTGTGTATCATTTTTAAACAAATACACATCATATCATATTATAATTATGACTTCTGCTTATTTTTTACTGGTATGTACCTATGTTATGGTTGCTTATCATTTAAAAAACCTTGTATAAATAACTTAGCTTCAGGTGTATGTCACAACAGTATGTGAAATTTTTGTGTGATTTAATAATAATATTTTTAGTAGATGAATTTTTAGTAGGTGAATTAAATTCATTTACATTTATACTAATGGCAGAAATTTTGGTCTTAGTTCTGCAATATTATGTTGTTATGTTATCTATGATTATAGTTCTTTATTTCTCTATTCATATCACAGGTTCTTCTCCAGGTACTTTTTATCCCATAATTTAAATATGTATCTTTATCCCTCCATGTTCAAGTTCTACTTCACTGCTCATTTGCTTTCTGCTTTCTCTTGATTGCAGTGACACCTAATGTCAGAATCAGAGAGTATCTTTAGCTCAGTCCCTCACATGCTTCCCAAATGACTGAGCTCTTCATGTTATAACTTCACTCTCTCAGCAAACAGAACTCTTTAGAATAACTTTTGGGCCATGAAAAACATGACAAAACTGAGCTAAATTTGTTTAAAATAAAAATGGATTAATACTTGAAGCTCTTTGAATCATAATTTTCAAAACGGTTTCTTAGGAGATGTCTCCCCTTTACAAAATTGTATATTTTTAGAAAATATCTGATACATTACATCAATCCATCTCATTGTTATATAATTTTCTTGGTTTCTGGGCTTTGTGGGATCACATGAATAATAGGTAAAGTAAATAAATAAGGGAACTAATATTTACTGGGTATTCAACATCTTTTTTTTTTTTTTATATTCATTTTTATGTCTTCCAAAAAAGAGAACAACTTGACCTAGTACTCTCTATCTTATCTCCAGTAAGTTCAGGAGAGCCTGGTCCAGAGTAGGACCACATGTACAGGAAGGAACTGTTCACTTTCTGTTATTTTCAGGCTCTCATTTAATCTTACAGAACATCTCTGTAAGATGAACATTATCATTTCTTTAATTTATATTAGTAAACAGTCTGCTATAGTTCTTTTTAAAGTCTTAACTACAGTCCCACTTCTTTGTGTTTTTGTTTGTTTTGAGTATGTGTATCTAATATTTACAACTGGATTATAAATTGCATATTTTCCTGGTATGTGTATTTATTCTTTTATTTACATAAAATATCTTTGGCTTGTTACCTATTTTCTTTAGATAACATCTACCCATAATATGAACAGTGAAGACGACCTTGCCCTGAGGATTCAGATGACATAGTGGATAGTTTCAGTGCGTGGAACAGATGAGTGGATCAGTTCAAGCCACTGACTCTGGAAAAAACTGAAAGTGGACAGGCAGTGGGGAAGGGTATTGTTCAGCAGGGAAGGCCTCCATGAAAGCATCCCCTACGCTTGAGGCAGAGTCAATATTTGAACATAAGATGTGCTCGTGGCCTCGGTACCAGCCTTCAACAACTTTACCAGTCAAGGAAGAACTTTTCTCTCCTCTATTATCTCCACATGCCTTCCTATCCATATTCCTCCCCCAGCTTTATCCCAAAAGAAGTCAATGGAAACATGGATATGGGAATGGAATAGGACAGTGAGTTGGAAAATCATTAAAGAATAAAACCAATCCAAGAGTCTTTTCCTCTTTGCAAGTTTCAGAGACTCAATCAGGTCAGAACTTGGGAGAGAGAGAGAGCTTTAAATTGAATTAGAGATTGAAGGATTGAGATTAGCTTTGATGGAACTTTTTAATATCCTACATTGAGCTCAGTTTTAAATATCAAAAATTTCCTGAAAAGATTATGGAATCTTCCAAGATTTCCCTTAGGGCTGGAGAAGAATGATTGAAACAATAAATGTAAACACAGCAGTGGGGAAGAATAAAGAAACTTTGTGCTTATACCCAAATGTCCTGATTCAAAAACTGATTACATATATACATTTTAAGATATACAATACAATATATTCTTTATCTAAACATACACATGCAGTAAAAAGTATGAATACATGTGTTTGAAAAATAAATACCGAAGACATATTGTGGTTACCGTCATGCTCACAGTGGAGAATACTATTGAGGAGGAGTGACTAAGAGGTGCCAAACATATTTGTAATATTTCATTTCCTAACCTGAGTGATAGACATGAGTGTTCATCTTATTATTCTCCTCCTTTAGTTTGCTGAAATATTTCACAACAAAATGAAGCAAAATAAAAGGAAAGTAGTTAGTTCTTTTCCTGCCCTTCCAACGCATGTGATGGAAGAGAAGAAGCACATAAACATCACTTTATCTCCTGCAAGTGCTTAGTGCTCAAGTCTTACAAAAGACAACATAACTGCATTGTTCCCACATGAGTAGGATTTCTACAGAATTGGACTAGTTTGATTTAAAGCAGTCAATTCAAGTAGCTATAACTTCCCATAGAATGTTTGTATTTACACCCAAATCAAGTTCTTACTGTTAACCCATCATCCATTTACTGTTATGGTATTTGATAATCTCATTCTAATATCTTGAAGCTAGCTAGCTTCAAGGACCACCTGTAAGAAGATCAAGGTCTAGTCTACTGCTCGGTCTTCACGATTTTTAATTTCAGGCTCTGAATCAAATTCTCCCTCCCCATCTCTCACATCTTGATATATAATCCATATCTCCCCAAAATGAGGTTCATGTCCTAATTCAGTTTTAAACTATTCTTTTTGAGAAGACCTCTGAAGTGCTCTTCTTCTCATAAGTATGGCACATAATCTACATTTTCATAGACCCTCTTAACTATACCTTCTAAATTTGGTGAGAACATATTAGTCATTTTCCCAAAGTGTAATATGAAACAGAAGATTTGCTTTACTTATATAAATATTACTCTCCTGTGCAGTCTTCAATGACTCTCTACAAGAAGAATGCCTGACTCTGTAGCATAGCACACCAAACCATTCAGTAGCTGAATCTAATGACTCTTTTAGCTTAACAGCCCATTTCTTCCAAGTCACACTTTCATCTAGTCATGCTCAATTACCTGATTTCCTACATAGAACTCAAACTTTTATTCTTCCATAGTTTTAAACATGCTGTTTTTCCATCTTTTTCAAAGACAAGTCATTTGTTATTTATGTCACTCTTTGAGAAAGTGTTCAGTACCACAAGTTTCAGAATTTAATTAATTTGATGTACATTGATTAAGTATTGCTATATGCCAGGTACTGTACTAGGCACTAAGTATGGTATGCAAATATACAGTTCTTCCTTTCAAAAAAGAGTGCAATATAGAGAAACAGACATGCAAAAATATACTAGTGTTATAAAAGGTAACTCGGTGGTTAATAAAAAGAAAGTGATCAATTATATTGCATAATGTGCTAATTGCTAGTCTATATCTCGAGTATTACTTTTGGCAGTGAGTTCTGTCTTACCCATTTCTGTATTTTCAAAGTTGGAAATATTGTAGGGGTTTAGTAAAAGTTATTGAATGAACAGTAGTAAATTACTGTCCATTTTTTCTGACAAAATAAGTCAATAGGCCAAGGGTCCACCCATCTATTTGATGAGAAACATGATCAAAAACAAACAAAAACAACAAAAATTTGTACCTAAGTTGTTTACCTGTTTGGCATTTTTACTGTTTTGTTAAGATATTAATACAATTTGTACTTTTAGTTTTAACTTCTCTGCTCACTAGGTAGAAATATCTTTTTTATCCCGAGCAAAAGTTAATAAACTACTTTTCTGGAAAAGCTCTATATAGTCCATTTGATCATGCCATTAAGAAAGCACCACTGACTTTTTTATGCAGTAATTGAGACCCCCTCCTTGCCCCTAAACTTTTGTTTTGTTTTGTTTTAGTTTACTGAATGCAAACTAAAACTTTCTATAAGCATATTTCCTAGATGTGTCTGTCAATGGAAAGGCTGAGCTTATTTTGTCTATATAATTAAGCCCCACATCACAAATGCTGAAAATCTGAGGGGGAAATGAACTGACTATAACCAGAAACAAGCAGTTCTTTAGCAGCAGTAATAAAAATCAGCAAAGCCAATATTATTAGGGCATGTGATATCTCCATAATATTGCCAAGCAAGAATTATTACCTAAAGATTTTCTTACAAATGTTGCAATGATGACATATCAATTTTTGTGTGTATATTTGTGTTGGGCAGTGTGAATGTGCAGAAAAACTTATTTAAATGTTCTAGTTCCTGCTTTCACACCACAGGTTCATTTCTAGGATTCAGGTATCTGAATGGTGGTATTTCTTCAGCTTGTGATATTCCAGGAAACTTCTGACATGATTTTGTGTATCTTAAGTGCAAAGCGTGAATACATTTTGATTAACTGACTCCCATATCTTTTTTTTTTTTTTTTAGTTCTTTTTTTTTTTTTAATATAATTTTTTATTTTTTCTAAACATATATTTTTATCCCCAGGGGTACAGGTCTGCGAATCACCAGGTTTACACACTTCACAGCACTCACCAAAACACATACCCTCCCCAATGTCCATAATACCACCCCCTTCTCCCAAACCCCCTCCCCCCAGCAACCCTCAGTTTGTTTTGTGAGATTAAGAGTCACTTATGGTTTGTCTCCCTCCCAATCCCATCTTCTTTCATTTATTCTTCTCGTACCCACTTAAGCCTCCATGTTGCATCACCACTTCCTCATATCAGGGAGATCATATGATAGTTGTCTTTCTCTGCTTGACTTATTTCGCTAAGCATGATATGCTCTAGTTCCATCCATGTTGTCGCAAATGGCAAGATTTCATTTCTTTTGATGGCTGCATAGTATTCCATTGTGTATATATACCACATCTTCTTGATCCATTCATCTGTTGATGGACATCTAGGTTCTTTCCATAGTTTGGCTATTGTGGACATTGCTGCTATAAACATTCGAGTACACGTGCCCCTTTGGATCACTACGTTTGTATCTTTAGGGTAAATACCCAATAGTGCAATTGCTGGGTCATAGGGCAGTTCTATTTTCAACATTTTGAGGAACCTCCATGCTGTTTTCCAGAGAGGTTGCACCAGCTTGCATTCCCACCAACAGTGTAGGAGGGTTCCCCTTTCTCCGCATCCTCGCCAGCATCTGTCATTTCCTGACTAGTTGATTTTAGCCATTCTGACTGGTGTGAGGTGATATCGCATTGTGGTTTTGATTTGTATTTCCCTGATGCTGAGTGATATGGAGCACTTTTTCATGTGTCTGTTGGCCATCTGGATGTCTTCTTTGCAGAAATGTCTGTTCATGTCCTCTGCCCATTTCTTGATTGGATTATTTGTTCTTTGGGTGTTGAGTTTGCTAAGTTCTTTATAGATTCTGGACACTAGTCCTTTATCTGATATGTCATTTGCAAATATCTTCTCCCATTCTGTCAGTTGTCTTTTGATTTTGTTAACTGTTTCCTTTGCTGTGCAAAAGCTTTTGATCTTGATAAAATCACAATAGTTCATTTTTTCCCTTGCTTCCCTTGCCTTTTGTGTTGTTCCTAGGAAGATGTTGCTGCGGCTGAGGTCGAAGAGGTTGCTGCCTGTGTTCTCCTCAAGGATTTTGATGGATTCCTTTCGCACATTGAGGTCCTTCATCCATTTTGAGTCTATTTTTGTGTGTGGGGTAAGGAAATGGTCCAATTTCATTTTTCTGCATGTGGCTGTCCAATTTTCCCAGCACTATTTATTGAAGAGGCTGTCTTTTTTCCATTGGACATTCTTTCCTGCTTTGTCAAAGATTAGTTGACAATAGAGTTGAGAGTCTATTTCTGGGCTCTCTATTCTGTTCCATTGATCTATGGGTCTGTTTTTGTGCCAGTACCATGCTGTCTTGATGATGACAGCTTTGTAATAGAGCTTGAAGTCCGGGATTGTGATGCCACCAACGTTGGCTTTCTTTTTCAATATCCCTTTAGCTATTCGAGGTCTTTTCTGGTTCCATATAAATTTTAGAATTATTTGTTCCATTTCTTTGAAAAAGATGGATGGTACTTTGATAGGAATTGCATTAAATGTGTAGATTGCTTTAGGTAACATAGACATTTTCACAATATTTATTCTTCCAATCCAGGAGCATGGAACATTTTTCCATTTCTTTGTGTCTTCCTCAATTTCTTTCATGAGTACTTTATAGTTTTCTGAGTATAGATTCTGTGTCTCTGGTTAGGTTTATTCCTAGGTATCTTATGGTTTTGGGTGCAATTGTAAATGGGATTGACTCCTTAATTTCCCTTTCTTCTGTCTTGCTGTTGGTGTAGAGAAATGCAACTGATTTCTGTGCATTGATTTTATATCCTGACAATTTACTGAATTCCTGTATAAGTTCTAGGAGTTTTGGAGTGGAGTCTTTTGGGTTTTCCACATATAGTATCATATCATCTGCGAAGAGTGATAATTTGACTTCTTCTTTGTCGATTTGGATGCCTTTAATTTCCTTTTGTTGTCTGATTGCTGAGGCTAGGACCTCTAGTACTATGTTGAATAGCAGTGGTGATAATGGACATCCCTGCTGTGTTCCTGACCTTAGCGGAAAAGCTTTCAGTTTTTCTCCATTGAGAATGATATTTGCAGTGGGTTTTTCATAGATGGCTTTGATGATATTGAGGTATGTGCCCTCTATCCCTACACTTTGAAGAGTTTTGATCAGGAAGGGATGCTGTACTTTGTCAAATGCTTTTTCAGCATCTATTGAGAGTATCATATGGTTCTTGTTCTTTCTTTTATTGATGTGTTGTATCACATTGACTGATTTGCGGATGTTGAACCAACCTTGCAGCCCTGGAATAAATCCCACTTGGTCGTGGTGAATAATCTTTTTAATGTACTGTTGAATCCTATTGGCTAGTATTTTGTTGAGTATTTTCGCATCTGTGTTCATCAAGGATATTGGTCTATAGCTCTCTTTTTTGGTGGGATCCTTGCCTGGTTTTGGGATCAAGGTGATGCTGGCCTCATAAAATGAGTTTGGAAGTTTTCCTTCCATTTCTATTTTTTGGAACAGTTTCAGGAGAATAGGAATTAGTTCTTCTTTAAATGTTTGGTAGAATTCCCCCGGGAAGCCGTCTGGCCCTGGGCTTTTGTTTGTTTGGAGATTTTTAATGACTGTTTCAATCTCCTTACTGGTTATGGGTCTGTTCAGGCTTTCTATTTCTTCCTGGTTCAGTTGTGGTAGTTTATATGTTTCTAGGAATGCATCCATTTCTTCCCGATTGTCAAATTTATTGCCGTAGAGTTGCTCATAGTATGTTCTTATAATAGTTTGTATTTCTTTGTGATCTCTCCTCTTTCATTCATGATTTTATTTATTTGGGTCCTTTCTCTTTTCTTTTTGATAAGTCGGGCCAGGGGTTTATCAATTTTATTAATTCTTTCAAAGAACCAGCTCCTACTTTCGTTGATTTGTTCTATTGTTTTTTTGGTTTCTATTTCATTGATTTCTGCTCTGATCTTTATGATTTCTCTTCTCCTGCTAGGCTTAGGGTTTCTTTCTTGTTCTTTTTCCAGCTCCTTTAGGTGTAGGGTTAGATTGTGTACCTGAGACCTTTCTTGTTTCTTGAGAAAGGCTTGTACCGCTATATATTTTCCTCTCAGGACTGCCTTTGTTGTGTCCCACAGATTTTGAACTGTTGTATTTTCATTATCATTTGTTTCCATGATTTTTTTCAATTCTTCTTTAATTTCCCGGTTGACCCATTCTTTCTTTAGAAGGATGCTGTTTAGTCTCCATGTATTTTGGTTCTTTTCAAACTTCCTTTTGTGGTTGAGTTCTAGCTTTAGAGCATTGTGGTCTGAAAATATGCAGGGAATGATCCCAATCTTTTGATACCGGTTGAGTCCTGATTTAGGACCGAGGATGTGATCTATTCTGGAGAATGTCCCATGTGCACTAGAGAAGAATGTGTATTCTGTTGCTTTGGGATGAAATGTTCTGAATATATCTGTGATGTCCATCTGATCCAGTGTGTCGTTTAAGGCCTTTATTTCCTTGCTAATCTTTTGCTTGGATGATCTGTCCATTTCAGTGAGGGGAGTGTTAAAGTCCCCTACTATTATTGTATTATTGTTGATGTGTTTCTTTGATTTTGTTATTAATTGGTTTATATAGTTGGCTGCTCCCACATTGGGGGCATAGATATTTAAAATTGTTAAATCTTCTTGTTGGACAGACCCTTTGAGTATGATATAGTGTCCTTCCTCATCTCTTATTATAGTCTTTGGCTTAAAATCTAATTGATCTGATATAAGGATTGCCACTCCTGCTTTCTTCTGATGTCCATTAGCATGGTAAATTCTTTTCCACCCCCTCACTTTAAGTCTGGAGGTGTCTTCGGGCTTAAAATGTGTTTCTTGGAGGCAACATATAGATGGGTTTTGTTTTTCTATCCATTCTGATACCCTGTGTCTTTTGACAGGGGCATTTAGCCCATTAACATTCAGGGTAACTATTGAGAGATATGAATTTAGGGCCATTGTATTGCCTGTAAGGTGGCTGTTACTGTATATGGTCTCTGTTCCTTTCTGATCTACCACTTGTAGGATCTCTCTTTGCTTAGAGGACCCCTTTCAAGATTTCCTGTAGAGCTGGTTTGGTGTTTGCAAATTCTTTCAGTTTTTGTTTGTCCTGGAAGCTTTTAATCTCTCCTTCTATTTTCAATGATAGCCTAGCTGGATATAGTATTCTGGGCTGCATGTTTTTCTCATTTAGTGCTCTGAAAATATCATGCCAGCTCTTTCTGGCCTGCCAGGTCTCTGTGGATAAGTCAGCTGCCAATCTAATATTTTTACCATTGTATGTTACAGACGTCTTTTCCCGGGCTGCTTTCAGTATTTTCTCTTTTTCACTGAGACTTGTAAATTTTACTATTAGGTGACGGGGTGTGGGCCTATTCTTATTGATTTTGAGGGGCATTCTCTGAACCTCCTGAATTTTGATGCTCGTTCCCTTTGCCATATTGGGGAAATTCTCCCCAATAATTCTCTCTAGTATACTTTCTGCTCCCCTCTCTCTTTCTTCTTCTTCTGGAATCCCAATTATTCTAATGTTGTTTTGTCTTATGGTGTCACTTATCTCTCGAATTCTCCCCTCGTGGTCCAGTAGCTGTTTGTCCCTCTTTTGCTCAGCTTCTTTATTCTCTGTCATTTGGTCTTCTATATCACTAATTCTTTCTTCTGCCTCATTTATCCTAGCAGTGAGAGCCTCCATTTTTGATTGCACCTCATTAATAGCTTTTTTTATTTCAACTTGGTTAGATTTTAGTTCTTTTATTTCCCCAGAAAGGGCTTTTATATCTCTCGAGAGGGTTTCTCTAATATCTTCCATGCCTTTTTCGAGCCCGGCTAGAACCTTGAGAATTGTCATTCTGAACTCTAGATCTGACATATTACCAATGTCTGTATTGATTAGGTCTCTAGCCTTCAGTACTGCCTCTTGTTCTTTTTTTTGTGTTGAATTTTTCCGTCTTGTCATTTTGTCCAGATAAGAGTATATGAAGGGGCAAGTAAAATACTAAAAGGGTGGCAACAGCCCCAGGAAAATATGCTTTAACCAAATTAGAAGAGATCCAAAATCGTGAGGGGGGATAAAGGGGATAAAAAGGGGTTCAAAAAGGAAGAAATAAAAAAAAAGAAAAAAGAGAAAAAAAAAAAGAAAAGAATTAAAAAAAAAAAAAAAGAATACACCTTTCAGAAAGTGGTTGTTTTTCTGTTTCCAGAATTGCTGTTCTTCTTCTCTTCGATCTGCTGATGGATTTGCAGGTGTTTGCAATCTTTAGATAAGCTATCTAGCTGATCTTTGGCTAGCTGAAGTAGTCTCGGCCTGCTACTTCTCCGCCATCTTGACTCCTCCCCTCTCCCATATCTTTTTAATAACAAGGTAAGCTGATTAAATTAGGCAAAAACTAGGATAAAGTTCTAGAGGATAATATCCCCTCCTGCCTCGTGATAAGGGGTAGGAAAAATAGAAGACCTGAAGTTCTTTTGTTTATAAATAATAATCAATCCTATGTTTGTTTGTTTGTTTGTTTTAAAAGGTGGGACTGACCATTCTTCCCCTTAGGGCAGTTACCCTATTGCAATTTTGCTTTCCCTTCTAGGCTGATTTTGGTATTTGTTTTTTCCTGTTTGCTGTGTGTGGAAATTTTATGGAAAAACCCAATGTGACTTATGATTGTGTTGAAACAGCTCCTGAGACCAACCATAACCTATCTCACTGATGCATCAGAAGCACTTTTGGTGGGACACTAAGGTTTTTCATTGTATGGATATCCAAGAACTTAAGAACACTTGATTTATTGACATGAAAGCTCATAAATATCAAATTAAAGGACTTATTGGCAAAAGAACTCAAATTAAAGGACTCAAATTAGAAGACTTATTGGCAAAAGGAGATGCACAGAAGTGTACATGCCCAGAGGATCCAAAGATCCTAGCATATTTCTTATCACTTAGAAGCAGATGAACTGAAGAATTATAGGAGGCAATCTATACATGAAAGATATCTATGAAAGCAGGATGATGACACTGATAAATATGGCTTGTTTTAGAAACCAATGTCTTCTAGAATTTCACTTCCTGTGTTTTGTAATTGTATTTAATGCCATTTAAAACCCCCAATCTCCTAAAACCATATAATCTCTTAAGATTTTATTCTTTCAATTGGCAGGTTTTTTTTTTTTACTACATTTCCCCCCTAATATAACCTCTGAGGTTAGTTCAGTCTTTCTTATATGTTTATCTTCTCCATGGCATTATCCTAGCCAGTTGTTGGGAGTAAATTAGAATGCAGTCTGTGAAGGTGGCAAGAAAAGAAAAGGCTTGAGGCATTTTGGAGAATAAATAATAGGTCTTAAACTATTGAGATATGGAGAACTGAAGTATATAAAGATGACTTTTAGTTTGCAACCTATAAAATCAAATGGACCAGAAGCCAAAAAGGATTAAAAGTACATAGAGATTTTGGAAACCAAAAGCATATGCCTTGGGTTTTTTCATGGTGACTTTGGAAATTTCATTTTGGACTATTCCTGTATCTGAAGAATTATTATGCAAGCTAAATTCTTGATTACCAAAAAAATTGTTTTCATTCATCTTCAAAGGCACATGATTCAACAATGCCATAGAAACTAATTAATTTATTTACAAACATTCGGGCAAATTAGATTGTTCGGCAGTCTTTGAATTCTTTTCCCATCCTCCTAGGCAAGGGGGTTAGGGTTCTCTCTAACTACTATGCTGATTTTGGTTCAATTGTCCTGTCTTGCCAAACGCTGAGTGCTGATAACCCTGCTTCAGGTAAGGATGCCCACTATTAAAGATTTCATCAAGAAAGTGAAACATATCAAGAAAAAGAGAAGGAACAGAAGTCATCTGTGAGGACCTGCAGGCATTTCTAATTGCAAAGCATACTAATGTATGCAAACTTCATTACAGACACACCAGGCATCTGTTGTTACTTCCAGGATAGCATAGAATCTCTCCAATAAACAAAGCTCTTGGAAAGAGTATAGGCTTCTGATTATTCTAAAATACTGCCTTTAACCACCAATAAAGATGACAGCTTTGTTCACAAAATTAAGCCTATTTCTGTCTCATGCTCCCTTTCCTTCAGGAGGAAAGTGTCTGATGAATAAATTTTTCTTGGCATGTTTTCTTGCAGGAAGAAGTGAGTTTTGATTGTGTACCACACTATGGCATTAGATGACACTGGTTGAACACTCATCTGTTCTGTATGTGGAAGGAGCATTTGACCAGGAAGTCAACATGAATTCATATCCTGGCTTCCATATTTACCAGCCTGATGACTGTGAGTGCATGCAATTCTGTTCTCTGAATTTCAATGTCTTCATTTGTGAAGTAGAGATTTTATTGTTTATACCATCTTTCTTAGGGTTATAACATTGGGAGAATCAAATAAAATTACAAATTCAAATGAGTTTTGCAAGTCACAATTACTACATATGTATTAGATATTTCATTTTTGCCTCCTAAAATCTTGGATCCTCAGATTTTAAGTTGTAGATGTGACTTGAGAGTAGAGGATGTGGAGGCTAAGATACTCAAATTAAATGTAGTTATATTAACCACATTTTTATGTGATATCTCAAAATTGTGAGTAGAAGAAGAAAAAAAAGAAAACAGAATAATCCAATCTTATTCTTGCTATCCTTTTGAACAAAGATAGGTTATGGTTTGTTCTCAGCATGGGGTATCCTTTGGGGGGCAGAACAGTCTCATAAGTATGACGCAGTTTGAATTAGAAGGGGTGGCTGAACCATGCTTTTGGGTGGTGTGTGAGAAGCCAGTTGGATTAGTTGGTTGGTTCATCCACTTGATTAGCAAACTTAATACCAGGAAAAGAAGCCAGTGCCTTTACTGGGAAACCTTAAATGAAAAAGAAAGGGACTTGTCTTTTTGTTTGTCTGTTTGTTTGTTTGTTTTAAATGGGACCAAGGTAAGGAATACAGGAAACAAATATAAGCAGAAACATTGACGGAGCCGCAAACCAAGCATGAAAGGTGGACAAGCTTGAGAATGTTTAGTAAAGTGATTAAGAAACTGGTAAAATAAATTTACTCAAACAGCCTGCAAGCTGTCATAGAGGATGGCCACCTAAAATGAGCTGTTTTGTAGTGCGGGGTATTGGCATGTCTGAGTTCAACAGATACAAGAGTCTGAATTAAAGGCTGCTTTCTAGTAGTTCATTTAGCAATAAATTACACATTCAAATGAGCGTAGCTTTGAGGAATAGGGAAGTAAACAGGGAGAGAGAAAGAAATTATATAGAAATGCACCATCAGGTTGTTTACCCTAAAGATGATTAGTGCATGACTTTCCTTCTATGGAGACTTGTGAAATGTATGTGTGGATTTTCTTCCCATAGGAAGAAAAAAAAAAAAAGAGGAAGTTTTATCCATTATCCCCTGTCCTCCATCACTCAGGGTTCTCCAGGACTGTAACTCCCCCATATATGTGAGTACAGAGAGGGTGTCCACATGGTTAGAGAAATCCTGAGGGCGGGAAGCTGCAAAACTGAAATAGGGCCAAATCCAGATAAATCAAGTTGTATTTGCTTGAAGTAAGAGGAAGTTTGTGTGAGCTGATCATCACAGGTATGATAGAAATAAAGGTGGGGCTGAGATGAGATGAAGTGCAATTACATGGTACAAAAGGGAAACTGTCAGAGTAAAGACACAATAATTTTTTTTTTTAAAGAAGATATTTGGGGTGCCTGGGTGGCTCAGAAGTTAACCATCTGCCTTCGGTTCAGGTCATGGTCCTGGATTCCTGGGATCGAGCCCCACATCAGGTTCCCTGCTCAGCAGAAAGCCTGTTTCTCCCTCTGCTCCTCCCCCTGCTTGTGTTCCCTCTCTGGTTGTCTCTTTCTCTGTCAAATAAATAAATAAAATCTTAAAAAAAAAACTTCAAAAATTTCATTATAAGGATAAGCCAAGATGGGGTTATCACCACAAACTCTAATTAAAATTTATAATGTCACATATATGCTCTTATATTTTTACTAGATGAGTAAGGATTTTTTATTTTCTGATATTATGAAGAGAACAGAGATCAAAAGTAGTAATTGGCCTACCAAATGGATAAGACATTCAGGATTCAAGAGATTCAAATCCAAACTAGTGAGAATTGAATCGTCTTCAACTTAATCTGAGTCTATATTTTGGGAGAATTTGTCTCTCAGAAAGAAATCAAATTAATAGTATTATATAGTGTTGTGTATTTCTTCCACCTATTGGAGTATAGATGCAGTTTTCTAAAAATAGAACTTTTTACTTTCACTGGGTAATGTTCCTTATCTTGTATCTCTTGAAGTCAGAATGGTAAGGATAAATTAACTCATATGAATAAAATTATGATTAAATAATTTTGAGGTTTCAATCACTTAGGAGAAACTGTAAGATTCTAATATGCTGCTGGATGCTTCATTTAGCTATCAGGATGAATACATTAGCACTTTCTAAATTTTGTGTCTTGCATATACACTTATTTGTATTAAAAGCTTCAAGGATCTATGACTAAACTCTTCTTCTGTCGAGTTGCTACTTCTGCTACTTACCTTTCATATGTCACTATCAACTAATTTTCTTCCTTATATTAAAGCTCAGCTTGGATTTCTCAAGCTACATGATAGTGGTGTCTCTTGCTGTTGATTTCTGTGTTCACACCATTTAATCTCCTCTCCTTTTCCAAAAATGTGCATGTCTGCCTGTGTATGTATGTGTTTTGCAAATTTCCTTATCTATAGTCTCAATTCTAACTACGTAATTCCACACATACTATAACCTTAATGCATATGCTTCTTCCAACTCTTCTCTTACTAATTTTTATCATCCACCAAGATCTGTCTTCTATTTTAAATAGGTCATGAAATTTTTAGAAATTACAAGAATATTTAATGTGAAAATGTTTATTCTTAGAATATTCACAGTTTCTGTTCAGGCTGTACCTTCCTCCATTCAAGAAATTACTCCTTTAAGAGCACAGAATAGTAATCTGTCCTTATGAAAGTGTTCTTTACCTGGCTCACAGGTGAGGTGAAAAGAAGTAAATGAAGCAGAATGTCAAGCTGTATTATTGGCACTAAAAATATGTCATTCTAACATGTAAAAGATTAAGTACTGATATTATGACTTCAGAAAAAAAATATTTTCATTCTAAACAAAGATGATATCCACTAGTCGCCCTTATGCCAAACCAGGGAACATTAGTAATACTATCATTTAGTAGGTAGATCTATGATCATTGGTACATAATCTAATCCTACACAGACCTGTATACAAGTAACTACCTTAATCGTATGAATAAGAAAGCCCAAGAGATTATTGGACTTATTCAGGATCTTTCCACTTAATTCTATTCTATTTAGAATGAAATCAAACTCCTTACATGTCCTTATTGATTTTACCATTGCATGCTTAGGAAATGTGTACTTTTGTCTACATGTGCCACACTTTAGGAAAAATGTGAGAAAAGTATTATGTAGATTTAATCTGCAATAAAGAATCTTGCCATGAAGAAAGCTCTAGAACCAGATGGTTTCATCCATAAATTCTATAAAACAGTTAGGGAGAAGTAATATCAATTTTACTCAAACACTTTCAGACATCAGATTAGGAGAGGAAAAGCATTATTTTCCAGCTCATTTTATGAAATCCAGTGATTTCACTCCCAGTTCCTTATTCCATGGTAATACACCCATATGAACATCAAAAAGGCAGTAAAAAGAATGCTCTCAAGAGCCTAAAACTGGAAGGAAAATTCAAAATCTCATTTAAAATAGAATAGATAATAGAATAGATAATAGAATAGAATAGATAATAGAATAGATAATAGAATAGATAATAATAGATAATAGAATGGGATAGATAAATTGCAGTACATTCTTAGAGTATATGGTGATGAGAAGAAAAAAATGACAGCTACAAGCATTACCATCTACTAATGTGACAGAAATAATGTGGAGTGGGAAAAGCCAGCTGCACATTTTGTTTGACTCCATTTATGTGAAGTTTAAAAACAAGCCAAACTGACATATATGTTTATATGTATGTATATGTTTTTATATATTTATATGTCTGTATATATATGTTATTATTTCCAGTTCTTTTGGTATTCTTTTTACTTTGCCTCAAATCCTTATATTTTATCTTCTATGAAGAATACTTTTACCGCATATAGAATGCTAATTTGGCAGGTTAATATCTTTCAATATATTGAAGATATTCCATTCTCTTCCTGATTTCTTCTGCTTCTTCAGAGGTAATTAGTGTATGTTTCTTTTCCTTGAATTACTTTTCAGATTTTTCTGTCTTTGGGTTTCAATAAATGATGTAATTAAGACAAAATATATAATGTTATTAAGGGAGTGCTAATGTGTGCATGTGTGGGTGTGAGTATATGTGGGTGTCCAAAGTATTTTGTATGTTCTGTTTTTATTGATCCTATATGGATCAATAAACTTGAATATGTAGCCTAATTTATTTTTTATCACTTTTGGATATTTTTAAGCTATTCAATCTTGAAAGAGTGCTTTAGGTCCATTTGTTATCTCCTCTCATTTTGAGACTAACTAAACTGTGCTAGAACATTTTCTCGTATTCTAGCAAAAACCTTATAATACCCTTGTAATGTTCTAAGTGATAAGAGCTCCAAGAACATCTTGTTCTAATATTTGGTCTTTGACCCTGGTTCCTGACCCTGGCTCCATAAATCCCTTGAAATTTCCTGGGTGATAGGAATGAATTTTTTTTTTTTTTCCCCATGAGGCAACTCTTAGTGGACTCCTGGATGCCTTTTTTTTTTTTTTTAAAGATTTTATTTATTTGACAGACAGAGATCACAAGTAGACAGAGAGGCAGGCAGAGAAAGAGGAGGAAGCAGGCTCCCTGAAGAGCAGAGAGCCCGATGCGGGGCTGGGATCATGACCTGAGCCGAAGGCAGAGGCTCTAACCCACTGAGCCACCCAGGCGCCCCTCCTGGATGCCTTTTGAATGGGAGCTGATCACCAGAAACACCAAGCTATAATTAGAAGCTTGGAACTCTCAGCCCCACCTGCTTTCTTTAGGGGGAGAAGAAGGGGCTGGAAATGGAGTTAATGATTTACCATGCCCATGTGATAAGCCTCCATAAAAATCCCAATAGTATAGGGGTTCAGAGATCTTCCAGGTTAGTGAACATATTCCCATGCTGGGAGGGTGGCACACCCTAACTCTATGGGGACAGAATCTTCTGAATTCAAGTTCCTCTCAGTACCTCACACCTATGTATCTCTTTATCTGGCTATTCATCTGTATCTTTTATCATATCTTTTATCCTACAATAAACTGATAAGTATGTGTTCCACTGATGTCTGTGAACTATTCTAGCAAATAAATCCAAGAGGGTGGGCATGGGAACCTTCAATCTGTAGCCAAGTTAGATAGAAGTTGTGCACAACCTGGAGACCTACTACTTGCAATTGACAATTGAAGTGGGAGGGCGCTCAGAACAGATTGAGCTTTTAACCTGTTGTGTCTGCATTCAATCCAGTTAGTGTCAGAATTGAATTGAGTTGTAGGACACCCAGCAAGTGTCACAGAAGAGTTGCTTGGTGTGGGAAAAAGCCCCACCTCTCTGGTGCCAGAAGTGCTGTGAGTGTAGTAGCTTAAGAGTCAAGGAAAAATACAGTGTGTCTTTCCAAATCATCACAATAAAAATGAAAGCTATTTTCTTATCATGTTAGAGTTGATAAAGATTTCTTGAAATGTTATTTATATTCATCACTACTTTGAAATTATGGTATGTCTTTAATGTAGTATCAAGAATTTCATATAATACTATACCACATTATAAAAATATTTTAGGGATGCCTTCTTGGCTCAGTTAGTTAAGCATTGACTCTTGGTTTTCGCTCAGGTCATAATCTCAGGGTCGTGGGATTGAGCCTTGCACTGGGCTCCACTTCAGCATGGGGTCTGCTTGAGATTCTCCTTCTCTCTCTCCTTCCCCCTCCCCCGACTCCTGTGTGCTCTCTAATAAATGTTTTTTAAAAGTATATATTTTATATTATTTTTGTATTTAATATAGTTTTTATATTTTATATACTTTATTTAATGCATTTTGAAACATTACTATGAGATGAGTTCTGTAGGCTTCACCAGGCAGTCACAGGGTTTATCACTGAAAGGTCAGTCAGGGTCAAAACCACCGAAAGATTTGAACAGGGAAAGTTTAATATAAATAATTTCTAACTCTAATAAAATGTTATAACAGTGAAGGATTGGCTAGTAAGGAGTAAATAAAATTCTAAAAAAAAAAAAATAGTAATACTCAACCACTAATTCTAGGGCTGGATAGAGTCCCAAGGAAGAAGTGAATCTCAGAGTCCCTCCTGCACTTCATCACTAGCTCAGAGTTGAAATCTAGACTTCACTGGAAAGTATCTAGATGACACTCACAGGATGATGAAATTCACAGAGACTATAGAGTTATACAAGGGATTCCTGGGGGAGTCTATTAGAAGATGATGTGTAGACTATTGACACTCCGCTGTGAAGTCATTGGAGGGGTACTGGGTAAAGCCATTCATGGATGATACCAAACCAGTAGCACTTTACTACAAAATTGTCCAAGGGGATGGTACGGAAGCATTCATGGGAGATGCTGAGCCAACGACACTCAGGTGGGTGCCAGGGAATCCATTAATGGATGGTAATGGTCACTGAACCATGCTAGTGTTGGACACTACAGAAGGCAAATGTACTATAGGATTTAAGTCTAGAAAAGCTTTATGTGCTGCTGCAGGAACTTTGCTAAAGGAGCACCCAACCCAGGACAAGAAGCCTCTTTCTTTTTTTTTTTTTTTTTTTTTTTTTTTTAAAGATTTTATTTATTTATTTGACAGAGAGAGAAATCACAAGCAGGCAGAGAGGCAGGCAGAGAGAGGGGGGGGGGAAGCAGGCTCCCTGCCGAGCAGAGAGCCCGATGCGGGACTCGATCCCAGGACCCTGGGATCATGACCTGAGCCGAAGGCAGCGGCTTAACCCACTGAGCCACCCAGGCGCCCTCTTTTTTTTTCTTTTAATTAAAGATTTTAAGTAGGCAGAGATCACAAGTAGGCAGAGAGGCAGGTGGGGGGTGGGGGTGGGGGAAGCAGGTTCCCTGCTGAGCAGAAAGCCTGATGCGGGCCTTGATCCCAGGACCCTGGGATCATGACCCGAGTTGAAGGCAGAGGCTACCCAGGTGCCCCAAGAAGCCTCTTTTTTCAAACCTTAAATGTTTTGCCACATGGCAAAAGAAAATATTTACAGTGTCTAGGTCAACAGACTAGGCATTGAAAATTGAATTGATGCAGCCTATTTGCAAATGTCTTAAAACATATTTCCATATATTTTGCCACTTGACATTTATAACATGAACTGGTAAATCTTGTTATTGTTACTTCATTAGGGCTGAAATTTAAAGAAACTCTCCCTCATTTCTTTTATTTTTCTCTTGAAATCTCATATATTATTCTGATGGTTGAGTGTTTTTCCCCAACTCAGCTTTTTCATTTCCATCACTGCATTTTAATTTGTCCTTTATTGGCTTTAATCACATCTTTTTTTTAGAACCCTCACGTTCCTTTAAGTTTTCTGTTCTCCTTCCTTGGATTTTATATTTTGCATTTATTTTCCAAAAGTGTCCCTTGTCTCTTCTATTAAACTTTTTTTTCAGCAGTATGTTTTTTTAATGAATCCTCAAGATAATTTTCCCCATCTTTTTTTCTTCACAATAATTTAATTTAAAAAGATAGATGTATTTTAAAGGAAATTGTAGGTTTACAGAAAAATTGAGTATAAAGTACAAAGAGTTCACATCTACCCACCCACCCCCAGTTTTCCCTTTTATTAATATTTTGTATTTGTATGGTATGTTACCATCAGTGAGCCAATATTGATTTCATTATTGTTAACCAAAATAAATAGTTTACCTTAGTGCTCACTGTGTGAATGAGGAAGAAATGTATGAAACCTGTATAAAAAAATGAATCTATAAGACAGATAAATTATACCTTTTCTGAAAAGAAAAAAAAAATGTGGTAATGATGACTTATTTGTATATTAAAAGATGAATGGGAGGGAGTTCAATGATTGAGCCTAATAGCTTCAATTTCACTATGAAGTGACAAGGTACTCTGCTGGGAAACACACATCAAAGAGGAGGAAAGGCATATTTTGAAGGAAAGTATACATAAAATAAATAATAAATATCTATTTTCATCTTCTAAAATCTTTTCAAAAAAATTTTTTAAAATATCATTGCTCACTTAAATAAAATTGCATTTATAAAAACTCTACCAACATACCCAACTGAGGCAGAAAATTAAAATGGTACCTTGTTGAGAACTGCTAGTGTTTTCACCCTCTAGGGTTGGTTCTAACTGTGAGTAATCCTGGATCTAATTCTCAGGTGCCTAGGGAAACTTTCAGAGGTTAGATAAGCACCAAATTTCATTCACAGTAAGAGGGAGGTATGTTTGAAAAATTGTTTGACTCTTTGGAGGCCTTTGCAGGGTCCAATTTTGTTAATTTGTTCTACAACATACTGAAAAAAACAGTTCATGACACACTCAGTCTGAGTTTCTAGGGAAGACATGATCATTCTACATTTTATTCTTCTTGAATATAAGTGAGAGTCAATCTGTGAATTCTAGAATTCTAGAATATGTTCATAGCACATATTTTATAATATTTTACAATTCAATTATAGCACAACTTACAGTCAGTATAAAAGTTTTTTTTTTTTTTTCAAAGACTAGTACTAAATTAATCATGACGTGCGCGTTCGGTATCCTTAAATTGACATTCTTAGTGTTATCACAAATAACAATTTTGTAAATTATTCCTCTAGTGTAACTTTATTGACTTGGAAAATAGTCAAGCTACTCTCATTGGGGAAAAAAATCTACCTAATTCAATTTCTCAGAAATTTTATTTCTTTCCTAATATATTGATCATGCATATAAAATAATAAATAATATCTCTCCAAAATAATTAAAATTGTAATACAAATTAAAGTAGTTACTCTTATAAATACTAAAATTACCAGTGTTTCTTAATTTTACCTGCTTTCTTTATGACTTTAATGAAGTCTCTGGTCTGCTTGTTGGAAATGCTGAAATAAATTAAACCCAATACATGGTTTTATAAAAATTTTAATTCCTCCTAACATTTGTCATTATTTTTAAATCTCTTACCTGGAAAGGTCCATCAAAGTATTTATTAGACATATTGTCAAGGAAAAAATTCAAAGAAAACAACAAAAAGACATACAGTAACCTAAGTTTGGAAAGAGTGTTTAAGATATATGTACACACAAAAACTGGTATTTTAAATCAATATGATAAATAGAGATTAGTTTTCACAAGTCAGGAATAAGCTTCAATGGCTTCATCAGACATGGAGGAGATGGGATGGGGACAAAAGTAGAAAGGACCAAGAGTCAAAGGACCTCTTTAAGATGTTGGATTTTCCAGTTCTGTTTCATTAGTCAGTAATCAATAACGAACCTAGATATACTGCTCATTTCCCTTGAAATCAGCCAGGAATTCCTTACCTCCAAGGCAATGTTCACAATCAGGGGACATTCGGCAATGACTATGACATTCTTGGTTGTTACAGCTAGGAGTAGGGGAGTGCTACTAACATCCAGTGGGCAGAAGCTGGGATGATATTAAGCATCTTACAATGACCAGGACAGAGCACTGTAACTAAGCAGTATCCAGACCAAAATATCAGTAGTGCTGATGTTGAAGAAACACTACTCTAGGGCCAAATGGGAACATTTGTTCTTCTTTATAGCCCTCAGGCTCTTTTACAGAAATCCTCTTCCCATCCCCTTGGTACAGCCAAGGGTACAGCTGTACCCTTGATGTTCATTTTAGCTTGATTTCACCTGTAAACAAATGGAATGAGGCAAAATGACGATGGGTGTTGAGGAGAGCGACAGCAACTATATAATCGCAACACACTCCCTTGAGATGTTACTAAAGATAATTTTTAATATCTTTATGTGGGAAATATATTTCCAAAATGTAATGTTTCCAGCATTTGAAGTGTATCACATTTGTGTCTGCTTCATGACATATTTTGGCCTTTTATAATGTGTTTTCTCTGCATGATGATACTTTTCAATTTATTTTCTGACTTGAGGTACATTTTTTCTCTTCTTGGTTCAGGATAGATGATTTGTTAAATGCTAATTTTCCATCTACATATCTGGAAAAAGCATTTTGACCCTAAAATTTCTGGCCCCTGTATCCCAGGACAAATGATAGCAATTCCTTCCTGTTTATAAAGAGCTATAAAATATGAATTAAACCACCAAAGTGTCATTAGTGCTAAGATGATTTATCAGCCTCTGTTAAGAGCATTATTGAAGCAAGAGCAGAGGGATGCATTATGGGGATTTATTTATTTTCCAGCCGTGATGCAGAGCTCTTATCAGAATAAAATCATGTCTTTTTAGATCCAGTGTAGATATAGCACAAATAATCACAAAGCCCACAAAATAGGCTAGCTTGCTTATAGAAGGTATCTGATATTCCTGGAATAGATTGGGTTATTATACCAGCTTGAACACAAGCTGTTGGGCTAATTTCTTACTTGAAGTAAGGATTAAGTTTATTATTGATTTAACCTATATTTGTAGTATTGGCTTGAAACCAAATTAAACTTTATGTTATACTACTGTCAATTTTTACCTTATTTTTAGCTAGATTTTTCATGTGTTTTTTTTTTTAAAGAAGTTACACACAGTCACAAATATATATGTCAGCTATCTACCATCTTGAAGTTGAGTAAAAAGCTGCATAGCATAGTCATGAAGTGACAGGATTTCTCTGTCAAACAAATTGACATTTGATTTTCTGCCCCACAACTAAATAGTTGGGTAACCTTAGGGAAATGTTCTTATTTTCCAGGTATAGCACCTAATAGCAGTCAATGATATTATAGCTGATCATGTTTTGTGTTTTTCCCGTAACTAAAGGATTTATTTGTATAATTAAACATAAGTGGCTCAAATTATTTATGTTTTCAGATTTTTCATTCTTACTTACTCTTTCTCCTTCCTCTTTCTCTTTTTTGGTGTTTTCCTCCTCCCCACTCTCTCTACACACACTGACATATGTAAAGTTTTTATACACATATGAGTATTACATTTTGACCTGGTAATAATTTGATGAGGATTATATGAGACAGTGGATGCAAAATGTTAATTCTTTGTCTCGGATATAATGATAATTCAATGATTTTCAGTCATTATTATTTCCACATGCCAAACATATTATACTGAAATGATGTTTTAGATAACTTATTATAAATAACTCACTTAAGAATAGCAAACATATCTTCTTATTAGTAGTAATCTTCATTCCTCTAAGGCTCTTATGTGGTTCTTAAAAATTATATCATAGAAGCTTAGATTTTAAGTCATCTTTGGTGTCATTTAGTCTCATCTACTTTTTAAGATGAAGGAACTGAGAGCTACAGATTTTTCAGAATATGCCAGAGTTATCTTTGAAGCAATCTCTGTTTATATTTGATCAAAGTGATCTACTCCTCGTTCGCTGAGAAGTCAAGAGGGATTGTCTCCCTTGGGATGCTTTTGGAGGAAAAAGTGGAAACATCAGTTTAGAATTACATAGTTAAAATGAAATGATAAAATACAATGAGGAGCATGTTCATTTCCACACTTGCCCAAACTTTTAAATGAATAATAAAGTGCTTAGAGAAGTTTTATAATATCTCAATCATTTGCAAGAAACAAGCTGTCCTTTATTTGCTCCCTTTCAATTTGATGTGTATTTTCCCTTCAATTTAAAATAGATTTGCATAAGTTGACTAACTAGTAAAAGCAATGCTGACTGAGAAAAAGACTGCCTACTGTAAAGACTGAGTAATCATAATTTAGAGTTTTAGTGGGTAATGAAAATTAAGACAAATCCGGACTGGTTTTAAGACAAATTAAAACATGGCTTAGTTGACAGTTTCTAATTTGCAATCTAAATGTTTCTTCATGATTTATGTCTTCCCAAATGTAAATATGCTCATCTATTTTTATTTATTTAAAATGGTTATAATTATTTATATAATGAAAAATTTGCTCATTGTTACAGCCAATCATTTACATACACTCTTGCAGAAATAGGAACTTAAAACCAGCATTTTGTTGTTTTACATGCTTGTATCTCATACCTTGTGTAGGTAAAAATATATCTACAAATACATCATTTTAATTACTGTCTTAGTAATCCTTATAATAATTTCTAAATTAGTGTGTGAATGTTTGAAGTTGGAAAATGGGGACTAGGTACACAGACCAACCTTCGTGCAGAAACAAGACATTTATTATAGATATATCTCGGAAGTTTGTGTTGATACCATAACGGTTACATGTTGGGACAGGTGATGAGATAATCTTTGCAAATGTAATTAAGTTAAGGATTTTGAGGGTCATCTGGGTCACCCAGTCAGTTAAGTGTCAGACTCTTGATATTGGTTCAGGTCATGATCTTACAGTCATGTGGTTGAGTCCCACATAGAGCTATGTGCTCTGTGTGGAATCTGCTTGAGATTCTCTCTCCTTCTTCCTCTCTCTCCTCCTTGCTAAAGAGTGCCTAGCATTGCCAGAAGCTGGAAGAGGTAAGAACAGAATGCCCTCTCAAATCTTTGGAAGGAACATGGCCGGGCTGCTGCCTTGATTTCAGACTTAGGGCTTCCAGAACTGTGGGAGAAGTGTCTGTTATTTTAAGCCACTAAGTCTTGGCAATTTGTTACAGTAACCCTACGCAGCTAAACAACACTGAATAACCTGAATTATTAATCTTGAGAGTGGACTAGTAAATGCTTTGGATGACAGAATATGCAATGAGTATATATACATCATAAAACTCAAAGTAATGGGACAATGAGGTAATGAGGCTTCCTGGTTTTGTGTATGGACAGTCTGTTCAAGTAAATAGCTCACTTACACCTTCCTTATGCCCAGTGCAATGGATTGATTTAACTTCCTCCTGGTCACAAAGGAGCATGAGCTGTGGAGTTGCTTGAAAACACAGAGAAGCTCTTAAAATAGATTAGAAATGTGTTAGAGCAGGTGGTAGTAGGTGAGCCACAAAGAATGCTGTTTCCTTCACAGCAGCCATATTTGTGAGGAACCAGTTTTGATGTATTTGTACCCCCTTCATTTCCTTATATTCTTGGCACATTATAAATCCTTCTCATGAAGTTAAACTTCCTTAATCAGATGACAAGATGGATGGCGTTGGTCAGTTTGTCAATTCTTTTCCTTGGTTCCTGACAGCACACAGTGGCAGAGGATGAATGCAAACCTTGTTTCCTCCCTCAACAAGCAGCAGCATTTTCCTTGTTAGTCCTCCTCTTGCTGGAAACTCACCCCTCATTCCCTGTGCCTCCATTCACCTAAAGCAGAATTGGATCAGACTTACCTCAAATGTTATGATTTTCTTTCTCGTTTGCTACATGTCTGATTATATTCTTCTCATACCAGAAAGAGCCATAGCATGTTTGTAAGGTTTTACATCTTTTTAAATTTAATGTTATAGACTCAGCAAGTTGTGTTGACATTTTAGTGACATCATAAACTAGTTTATATTATAATCTAAGATAGCATGCTGTTTTTGGAATATTTTCTTAGTTTGTCATCTTATAGATGTAGCAATTAATCAAACAATAATTACTCATGATGCTTAGAAGATTGAGAAAAATTGATTTTAATTTGCAATGACTTGGCATCCTGTGACTTATGTTACCATTAATGGATTTATCACCAAACAAAATTGAGGACATTTCCTAATATCCATTTCCCATTTCCCATCCTCCAGCTACATTGCGAATCGGCAGGCACCACAGTGCATACTGTATTTTTATTGATTCAAATGATGAATCTATGGCCTTTCATTTTTTTAAAAAGATTTTATTTATTTGACAGAGAGAGACACAGTGAGAGAGGGAACACAAGCAGCAGGCAGAGACAGAGGGAGAAGCAGGTTCCCTGCTGAGCAGGGAGCCGGATGCGGGGCTCCATCCCAGCACCCTAGGTTCATGACCCGAGCCAAAGGCAGATGCTTAACCCACCGAGCCACCTAGGTGCCCCTCTGTGTTCTTTCAAAAGATGCTTTGCCAGACTAGTTTTTGCTCTGTCAACTGGCTGCCTTTTTTATTTTTTTTTTTTATTTATTTTTTTTTAAGTGAGGATTCTCAAGAAATGCATCTACCAAGGGAAAGAAGGCTGCTGTAACTTTGTGAGGCAAACTGGCAAACATGGCGGCTGATCTATATCTTCTGTTTATACACATGGTAAAAATCACTACCTTGTCTTTGTTTTTCTTTTTCACAAAAATAATACCTCCAATATTGGTTGACTGTACATTTACAACATGGAAGACTGAAATAGTCAACTGGTCTAATTTAAGTATTACTAGAAAGAATGTCATATAGTGTTGCAGAACATTAGCTTTTGTGTTGTAAAGATCTTGGTTTATATCCTGGATGTGCCACTTAGTAGCTTTATGTTCTCAATCCAAGTTATTTAAATTTTGAGGTAGAGTTTTTTCATCTGCAAAATGGGGGATAATTCCACTGATGTTATGCTATTAGCTTAGGTAAGAGTTAAGTGGTTATAAGCACAATGCTCTGTTCGGTTCCTATAAGTGCTAACTAGCACTTAGTGCTAGTTAGTGATGTTTAGTTTGATAATCCAGACATATATCATATCAGAATATTTTAGCTTTTGAATATATATAATCATAAAACTGAAAGTAATAGGACTTCAAAGGATCTGATAGCTAAGATAACTGACATTCAGAGCGGTTAAATGGCATGCTTAGCATCACACACCTGATTAGAGGCAATATTGAGACTAGAATCAAGATTCTCAAACTTTTGGAAAATGTATTCTCTTAAAAACCTTGTTGGCTTATCCTGAATGCCCTCTTTCCATCCAGGTTTGCCAAATTTAGCAAATAAAAAGACAAAGTACTCAGCTAAATTTGAATTTCATATAGACATCATCAAATAAATTTTTAGTTTGAGTATGCTCCCTACGATATTTAGGACATACTGAATATAAAAGTATGTGATAAAAAGAATTGTAAATGCTATGCAATACTAAATAATACTATCATATACAATACTAAACGAATTGAACATTCCAATCTTTACAACACATTTGCACTGAAAATGATTTCTTGTCTGCCTGAAATTCAGATTGAACTGAGCATCCTGTATTTCTTCTGGCAATCTAAGTTTGATCACCAGTGTTTTGTAAGAAGCTTTAAGTTTTATATCCATTTTGTCTATTCCTGGCAATCCTAGTTCACTTTGCAGCCATCTAAATTGTCTCCAAAACAGGTGTGGGCCAAGCACAACCATAAATTGTGATAGATCTTCATAAACCCTGTATGAAAACCAATCTCATACTTCTCTGCTATTTTCTCATTCTCACCCGCAAAGAGTTCTTCCTTCTCCTTCTTGATATGTTTTCCATGGTCAGAATCAAAGTGTTTGTAGTAGGCTGCACAAGGTTGTCTTATATATATAAGTACGGACATATTGGGACTTTATTATCTAAATGGTTGTATGTGGAAAAATCTGAATTATTATCTAAATGGTTGGATATGGGAAAATCTGAATTATTATCTAAATGGTTGTATATGGAAAAATCCAGGTTAGGAAACACTGTTGGTTAACTTGAAAGACATTAAGTCCAAATGATCCCTTTTATTTTGGACCTCACTGTTTTCCTGGAACTCACTTTAATGTACCATTCTTCTTGCCAAACTCAAGTATGGAAGGCCTGAAGTGGGTACAGCCAATTGATCATTAACCAGACCAGGTGGAAGCAGTTTGCTGTCAAAAAACTTGCCTCCATATCCTTCTAGGATGCTTATGACTCTAGTATGTCATCCTCAAAGTCTGATTACCTCCAACAATCAAAGGTCACCAGAGGAGAGAACCCTTGGGAATGTATTGCCACATCAACTATTGTAGACCGATAGCCAGCTTGCACTGCTTTGAAGGCTCTTCAAATAGTGCATGAACTTCCCCTTATTCTGAAGGTTTAATTCAAGGACTCTTAGGACAAATTGCTTTCTTGTATTAAATGAGAAATTTTACCCACTAAGAGAGAAGGAGCTGGGTAGGGAGCCATTAGTAGGAAGGTTCACACAGCTACGTTAATAGAGTTGTTTGTCTCAGAGTTTCCACAGCCCTTTTCATTTGTTTCACATGGTCACAGAGCTTATAAAAAGTGAAGAGAAAAATGAATGCGTTTGCACTCAGAATTGTTCTTTTCATTCAAGAAAGGATTAGTTTTATTCACACGTTATCCTAACAGTCACTGCTCAGCCTTAGCATCTGAGCAAATGCATTTTAAGTTATGAACTTGCATCTTATCAGATATGTGAACTCTTTGATAATCCTACACTCTCTCATGCAAAAACAATAAACTCCACAAGGCAGCTGTTACTGCGCTGAATTCCAGAAATTCTGACTTCCTATGATTGTATTAGGCAAAATGCTTGTGATTTAAGGTTAAATAGCATTAACATTGTACTGAGAAACAATGTGAGTATAGAGATATGAAATGGAGATTCTGAGTCTAGATGTCTGGATTCTAGTTGTACCACAAAATAATTGTATTTACTTGATCAAGTCTCTAATCTACTTAGAGACTATTTCTTCACTTATAAGTAGAGATTGTAGGTTACTAATATTATTATGTGAGGGCCGCCTGGGTGACTCATTCAGTAAAACATCCAACTCTTGATTTCAGCTAAAATCATGAACTTAGGGTTGTGGGATCAATCGACCCCCAAGTGTCATGCTCTGTGCTCAGTGGGGGATCTGCTTGAGAGTCTCTCCCTCTGCCTCTCCCTCATTCATGTATGCACATGCATTCTCTCTCTTGGTCAAATCAATTAAAAAATAATATTATTATACTAGCCTCAGAGAATGTGGGGCAATCATTCTTCATACTTCTCTCTCTTGTTTTGTATCATAGTTTGCATAAAATTGGTCACAAATTATGTTGCATACTATTAAAATATATTCTGACTTTTTTTTTTGCCACCTTTATTGCTGTTATTCTGATACAAGCACCCTTACCTCATGTGTTCTTGCATTAGGACTTTCACTGGTTTCCCTTCTTACACCCTTACCTATACCCCCTTTCAAAATAATCCTTTAAATATATGAATCAAATCATGTCATTCTTATGCTCACCCTCCAGCAGTTTCCCATCTCATTCAAAGTAAAAGCCAATCCTTACAATAGCCTAGCAACAAAACTTGTCTTGTGCTCGTCCTCTGTTGGTCCCTGGGCCTTTATTTCCTTCCACACCCTCTCTATCATCTTCTTCAGCAGCTGAGCCATTCTCCAACCTCAGGCCTTTTCACCTGCCTCTCCTTTGCCTGAGGTGTTCTTCTCATAGAATTCCCCACGGTTCTCACCTTTTTGAAGTCTCTGTTCAGTTCTCCTCTTCTTGTGAGGCCACTTCTAAGTACCCTATTAAACAGTGCAACTCTCTATGCCCTATACTCCTTATTCCCTTATCTGATTTATTTTCTTTTTGATATCTATCACCTTCTATCCCACAATATGATTATCTAGGTTTTTCTGTTTTTTATTTTTTTTTAATTTGTTTGTTTGTTTTGTTTAAGTAGGATCTACACCCAGCATGGAGCCCGACATAGGACTTAAACTCACAAGACAAGACATAAAATCTAGTTATTTTATTTTTTTAAAATGATCTCTCTCCCCACAGGAGAATTAAGTCTTCACAAGATAATAATTGGTGTTTATTTTCTTTATTGCTCACTATGCATTCCCAAAGACTAGGAGAGTACCCAGCACGTTGTAGGTGCAGAATAAATCTACATTGAGGGAAACAGTAAAGGGATAAAGGAACATACAAAAAATGAACAAAATGCACATGACATCTTATATATTGTCATATTTCATTCTCTCAATAATGCTAGAAGAAGATATTATTATTAGTTCTTTTGTGGAGTTAATGAGGAAACAAGCTAAGCAGTTTGACCTCACAAATTTACTCTAAGAATGTAGCTGTCAGGCTGCAAAGTCCATCTCTGTTATCCTTCTACTATACTGTCTTCACTATATGATACTATATGATAGAATAGTTTGAAAAGGAAAAAGCACTATCCTACATGTGTAGTAACGTATAATAACAAGTAGAAGGATTCTTTTTTTTTTCCGCTCTGAGAAATAAGAAATAAAACAAGTTAATTTATTTTGTCTGTTAACCGTCTTTATTCAAAATTGGATATGTGGCTATATAAGTACGTCATACACACGTATTTACACCATATGTAATTTTCTACTTCTCTTCCTATGGTAAATCTTAAACTTTTATTTCTGGCATTTCGAAACTTTAGATGCAGGAAGAGAATAAACAAGAAAAGTGTATGAACTTTTCTCATCTTCTTTGTAATAATCCTTACAGGATGTGCGTTTTTCATGGGAATCACATGTATTCTCTGTCTTTCATATATTATAAAATGTTCTAAGTTTGGAACAGACACAGGTTTGAGCAAGAATGACTTTCTAGAAGGCACTATGACACAATTCAATATCACACTTAACTCAGTCATTTACTGCTTTCATAATTTTTGCTTAACTACATTGGAACCATAATATTGTTTAGTTAATATTTGTATTTAAATAGACTCATTATTTGTATTTAAATTCATAAATACCTAAGCAATAAAATATTGGATTTGAGGTGATGTATAAGTTATTCTTTTGCTAATATACCTTAAATAAACAAAAATTAAAATTTTTACAAAGTCTATCCACATGCCAATGGAAATGACCAAGCTTTCCACACACAAGGCATGTATTTCACATATGTTTGTCTCATTTTATAAAACACTGACAGAATTCAATTGAATAAACTTTGAGGAGACATTGGAAAGATTCATATAACTGAGATACCTGCATGGTGGTTGTATATACCACACAGCCTAAGGTAGAGATGAAAAAATAAATTTTGAGTAAATGTCAAAAAGGTTGAGTAGTAAAAAACAATATTCTGTTGAGGCAAAAGAGTTCTTTTAAAAATTGAACTTATGGTATACAAAAAGTATTTTAATCAGGGTTCACTAGAGAAGTTGAAGAATATATGTATTTATTTATTATGAACAACTGGCTTGTGTCATTGTGGACACTAAGAAGTCCCATCACCTATGGTCTGAAAACTGGAGACCCAGAAAAGCTGGTGGTGTTACTCAGTCCAGGTCTGAGGCCTGAGAACCAGAGAAGTTGATGGCATAAATCCCAGTTCAAAGGCTGGAGAAGGGGAGATGAGGTATCTCAGCCTAAGCAGTGAGATAGGGGAAAAAAAAGGAAAAAAGAGGCCTCCTCCTCCTCCTGCCTTTTTCAGTGCAGGGCCTCAACAGACGGCTGTTGCCTACCTACATTGGAGAATGCACTGATTCAAATACCTGTTCCATCCAGAAATACTCTAATAGACACCCCAGAAATAATGTTTAATCTGGGGTCAGTTTGGGGCCAGTTGAACATAAAAGTAACCATGACAAGGAGACAGTTGAAGACTTAAAAATAATAATTATTGATTATGATTTTCTTAGGAAAAAACTTAGCATTTAAAAAACCATCCAAATGCCTTCATAGAATTTCAACTTTCTTTACGTACTTCTTCATTCAGTCACACCAGGAACAACTCACCTTTTGTACCTTGTTAAAAATGGATCTACATTCTGAGCTTTTAAAAAAAAATTCCTTTTTCCTCCAATATTTTTGATACACATGTCATTATTAAATTTTCTCTTTGATATTTGGCTTTTGAATCCCTCCTATTCATAGACTGTCAGTTCCTTTTGAATTTCACCTTCCAACCTTACTAACACAGACCTGCATATTAATAAAATTCTTATTGCTTAATACTTTGTTTTTCTAGTACAACATACTTGTCAATCTGCCCTGGGTAAAATATGCCTTTGAACTTCAGCCTTCCATTTCTGAGTTGCCAGCATTGCTGGAGGAAAGCCTTACTGTTTGGTTTCAAAACAAATTGAAATGGTGACTCAATTTTCCTTACACAGACCAGCAATCTTTTCACTTGGTGGGTATCAAATTCTTTACAGTGACTGTCAATATTTTCAATCCTTGTTAGAATTATAGATGACCCCAACTTCCATGAAGACCCTAATTAAAAAATTTGACAGAATGTCAGCGTCAGGAGTAGATGTCATCAAGGAAGAATAATTGAGAGATAGATAATGGTTTATTCTTTTTGGAATACAGTTGGCTAAGTTGTTCAAATCAGTTCTTCCATAAAAAGAAATTGGAAAAACATGTAGATAAGACATGAGGGGAAAAAAGCATCAAAAACCTCCTTAGAGTGACAGAGTGATAAAATGAGCACTGAGTTCACCTGCATGTGACTACAAGGTAAAAAAGGAAAAAAGGACCGAAATGTAACCACAAGACAACTCTCTCTTGAATCTGCAGCTTAAATTATATGGTTCAAAAATTCTGAAGCCATAAATGCACTTTGAAGTGGCTTAAGAACATTAATGAGTTTCCATGGCTACCTCTCAGTGTGAGGCTGTGCATCAGGAGGGATATATGGAGACCTTCTGGCAATGTTTTATGTCTTGAGTTAAGGGGTGGTTGTTTTCTTTAAAATAATCATTTAAAGTACACATGCATTTTAAAAAAAATATATCATCATAAAAAATGTGTTCTGGATTATTTTCTTTGTTATTGAAAGATACAGAATGGTTGTTTTGTTTTGGAGAGTTTTGGAAGAAAGAGATGTCAGTGAAAAGAAGTTTGAGGAAGGTTTCACAGGTGAATAAATTAGTATGTCAGCAATTGATAATAATCATCTTGCTTTGGTAGGAGAAGGGTGCCTGATCCCATTGTGTAAAGGTTTCAAAGAAAGACATATTGGGGGGACAACTTGTCAAGGGTTAAGGTAAACAGTGTAGAATTGGGAATACAGTTTGTGTGTGTGTGTGTGTGTGTGTGTGTGTGTGTGTGTGTGTGTGTGTGTGTGTGTGTGTTTTAAGTCCAAGAGAAAGATTTCTATGAAGACTAACAATTGAGGATTGCATGATTGAAGGAGGTTAGAGGGTTAGATGGTCGAATCACTAAGGATCGGCACCCCCATGGTCTTCATCAATCTTCCCTTCAAGCCTTCCCTAATACAACTAAAATCTAAACTAATAAAATACTTTTAAGGATTTTGCTTATTTATCTGAGAGACAATGAGTGAGAGAGAGCAAGCACAAGCCAGGGAGGAGCAAAGGGAGAGGGAGAAGTAGACTCCTGGTTGAGCAGGGAGCCCGATGCAATGCAGTGCAATGCAGGGTTTGATCCTGGGAATCCAGGATGATGACCTGAGCCAAAGATTGAGCCAAAGGAAGATGCCTAACCAGCTGAGCCACCCAGGTGCCCTGATAGAACATCTTCTAAGCCACTCATACCATGACTTCCCAATAAATTGCCAACCTGATGACTATTAGTTAGAAATCCTAGAGCTGCCCCAGGGGCTGTAAAATATTCCAGAAAATTTATTATCAAGGTCAGAGAGGGGAAAAGATGGAGATGAAAGGTAGGTACCAAGATTGTGATTCATTTTGCTGCTGTATTTGTCTTTGAACTCCTTAATGCACTTATCTTCTATGTAAAGTTGTGTTATAGTATAGCAAAATCACACTTATTCATGGACAATATTGTTACCTATATTTTTAAACAAATAAGCACCCATACAGTATGTATTAATAGAGAATTGAAATGTAAATAGGAATGTAAATAGGAAAATAAAGTTAATTAAATAAGAACAGAAAATGTTGGAAAGGGAATTTTAAAAAATGAGCCTGTAGTCCTGACCTTTATATTAATTAGCTATGGCTTTAGACTTATATTCTCTGGAGCTAGTATCTTCTCTGAGATCATATCAGGAAGCTGGTCTGGATCCATGGATTTCAAAAGAACTTTTAAATCTGAGGGCTTTGCTTGTCTTTGTTTTATTTTTTGAAACTTCAGGAGATTAGAGTGCATTTGACAGTATTGTAAGTACCCAATTCCCACTTCAGATAGAACAGATATATTTTCATTTGTTTATGGTTCTTGGTAAGATTTCAACTGAGCAAAAATTTCAGAACCTAAGAAACTAAGAGACTTGCTCATCTCAAGTATCTCTTTCTGAAATTTTAAGAAACATTTTCAACTTTTAAAGTGGAAGAGTGTCAGTGAATCTCAGAGAATATTCTTGTTCAGGATGGAATTCAAATAAAGTACATTTGTTTAAAATGTGTAAGTGTGCTTTTACCTTTTATATAAAAAGCTCTAACTTCAGTCACATGTGTATATATTTTTTATTTCTTCTATACTTGCAATAAAATATGAAAGATGACTTTTTTAAATTAACATGTATTAACATCCCTCCCTTCTCCTATAGTCTGCTGTCTTATTTCTCAAATTCCTCATGTCAATGAAGTCATATGATAATTATCTTTCTCTGATTGACTTATTTTGTTTAGCATAATACCATCTAGTTCCATCCATGTCATTGCAAATGGCAAAATTTCATTTTTGATGGCTACATAATACTCCATTGTATATGTATACCACATCTTTTTTATCCATCCACCCGTTGATGGATATCTAGACTTTTTCCATAGTACAACAGATGATTTTTTGATATTGACTTTCTATAAAAGACCTCTACAGACTTTATTAAACATTGTTTTGGAATCCCGAGAAACATTTTTCTCAATTAAAATATGTGTTAAACCTCTTTTCATAGTGACAGTGAGCTCTAAATCAATTATTTAACAAATTCTACTTCATAGTTTAATCAATAATGTCATTTTAGGAGGAAAGTTGTTTATGTTCTATGTTCTTTTTTTTATTTTAAAGATTTTATTTATTTATTTGACAAAGATCACAAGTAGGCAGAGAGGCAGGCAGAGAGAGAGGAAGGGAAGCAGGCTCCCTGCTGAGCAGAGAGCCCGATGTGGGACTCGATCCCAGGACCCTGAGATCATGACCTGAGCCGAAGGCAGCGGCTTAACCCACTGAGCCACCCAGGCGCCCTATGTTCTGTGTTCTGTTCTCTTATTTGATTTCCTAATTTTATAGCAGTGATTATTTTTATACTTTGAAATATATGAAAGAACTTAATTTCCTGAGGAAAAAAATAGAATTCCAAGATGCATCTCCTCACTAGGGAGGAATGAAGTGAGAGGTAGAATGAAGGAGGTAGAAAATGAATTTGACATGAACAATGAAATAAAAATGAAGGATTGGTTTCATAGGGCTTATACATCTTAATTAGGAGGGAAAAAAATTGTACAGAATTCAAGGCTAAGCTAAGCTAAGCTAAGACTGTGGACTCCAGAAAGTAAACTGAGGGTTTTAGAAGGGAGGCATTGGGAGGATGGGTGAGCCTGGTGATGGGTATTAAGGAGGGCACGGACTGCATGGAGCACTGGGTGTTATATGTAAACAATGAATCATGGGACAGAATGTCAAAAGTAATGATGTACTGCATGGTGACTAACAGAACCCAATTAAAAAAAAAAGCCGAAGCTAAAGCATACTCTAGTTCTGAAAACTTGTTAAAATGTACTCATATTTTTCAAATTTTCTAAAGGTTTTCCTATGTATCTATCTATATACACACTCACACACACACACACACACACACACAGATACATACACGTGCACACCATAGGAAGATCTCTATACACATATGCACATTGGTAGTCACTCTCGCACACATTATTCTATGCAAGGGCACATAGATGCTATCTATTCACAGTGTGGAGGGAACAGGAAGGACAATATCATGCTGTAAGCGGAAAGCAGCAGTGATGACTATAGCCGGAGACATGATTCAGAGGTGCGGTATGCAGGTACTTGTTTGGAACAGCCCAACCTTTAGTTCTATGAGGAACATCAAAGCTAGAAAAGAGGGAGTTGAGTTGTCCTTTTTGAAAATGAGTGTTTTTTGCTTCCTGTCACATTGACCTGATAGTGCCTTAGTCTTGCTGAGTCCCACTAGGAAGTTTAGCTGCTTGAAGTCAGGATAATGTGTGCTGGACAGGTAAGTGGGGCTTCAGTATAGATCTGGGTATGACTCACTCTAGTCCCAGGGATTGTGCTTAAAGAGCTGGGCAGTTTCTTTGTTTGGGGTCCTTGTATCCTGGCACAGATACTTTATAGTTCTTTAATGGTACTTAAAATGACCTTCTTGTGTTCCCTGTATTTGTCATGTCTTTTGGCCATTTATTATTGAAAATGTTTTCATTATTATTACTGTTGAACATTTTGGTTTACACACACCTCATCAGATGTGGCAAAAAGTCTAGACAAAATGCAATTATTAAGCCTTAAATTTCTGTTTTCCCAAAATGTCTTAAAATACATTTATTAAAAATAAATATCTGAAAGTCAAGGGCTGTAAATAAAACCCTTCCAAAAAATAGATAAAAATCACTCTCATTCACAGACCTGTACCCCTGGGGATAAAAATATATGTTTATAAAAAATAAAAAATTAAAATAAAAAAAATCACTCTCATTCATAAAAAAACTGATTAATCAGGGCTGCTTTTAGAATCATTTTAGCGAGGTAAATTTTTCACAGGTATACGTATGTATTAGAATATATATATATGCTGGTAATTGGCACTACCACCCAAAAAGAGGGAGTTGTTTTTGCCATTAAGTATGTTAGGAAACATTATTTTCATGCAATATATGCAAAGGGACAAAAAAGGGATACAATAAAATTTCTTATGAAAGTGACCAAATTATTAACTAAATCTCTTTTAAAAAATCATTTTAAGTAAATAGTCATAGGAAAAGCAAGAACATTAATATAGTGAGGGATACACTGCATGTGATTGAGAAAACTGGAACTGATTTTAATTTTACACATTTCCATTAGATGTCTGTAGTATCTGTCAGACTGTCAGAAAAGATATTTATCTATCTAGTAGTTGTGCAGAGAATAGATATCTAGTCTGCATTCCTGAACTACTAATGAGACCAAGTTTCATTTCACCCCACTGAAATCAACCTTGATTTTCTTTGGGGGGGTTAATCCAAGACTTCCATGGCAGTTTCTAACAAAAACAAATTTAAAATCAACCTCAAGAATATCTTTTACTGACACTCTAGTGCTTGTTGTTCTTACTTTAAATTTTTAAGACTTGTCTCTAAACTTTTCTTGGTAATGTGATGGACAGATAGAGATAATTATGAGTAACGGGCTTTTGTTTTTCCTTGTTAATTAACTGAGAAAGCTTTACAGAATCCTGCCTTTAGATTCTGCCTCCTTCAGACTAAAAAATAAATGCCTTATGGGAAAATACAAAACAATAATTGAATATCTGGACAACATTTTAAAAACTTTTTCTTGTTTGACTTTCTTTCTTCAGTATAAGCCATATAGAACTTTCATGACTGCAAGAACTTTATATAGATCTCCTACTGTTTTTCAACTTTCAAACATCCAGAAGTTTGCACAAACAATAGAACAATGCTTGGCAAAATATTTTAATGCATGCTTGCTCTTATGGTGTGTCCATTAGTGAAAGTCATTGACTGAATTATAAAACACTGTCTGAGAAGCAGCCTGACATGAAAAACAGTGAAGACTTTGAGAACAATTCATTAGTTGTTATATTTTGGATCTTCCCATTAGGGGTTGAGTGATTTTAGGCAAGTCACTTGCTGTCGCCGACCTTCCGCTTCTTCGCTAGAAAATTGAGATTAGAAATAAGACACTGTCAGTAATTGGATATATGAGGCAGGTTACCAGAAAGAAAGGGATGATATGCTCACAAAGTTGAAGGTGGTTTAATGAAGGGACAGTTTCTAGAACTTTGGGCCAGGAAATCAATAGGGAATGGTGAAGCACCAGGCATAGCAGCAGCAATAAGCCTAAAAGGGCCAGAGACTGTGTGAGAAGGCCCCTGGACAGAACCTGTGGGCTTTGGTAGAGTAACACAGCTTCTGCTAGACCACGGTGAGGTAGACAGGAAGCAGGGGAATAACTAGTCTACCCTGTGCCCTCCTATGGTGCTCTAATTTCTGTCTTGTTTCTTCCATTGGCTGAAGGCAACAGGGAGTTGCAGACAAAATAACCTGAACGATGCAGTTGATGATATCCTAGGGCCCAGCATACCCAAGAGAAATACACCCTATGGGTGACATGCATTGAGAATAGGCATCACATTTACTAGCATGTGTTAAATATCCACTCTATAACAGGAAGGATGGAAAATCTACTAACTCTTCTATCTTTGTTGCAGTGAAAATTGGTCTTCAAATTTTTAATAAATTTCACACATGTATATTGGTCTTTTATGGTATTTTTCCCCCTTCAGTGAAAATCAAGATAAGGGGCAACCATTTCATGGTTGAGTTAATGCCAGGGCAGAGATTTAAAACAAAACAAAACAAAACAAAACTGCAAGACTCAGAACAGAAAATAACATCAGCAGAGCCAAGAAGTCAGAGCCAGAGAAGGACTGGGTAGAAATCTCTTCTCTAATTTAACTTACCAACCTAGTCCTTCTAGACATCTGAGTTGACTCGAGAGCTCAAGACCTTTGGGCACTTAGATAAAGTTTTGGAAGAACACTGTTTGGGTTTTATGCAAAAAAAAAAAAAAAAGAAAAAAGAAAAAAAAGAAAAGAAAGTTTGCTGAGGCAACCTCAGCCAAGTCATTAGAAACAAGAAGAACATACTCGACATTTGGATTAAAAACAAATGATAGCCATCATAAATATATATTTTGGGGCACTAAATTATTCTACAGTTTGTTGGAAGATTGAAAAAGTAAGTGCTGTCTCGGCATCTGTAGTGACCCACAGGCCGCGCCATCTGTCGCTGCCATGCAGAGTTAGCAAAAGTAGGGAACAAAATTGATTAGAGTCCTAGAGTATGGCAAATGGGCAGAGGACATCGAAGTTTTGCTTGTAAAACAACAGCAGGATTCCAGGTCAGAGAGAAGGGAAGAGCAAACAGGAATAGCAGCAGAATCGAGTAACCAGACAGAATGAATCAAGTCTGAGATCTGAGCTCACAGGGCAACAGGAGCAGGCAGGAGAATGGGATGCATATATCCTAGGGCAAGTTGCACGTAAGTGGCCCGTGTTCTGCAACAGGCATGGCATTGTCGAGAATGTGAAGCATCTGAGATTTCACCTCATTTAGAAGCTACAAAGTAGGGAGCAAGAACTTTCTGGATGCTGGCAGAAGACACAAGACTTCTGGGTCAGGAACAAAGGACTTCGGTAGTCACGATCCAGCCAGCAACATGAGTATCAGCATATTTGTGTCAGTGTCCTTTGACCTCAAATCTCATGTGGTGATATGAATGGGTCCAGTGGATGTATACACGGAAGTGGTGTTGAACTTGGGAAACACAGACCTCTTATTTTGGGCAGAAGCATGCTCAGCCTTTGCTTCAGAGGGTGGTACTCTGTCTCTAGCCATTGGCCAGACAAATGTCTATGAAAAGACCATTCACAACAAAGGACAGTTACCACCTCACTAATATGACATGCAGAAATGCAAGAGATCTGTGTCCCAGCTTCCACGGCCTGTGGAATCATAGATGTGTAAATCCAACAGTGGCATGTATTTGAACATGGGCGTGTGTCACAGATCATAATCCCTCTCATAAACCCGACATTGGTAGATATTATTATCAACATAAGGTATGAAAAACAATTTTCTATAATAATTTGTCTTTGCTCTTATAGCATTTAAATATTATACGTTATAGATGCAAAATGAAAGAGAAGACTTAAAAAAAAAAACCTTAGCAGTTGAGAAGAAATGAATGATTTATTACTAGCTGACTACTTCTATCTCAGTTAAGGGAGGAAGAAATGCCCAGGAAGCATTCTGGGGGAAATTATGATGTCTGTAACGTCAGACTTTGGACACAAATCCCCATACAGTGACAATTGTGTTAATTTCAGATGCTGTCTCTTTACTTTAACCCTATCCAATCTTCCTAAGACCAGTGCTCCATTCTAAATTGGTGCCAAGCCAAGTCCTGTTTTATCACACCAGACCTTCAGAGCAAGGCCCTCGGAAGCCGAAGGAATCCAAGAGTACTCACAGAATGAACTAAATGAAGAGAGCCCTGAGATGATGATGCTTATGAACACACAGACTTTATTCCAAGTGTTACCAATTTTCAGGCTGCTCCTTGGGATTGAGCATCCCCCTGGTTCTCACACTGGTTTTTAAAAATCACATGACTTTTCAGCTCCTAAAAATCAAAAGAATGTGGAGTGCCTGGGTGGTTCAGGCAGGTAAGCATCTGACACTTGATTCAGCTCAGGTCTTGATCTCAGGGTTGTGAGTTCAAGACCCACGCTAGGCTCCAGTCTGGGTGTGGAGCCCGCTTTAAAAAAACAAAACAGAAAAATGTGTATTTTTCTGTATTTATTCAGAAGAATACACCCAAGTAACCAATTTAATAATTAAAAAAAAAAAAAACAAAAAATCTCTTGTGTACTTGGTTTACATGTTTAGATGGCAAAATTTATGGTTACACAGTCTGGTAAAACTGTGTTTTTTTTTTGTTTTTTTTTTTTTTGCTTGGTGACAGAACCCATCACTCTCTACTGTCCCTTAAACACTGAGGCTTAAGGTCAGTTAGCATTTTTCTCACACTTAGGCTTTTTTCTTATAGCTACACTGCATAGTAGAAATCTCTTCTCTAATTTAACTTACCAACCTAGTCCTTCTAAACATCTGAGTTTACGAACTCTGCTTTATCCTCTTTTCTCTTCACTTTGAAAAGCAATCACTGGTCCTGCAACTAGTAGTGGCTTTTACCCTGACCTATATACTTAGGATTGGGCCAAAACATGACTTCATGTTAGAGAATGAAATGAGGCCTCTACCTTCCAGTGATAGAACTTAGGCTCTGGGGGCTCCTGGGTGACTTAGTCACTTAAGCGAGTGACTCCACATTTCTGCTCAGGTCATGATCTCAGGGTCATTTAATGGAGCCTTGTATGGGACTCTGCACTAGGCACGGATCCTGCTTAAGATTCTCTCTTTCCTTCTCCTTCTGCCTCTCTCCCCAACCCTCTAAAAAAATAGAACTTAGGCTCTGCATTGATTTTAGGCTGGACACACTTGGATCTGCACTTTTAGTGAAGAATCCAACAGTCATAATGACAGTATTTTTGGATTTTCATCATTTTTCAAGAGATAAGTACTTTTCTCACAAAGAAGAAATACTCCCTCTGGCTCAGAATCACTGTTTAACTATTGAATGAAAATGTTAAGAATCCTTCTGACATGCTTTTTTGTCTTATCTTCCTCTGTTTTTTTCCACACTTTAGATGTAGTAACAGCCATGGTTCTATCATTGTCGTTCTGCTGTGTCCATAGAGTGAGTGGGAAGCTTGGGATGGAGCCTGGACTAGCTTCACTAGCTGTCCACCCACGTCACATCTGTCCTTGGCCTTGAGCCTGTGAGCCAATTTGAGGCACATTATACCAATGCTTTTACTCTTAGTTCATGAAATGCTTGGCCACATCAACATGCCTTGTTATAACCTCCCACTGACATGTTGATGCTATTCAGCTGATTATGTCTTTGCTACAGAATTTAAATTTAAACTAGAACAATAATACAATAATTACAAAATGAAATCAGCAGTATTTACATCAGAGTAGTTGCCTGTCAAGATGAGACAAAGAAGAAAGCTGTATTTTGATGACTACATTATGCCAGTTTGGAAAATTTTAAAAATAATCCTTAGATACAATGAAATGTCAAGATAATTCAGGGCATGTGGATCAGTTGTAAAATCAAACTTTAATTTTAAAATCAAATAATTATTATTATTTTTTTCTTTTTCCAAGTTTAACAACAGATTTTAAGGGCTAAAGCCCATGTTGGATGGATGGGGGTGTAGTGGGGGAGTCAGAAACACCACTCAAGACCAGAAGGTGGCAGCAGTGAGCTAGGATTAGTAAATTTCTTGGCACCTCTCTTCTAGAAAGGGTAGTGGCTCAGCCAAGAGGGAGGGATTTGGCCAGCGCCAAAAATATAGACCTCTAGCCATGTTTGGGAAGCCCTGAAAATCAGAGAATTTTGTGTTCCACTAAAAGTATTAAGACTCATGAAGGGGCAGTGACTTTAGATTGAGCATCCAAGGGCCGGAAGTCAGATGGAAAATGACACACTAAATCATTATGTTAATAGAACATATGGTTGGTAGCTGACTTTTAAACCCCATATTAGGCCTGCTGGTTTTTAAATGCCTAGATATCTCTCTATGTTGTATCTTTGGAAGACGGAGCCATGATTGATCATTAATAAACAATATAAAACAATCTTTTCTTAAAATTCATGGATCAAAATTCTAAATATTTTAAAATATCCAAGATAAAAATTTGTTAACATCTTCCTGATCTGTACAGAAAGATACTATCAGAAACAATATGCAGCATTTAGGGGAGGGAAAATGAAGAAAAATTGGTGATAGTCTTCTAAAGAGTACAAACATAGGAAAATTAAGTTTATATAATGGCATAGAAGAAAATCAATTTACTATGTCCCAACATGACAAACATCATATTGTCCTAAGAAGCAACTGAATATATCTCCTATCACTTGAAAAAGTGTTTCTGAAGTTGAAAATTGAAATAAAAGCAATTTCTATATATTAAGTCTATTACAAACTCTATTATAAACTATTACAAACATGAGGAAAGCTTAATTGTACAATAAGAAATAATTCAAGAAACTTCTTCACAATGCAAGTTGTCTAAAGGAAATATTTGAACAGGAACACAAACATTTGCATGCAGCAGAGATTAACCTTAGAAAATAAATTGTTTACTAAATAAGTCATTTGTTTTTCTATGTTTCTATTATAATTTTTAGTGCAATTCTTTGTCCACAGCAGATGGCAAATATATGCTTGATCATATAACTGTGTTAAAATCAAACACAAACAGAAACCAGATTTGAAAATTCCTTGAGCAGACAATAGCTTAATTTATTTTTTTCTGTAAAACAGCCGGTGCAAACTTAACCTGAGTCACTTCTTGCTTATGCGTCGGAAAACCATAAGCAAAACTTAAATTTTTCTCCAAAATTGATATGAGGTACACATTAACCAGTTCCCTTTCATTAAAAAAAAAAAAAAGAAAAACTTAATATTTGTAACCAATCAGCAGTGACCACCTCCATGCTATGTACCCTGTTTTATAATAATCACCTCAGAGGCTCATCCCAAGTTTTGGTTTGAGTGCTCCTGGCCTGTAAAGTGTCTTTTTGGTGTGTGCACAATAAACTTTTACTAGTGCCTCAGAAATTCATTAATTTTACTTCTCTCTCTCTCTCTCTCTTTTTTAACGTGAGTTTTACAAATTTGGCAATTACCGGTGCTATCACAGCCTTTCCCTGGATTATCCATTCCTAATGCGGATGTAATGCGATTGGGTTCAGTGAACTTTAAATGGGTTCAGTTATATCGTAAGAACTTTACCAGAATTCTATGCACTTTGAAATACATTATGTGAGTTCATCTTTTTTCTGAAATAGATAATATTATTCTTTGGTTTTAAAATAAAGATACTGAGATTTACCAAAGTTAAGCAATTACCCTAATGAAAGGAAGACGAGACCCTGATTGTGTGGATTTACAGGAGGTAAGCCAAAAAGAACATTAAACTTCTCAACTTTGGAAAAAGAGAGCATGGAGAGGAGAAAGAGAGAGACCATCATTTTTGAGAAATTATACATTCCTGATGCTCTTTCAAAGCCAATAAGAACCTCCTGAAATTTTTGCCTGAGAGTTCTTTTCCTCTTTTTTTTTTTTATTGGATTCTATTGGAGGCATAGCCTGAAACATGGCACAGGTAGTTTATTTGAAAGCGATTCCAGGAAGCAGAAGTAAAGAAAAGAGTGAGACCAGGAAGGGAAAAGGCTGATAAGGGTGAGTTGTGAACTGGGTACCACTGCGAGCAAATGGCATTGACTTCTTCTGGGGACCTTCTGAGAAATCATACAGTATATACTTTCTAGTTTTTTCTCAAATTATCCAGTAAGTCGTTTTTCCTTTAGGGTAAGGATTTCCTTAGGGGCCCAATCCCCTGAACTTCTGGGTTATGCTTTTGTCCTCTGGGTGGTTGACCTGACTTAATGATGGAGAAAGAGCTTAGGCAATAAAGCAGACTCCTTGTGACCCAGAAGTAATAAGCTGGCATGTGCGTGCCACAGACCGTGACAGCTATGCTAAGATCCAATGGACTGAGAAGGTAAGAAGGGGGCACTGCAAGCATCTGCTATACGCTACAGTTTCACTTTTCTTCCTGACACTGATTTCCATGAGATTTTATTCATTGAAAACATAAGGCGTTAAGTAGGAGAGCCACACAAATGAAACATTAGGTCTCATGACTATTTGCAATTTTCAAATAATATCTTCCTGTGATAATTTGCATTTTGTGCTGGTTAAGCATACAACCGGGAAATCATATGCCTTTGAAGAAAAGGGTGAGCTAATAAATGTAATATGCTCACCCTTTCACTTTAAGAATAAAGCATCTTGATACTTTACATTTAAAGAATTATCAGGGATAAGGTCCTTGGATAGAATTTGTTCAGTGTGGAAAATATTCTGATATTAGTTAAATATTGAGAGGGAAATAATCTGAATTAACAAGACTGCCATTGTATCTATAATATTTCTTAACTCTTAAAAACATTGGCAAGCAGGGGCGCCTGAGTGGTTCAGTTGGTTAAGCATCTGCCTTTGGCTCAGGTCATGATTTTGGGGTTCTGGGATCAAGGCCACATCAGCCTCCCTGCTCAGGAGGAAGCCTGCTTCTCCCTCTCCTTCTGCCTGCAGGTCCCCCTACTTATACACTTTCTCTCTCTGTGTCAAATAGATAAATAAAATATTAAAAAAAATAAAACAACCACTGGTAGGCAGAACTTCTTGGTGATTCTTATTTTAATAGTATGAGTTTGAATTAGTACAACAAGTGATATGCATAGTCACTTCAAAATATTTGGAAATTGTTTATATTCAGTAGGCTAATAAAATTCCCTTATTATATTGGAATATAAATATTTATAAATTCTTTATGATATTTAATATTTTAAGAAGGGACACACATCCAAATTAATGGATCTGAATAGCAGGACAGTTTTACTTTGCCTTCTGCCTTGGTGAAGAGACCTGGCAATAGTGGAAGTCATATATTATGTGAGCTAAATGGATTTTTTCTAGAACCATGTATTGCTTTTTGACAATTCATTTCACAACATCACCACCATGTATTTCCAAATTGAGTTATAAGGGTTTCTCAACAGCATACATTTTTAACCAGCTGAGCCACCCAGGAGCCCCTCAACAGCATACATTTTTATGGGAGTTTTGCCACTTCGGTTCTACACTGTAGTGTTAGCTTCTTTTTTTTTTTTTTAATATTTTAATTATTTATTTTACAGAGGGAGAGATCACAAGTAGGCAGAGAAGCAGGCAGAGAGGAGGAAGCAGGCAGACAGAGGCGGGGGAGCAGGCTCCCTGCTGAGCAGAGAGCCAGATGTAGGGCTAGATCCCAGGACCCTGGGATCATGACCTGAGCTGAAGGCAGAGGCTTAAACCACTGAGTCACCCAGGTGCCCCATTAGCTTCTCTTTTTAAATCATCAGTAACTCTATCCCTGCTTTTAAAACATCAGCACTACTTCAATAATATTAGAGTCCAAATAAATTGGTAATAATAACTCTTGCTTTGGTATCATGCAGATGTTTGATTCTGTTTCCAAAATGTTATGTTTTCTCTATTCAACTAACTATCACAATATACTTTTGGGTTAGATAAAGTTGTAATTCTTTAGTTAGTCAAATATATATGTCTGTGTGTCTAACATATTTCATAATGTTTATAGCAGTTTTCATTAATATAAAATCTTAGGTCAGTTTGAAATTAAGTTTGTAAAGAATATAAACAGTAAGTAGAAAAAGCAAAATATTTAGATTTTTATTTTCTATTTTTAATTTAGTTTTTAAAATATTTTATTTATTTATTTGTCAGACCTTGATCACAAGTAGGCAGAGAGGCAGACAGAGAGAAAGAGAGGAGGAAGCAGGCTCCCTGCTGAGCAAAGAGCCCGATGCGGGTCTTGATCCCAGGACCCTGGAATCATGACCTGAGCCGAAGGCAGAGGCTTTAACCCACTGAGCCACCCAGGCGCCCCAAAATATTTAGATTTTTAAACATCAGCATAAAAACCCACGAAAATAAGTACACATTAAAATTAGAGATAAAATGAAAAGATATTAAGGTTAAAGACAAGAGCAACTGAGGGAGAAACCAAGGGAATTACTAGAAAAGCATGTAGAAAAAAAAATGATAGAGCAGTAAAAGAGCTAGTATTATATTTGTGCCCACAACAAAATACATTTCACCAATGAAAATAAATAATGAAACTGAAAACAACTGTATTTTTATTCAGTTATATTTGATTTATTCAATGGCCAATAGTTTATATTATACACCAAATGAAGCACTGTTTTCTAACATTGTATCACTTAAAATGAATATTTGCCCAATTTGAAGGGCATGTATGGGATGAACTGACTAAAATACAGGCTACAGGATGTACACAAAACACACTTTGTGGAAGCCAGTTAACATCAGGTAATATTAAGATAGCATGGTGGGATGTGGAGATGACGATTATCCAAGCTAGACCAAACAGAATAATACTAATAGGTAAGAATATTTACGTCCAGATAGAATTCATCCCCCAGAGCAGTTAAATCTGAGATGATTGCCATCAAACTTAGAAAATTTATTTGGGATAGACTGACACAGTGTAATGTATATAAAATTGGTTTTTGTTTAAGTTTACTTTAAATGTCTTCCAAATAGCTTGAAAATAAGTAACAATAACAGTCCCATTTAACTGTCGAATTAACAGAAACATGGCATATGTATTTGATGCCCAAGAAAGGGAATACAAAGAATAATTTTGAATATGGTCCTTTAAAATTTACTGATGACTTTCAGTTGTGGTTGTTGAGTGACAACTGGGCTAATTCTCATTGGTGGCAACTCAGCTGAGCATGTTTCAGGTGTTTGTTTGTTTTTTAAGATTTTATTTATTTATTTTAAAGAGATCACAGGTAGGCAGAGAGGCAGGGGGTGAGGAGAAGCAGACTCCCCACTGAGCAGGAAGCCTGATTCAGGGTTCAATTTTAGGACCCCGAGATCATGACCTGAGCTGAAGGCAGAGGCTTAACCCACTGAGCCACCCAGACACCCCTGTTTCAGGTGTTTGGTAGTCACAGATGTTTGTTTATCGAAAAATGGTTAATATACATATTTTTAGGCATGGGGTAGATCAACTCTTTTATTTTAGATATAAGTTGATAGGAAAAAAAAGAAGATATGGCGTGTACAGAGAAAGGTACTGAGAGGTACAGGAGCTGCTAGTGTGTAAGGCTGTCTGTCATATTTGCAGGCCATCATGGGAGAAACATATAATGGAGAATTTTGAAGGAAGGAAGATTGATGCCAGTACCAACCACAATTTATTTCAGAAGGGGAAATTCAATTTGCAATGCCTCAGAAGTATAAGAGGGTTATGTGTGGAAATTATGACTCTTATCATTTTTTTAAGGTTTTATTTATTTGAGAGAATGAGACAGAGAGCAGAGCAGGGGGAGGGGCAGAAGGAGAGGGAGAGGGACAAGCAGACTCCCTGCTGAGTGCAGAGCCTGACATGGGGCTTGATCCCAGGACTCTGAGATCATGTCCTGAGCTGAAATCGGACACTTAGCCAACTGAGCCACCCAGGTGCCTCATGACTCTCTCTTAGATAGAAAAATACAAGTAGATAAGATAGAGACTAAACATGAATATTAAAACCACAGGATAGAGTATTTAAATATCATATAGTACATTATTTACCTAAAATTGTGAGTGCTGAAACGGTCAAACTTCTGGGTTAAGAAAATGATTCTTGGGGCGCCTGGGTGGTTCAGTTGGTTAAGCGACTGCCTCAGGCTCAGGTCATGATCCTGGAGTTCCAGAATCAAGTCCTGCATCGGGCTCCCCCATGAGCAGAGGGGTCTACTTCTCCCTTTGACCCTCCCCTCTCACTCATTCTCTCTCTCAAATAAAAAAAATCTTTTAAGAAAAAAAAAGAAAGAAAGCGATTATTTTATTGTGTACAAAAACATAATAGCATAAGGCATTTATTAAGAGTATGTGCATATGTGATTTCATTTTAAACAGAGGCAATAGAAAGTTTATTTTCCTCTCTAAATATTTTCAAAGAGATAGTTGGCCCACTGCATGGGGTACACACAGGTGTCGGGGAACTATTATCTAAATATTTTAAATGTGTAGAAACCATGCAATGCTAAAAGATAGGTAAAGATTGGAGAGATGGATAAAATACATATTTTAGATTTTGTTTCATTTTAATAGGGTTTGGAGGATTCAAGAGGTCATACATAAAAGATTAAAACACTCATAATAAAGATCTTGTCTTTATATTTTGAAAATATCGTTTGATTATAAAACTGTGTGCCAATTTAGGAACATATTCACTTATATCTTTTATGTGAAATACTGCATTTCTTTCTTAGTAATGTTTCTCTTATGTTGTCAGGGTCATTAAAAGCATATTCCAAAAATGTTGACACTGATAATGATACCTATCATTTGTTTTGTGCTGATTTAGTCTAGATCCTGTTTTGATTTTTTTTTTCTTTTCCTTTATATCATTTGGCCTCTAGAGAACACATACAAAACATTTACTGAAGCGTGAAGAGATTAAACAATTTCTTTTAAAATGTTCAGCTAATAAATTGTGGTTCAGGAGTCCAGCCTGGGGTACCTGGCCGACTCAGTGAAGCAAGTGACTCTTGATCTCAGGGTTGTGAGTTTGAGCCCCATGTTGGATGTAGAGATAAAAAAAAAAGAAAGAAAGAAAGAAAGAAAGAAAGAAAGAAAGAAAGAAAGAAAGAAAGAAAGAAAGAAAGAAAGAAAATGTAGAGACCTATACCAGATACACTAGCTTATTCTAATTTCTACATTACCTGCTTTGATTTTGGACAACTTATCAAGACCTCTCTTAATGTCCCTCAATATAATTTAAAATAAATTACAGAAAATTTTACATTCATAGCTGTTATTAATCAAATGTTTCTTATTTGCTACATATGGACATACCTCAGAGATATTGTGGATTCAGGTCAAGACAACATCAGTAAGGTGAATATCACAATAAAGCAGGCAATTTTTTTGTTTCCTAGTGCATATAAAATTTGTTTACACAACACTGTGGTCTATTAAGTATGCAGTAGCATTATCCCTAAAAAATGTACATGCGTTAATTTAAAAATACTTTTGCTGGAGCACCCTGGTGGCTCAGTCATTTGGGCATCCAACTCTTGATTTCAGCTTGGGTCATGATCTCAGGGTCATGGACTCTAGTCCTGGGTCAGTGTAGAGCCTGCTTGAGATTCTCTCTCTTCCTCTTTCTCTCCCAACTCTCCTCCCCCCTACTCTCTCCTTTTCTATATAAAAAACAAACGACAAAAAAAAAAAAAAAAAAAAAACCAGAACACTTTATTGCTAAAAAATGCTAACCATCATCTGAGCTTTCAACAAGTCATAATCTTTTTGCTGGTGGAGGGCCTTGTCTTGATGTTGATGGCTAATCAGGATGGTGGTTATTGAATGTTGGGGTGGCTGTGGCAATTTTTTTTTCTTTTCTTTGTTTTTTTTTGTTTTGTTTTGTTTTTGTTTTTGTTTTTGTTTTCAAATTTGAGTATAGTTGACACATGTTATATTAGTTTCAGGTGTACAATTTGGTGATTTGACAGGTTTACATACTATGCTATGTTCACCACAGTGTAGCTACCACCTGTCCCATTACATCACTATTACAATATCATTGTATTCCTTATGCTCTGCTTTTTATTCCTGTGACCTACTCATTCCATAACTAGAAGCCTGTCCCTTTCACTCCTCTTCACCTATTTTGCTCACCCCCAAACCCAGTCCTCTCTGCCAAACATCAGAGAGGATGTCTGTATTTATGGGACAGTTTCTTAAAATAAGATAGCAATAAAGTTCATGCATTGATTGACTATTCATTTCACCAACAATTTCTCTTTAGAATTTTGGCATTGTAGCCACAGTAGAACCTCTTTTAAAGTTGGTGTCAACCCTTCCAAACCCTGCCACTACTTTATCAAGTTTTTGTAATATTCTAAATGCTTTGATTACCTCAGTAATCTTCACAGTATCTTCACCAGGAGTAAGTTTCATCTCAAGAAACCATTTTCCTCACTCAGCCATTTAAAGGAATTCTTTATCCACTCAAGTTTCATCATGTCATTGTAGCAATTCAGTGACATCTTTAGGCTCCACTTCTAATTCTAGTTCTCTTATTATTTTCACCATATCTTAGTTACTTCCTCCACTGGAGTCTTGAGTTTTGAACTCTGGAAGTAATTCATGAGGGCTGAAATCAACTTCTTCCAAACTCCTGTTAATGTTGATCTTTTGAACTCTTCCTATGAATCATGGATTTTTTTTTTTTTTTTTTTTTGGTCTGTCTGTTTGTTTGTTTTGTTTTAGGTAGACTCCATGGCTAGCATGGAGCCCAAAGTGGGGCTCTCATGACCCTGAGATCAAGACCTGAGCTGAGATAAAGGGTCAGATTTCTTAATTGCCTGAGCCATGAAGGCATCCCTGAATCATGAATTTTTTAATTGGCATCTAGAATGGCTAATATTTTTAACTGACTTTGCCCAGGTCTATTAGAAGAATCACTATATATTGCAAAAATGGCCTTACAAAATGTGTTTCTTAAATAAGACTTGAATGTCAAAATCACCCTTGATCCATGGGCTACAGGATGGATTTTGTATTAGCATCATGAAAACAACATTAATCTCCTTGTATATCTCCATCAGAGGTCTTGGGTGACTGGGTGCATTGTCAATGAGCAGTTATAGTTTAAAAAGAACCTTTTCTTCTGAGCCATAGTTCTCAAAGTAGGCTTAAAAAATTCAGTAAACCATGTTGTAAACAGATATACTTACATTGTCAGGTAATCTAGACTTTATTGTTCCATTTATAGAGTGCAAGTAGAATAGATTTAGCATAATTCTTCAAAGCTCTAGGAATTTTGGTCTGGTCAATAAGCATTGGTTTCAACTTCAAATCACCAGCTACATTAACCTCTAACTAGAGAGTCAGGCTGTCCTTTGAAGCTTTGAAGCCAGACATTGACTTCTCTGTAGCTATGATGGCATCTTCTTCCAACAGAAGACTGTTTTGTCTTCCTTGAAAATGTATGGTTTTGTGTAGCCACCTTCATTAATTATCTTAGCTAGATCTTCTGGATAACTTATTACAACTTCTACATTAGCACCTGCTACTTCACCTTGCACCTGTTATGGAAATGGCTTCTTTCTTTAAATCCCATACACCAACTCCTGCCAGCTTTAAATTTCTCTTATGCAGTTTCTTCACCTCTCTCAGCCCTCGTAGACTTGAAGACAGTTAAATCCTGGGTAAGGCTTTGGCTTAAAGGAATACTGTGGCCAATTTTTTTATTCTGTCCACACCACTAAAACTTTCTCCATATCAGCAATGTGGACATTTCACTTTCTTATCATTCATGTGTTCAGTGGAGTAGTGCTTTTAATTTTCTTCAAGAACTTTTTCTTTGCACTCACAACTTTCTAACTCATGCAAAAGATGTAGCTTTGAGCCCATTTCAGCTTTCAACATGCATTTCTCACTAAGCTTAACATTTCTAGGTTTTGATTTAGAGTGAGAAATATGAGACTCTTCCTTTAACTTGAACACTCAGAGATCCTTGTTGAATTCCTAATTGGTCTAATTTCAATAGTGCTGTCTCAGGGAATAGGGAGGCACAAAGGGAGGGGGAGAGATGGGGAAACAGCTGGTTAGTGAGTGGAGCAGTCAGAATACACATTTGCCGATTAAGTTTGCCATGTTATATGGGTGTGGTTCGTGGCACACCAAAACAATTACAAGAGTAATAAGAAAGATCACTTACCACAAATCACCATAGCAAATGAAAAAGTTTGAAATCTTGCAAGAATTACCAAGAATTGAGACGTAAAGTGAGTAAATGCTGTTGGGCAAATGGCACCGATAGACTTGCTCATTTTGGGGGGCCAAAAACCTTCGCTTTGTAACAAACACAGTATTTGTGAAGCACAACAAGGTGAGGTATGTCTATACTGTATAAGCTCCTTATATTTTTTTACCTCATATAACTCTGCTAGATATAAAAATGTCCCAAGAAAGACAATGAATTCATCAACCGTACTGGGCAAGCCTGATTTGTCAGCACCTTGAACATGGAAGAGTTAGGAAAACATCAAAGCTAAAGTGTGGATATGATTCAGCCCAAACCATTTATCTGTTTGTTAGAAAATTGAGAGAGGGTGATCATGCCAGGAGTATAATATTATATTGCATTTGGATCACTTTTGTACAATTTTCATAATTACTCCTCAATTAGGAAGATTATCTGTGGGAGACCATATTTCTTAAGTATTGTGATAAAATAAAGTACACACATAAAATACAAAAGCTTTCAGTACTAGCCATTGAATTCTACTTTCCATATTTTAAAAGCTTTCACATGCTTTTAAGTATTTAATTTGAATATTCTCAATTTTGACATAAGATACCTGTGGAAATTTGTAAGGAACAATGTGATTTATTTTTTATTTGGTAGGTTTTGCTTTACACACTTTTTGTATTAATTATACACTTCTATAGGAAAAGAACAAATCACAGAAATTCTGATTTAAACTTCAATTTCTAGTTAGCTAAGGCATATTTGAATAGAGCCTAATGGTCTACAGCAAAAGATTGCTTCTATTGTCCTATGTTATGTAGACAAATAAATCATTAACTTTTCAGTTATGACAGTTTTCAGATAAAAATTCCAAACAGTTTTGGGGCATCTGGTAACTCAGTTCATTAAGCAACTGCCTTGGCTCAGGTTACGATCCCCTTGTTCTGGGATCGAGTCCCGTATTGGGATCCCTGCTCAGTAGGGAGCCTGCTTCTCCCTCTCCCTCTGCCATTGCCTCTGCTTGTGCTCTTCTGCTGTCTCTCTGTCAAATAGATATCGGGGAGGGTATGTGCTATGGTGAGTGCTGTGAATGTGTAAGACTGATGATTCACAGACTTGCACCCCTGAAGCAAATAATACATGATATGTTAATTAAAAAAAGAATGGTTAAAAAAATCCAGTTTTTATAGTTTTACTTACTTACCTGATATTAAACATAAGTAGAAACCTTTTTATTACTTGATGCAATCAGGGTAGAGGCTATAAATGAGTAATTGAAAACACATAATATTTAAAGCAGAGAATCATTTAAAGATGTCTAAGATTTAGATATTTTATTCTAATTTAAATGAATAACTGTATATATCTATCAGTATTTTGATTTTGGCCTGAGGCCTTTTATTTGAATAAGAATATTTCAACTGGATATTGTCTGATCTTTTCTGCCCTACCCACACCTCAAGTGCAACTAGTTTGGTTTACTTATTTTTTTTTTAAGATTTTATTTATTCATTTGAAATAGGGAGAAAAAGAGAGCAGAGGGTGTGTAGAAGTAAAGCATTTTTCTAGATTTTACTTTTTTTGCCCTCTGCTAGTCTTTTAAAATCATCTTTCTCGTAGAGAGGGAGGTAAACCATAAGAGACTCTATGGAAAAGGAACTGAGGGTTGCCGGAGAGGATGGAGGGGGTGTGGGTGAGGGATGAGCTAAAGGGATTATGTCGATTAAGGAGGGCACTTGTGATGAGCTGGGTGTTAAAGGTAAGTGATGAGTCACTGAATTCTACTCCTGAATCCAATATTACACTATATGGTAACTAACTGGACTTGGAATAAAAATGTGGAAAATAAATAAGTAAATAAAATCATCTTCCTCACATAATTCAATAGTATTTTAAAACCAAATTACTTTTTTTTTTCTTTTTAATAATTTTTTATTTTTTTTATAAACATATATTTTTATCCCCAGGGGTACAGGTCTGTGAATCACCAGGTTTAAAGAATAAATGAAAGAAGATGGGATTGGGAGGGAGACAAACCATAAGTGACTCTTAATCTCACAAAACAAACTGAGGGTTGCTGGGGGGAGGGGGTTTGGGAGAAGGGGGTGGGAAAACCAAATTACTTTTTATCAGTTTTTTCTAAAGAATTTCACTTGGTTTCCATAGAAATAATAACTCACTTTTTGTACACACATTTAACTTACTTGTGTACTATTTATTTGAATTATTTAATAAGTTAATACAAAAAATAATCAATACTACTTGTCAGGTAGTGAGCCTAAGAGAACTGAGGAGAGCCTATCAGCTACTCTCTTTCAGACGGGAGGTTTTCCGAAGGGAATAGGAAGTAGCTATTAATCTCCACAGTTAGGAGAGAGTAGGTTAGGAAGAGAGTAGGTTAGGAAGTTTTTGGTGCAATAGTCTATGGTATTAGATGGGATCTGTATGTGGAGATGATTCAGAAAAGTCTATACTCTATGCCTGGATAATGGCGTAGACTTCAAGCTGGCTTCCCCATATCTCCTCTGGTGAAGCCTTAGTCTCATCCACTCAGCAGCCAGTATGCGCCTGTTAAAGTGAAAGTCAGATCATGCCACTCGGCTATCTCAAGACCCTTCAGTGGTTTCTGTCTCACTCAGCAACGAAAGCGATAGTCCTTAAACTAACCCATGACATTTGACAAGATTTATTTCTTTTCACCTCTCTAGCATCGTCTCACCATTGTTCAGTCTTCTCTAGCTTCACTCACCTACTTGTCCTCATGTGTGGACACAAGCTCCAGCCTTAAGACCTTTGTTCTGGCTGTAGTCTGCTAGGAATGTTTTTCCTCATATATCCACAGAGCTCATAAATCTCACCCTTTCATTTCCTTCAAGTTTTTGGTAAAGGGACAGCTTGTCACTGAAAAACTGTCATTGGATACTCTACCTAAACTTATACCCATCTTCCCATTCTAAAATTATTCCTAGCTCTTCCCTATTCAATTTTACTTTTCAGCACTTAATATAATCTATAACATACTATATACTTTATTGAATTTTTTGCTCATTGTCTGTCTATCTTTGGTCCATTATGGAGGTATTAATCAATATTCTATTTTTTTATTTTAATTTTTTATTTTTTATAAACATATATTTTTATCCCCGGGGTACAGGTCTGTGAATCACCAGGTTTACACACTTCACAGCACTCACCAAAGCACATACCCTCCCCAATGTCCATAACCCCACCCCCCTTCTCCCAACCCCCCTCCCCCCAGATATTTGCAAACGACATATCAGATAAAGGACTAGTGTCCAAAATCTATAAAGAACTTAGCAAACTCAACACCCAAAGAACAAATAATCCAATCAAGAAATGGGCAGAGGACATGAACAGACATTTCTGCAAAGAAGACATCCAGATGGCCAGCGGACACATGAAAAAGTGCTCCATATCACTCGGCATCAGGGAAATACAAATATTCTATTTTTTAATAGAAGACTTTCAGATAAAAATTCCAAACCAATAGATTTTTATAGTTTTACTTAATTACCTGAACTTATACATAGTTGTGTATTTTTTTAACTGCTTTTTCCTAACATCTGGAATAATGTCTGGGACATGGAACATACACAATAATATTAGAGGAATGAATGAACAAATGAATTTCATGTAACTTTATTAATCGTGCCCATAAGTTGTATAAGGTATATGAATTAATTTATAATGAAAGGCAAACACCTAATGGAAATTCATGCTCTTCAGATAGATTCTGGAAAGCAGAATAAAAGACACTATTCACTATAAATCTATTGTTATACTTCAAATAGGCAGTTCCCTCTATTAATTTCTGTCTTCTCAAAGATTTCCTTTCTTTTATTCCGACCAAAAGGAAAAATTGTACCCTAGATGTTATGGGGAAAAAATGGTCTTGGAGTGGGCCTAGTTGCCAGTTTTGCAGTTAATACTTTGAGTGTGGCTCAGGAAGCCTCTGGTCCACTTTGAGATTCTCAGTTGTTCTTTGTGAAATGAATAAACTAGGCATATTGAATGATCCCAGTTTTTACCATTTTTTATTGTTTACTGAGATAAGTATAGTGATTTGCAGCAAGAAGGCAGCATTGTGGGCAAGCAGGTGAGTAACACTGTGAGACTTACTTTTTTTTTTTTTTTTTGTGGGACTTATTTTTTAAACAGATCACTTGTGGATGCCTGGGTGACTCAGTTGGTTAAGTGTCTGCCTTTGGCTCAGGTCATAACCCCAGGGTCCTGGGATCAAGTCCCCACATCAAGCTCCTTGTCCAGCAGGGAGCCTGCTCGTCCCTCTGATGTTCCCTCTGGATCATCCCCTAGATGTTCCCCCTGCTTGTGCTCTCTCTCTCTCTATGATAAAGAAATTTAAAAAATCTCAAAAAGTAAAAAATAAAAAGATCACTCTAGCTACTCTGAAAAGATTAGACTGAAGGAAACTAGAATAGAGCAGATGGATGGTAAGAAGCTACTGCAGTTGTCCAAGTGAATGGTGATGGTAGCTGGGGTTCAATAGATGGAAATAGATCTTAATGACATAGTCAGCCTTAAGCAATATGTTGACATAGAGCTGACAAGACTTACCAATAAACTAGATGTGAGGTATGAGGGAAAGAAATGTCTGAGAAATTGCCATATTCTGAGAGAATAATAGTAGTAATGATAATGTTCATAATCATATACATAGACCAATAGAACACGAAGTATGAATGGTGAAAACATACGACAGCTTCAGTTGCCAACATGAAGACATTCAAGGTAAGGTCAGAAAAGGCATTGTGGAAGAGAGGTCGCCTAAGATGAATTTAAGAATGCAAAATATACATATTATGAAGTTGCAATTAAATGGAGAAGAATAAGAAGGTTAGTGTTCTAAGTATAAATCAAAGCACTAGCAAAATTTTGGAGTCAGGAACGCATGTTCCTGTATTAGTATGCTCCGGCTGCCATAACAAAATATCACAGACTGAGAGGCTTAAACAACAGAAGTTTATTTCTCAGAATTCTGAAGGCTGGGAAGTCCATGATCAAGGTGCCAGCAAGGTCCGTTTCACTCTTAAGTTTTTTTACTCCTAACTTGCTGCTAACAGCCTTCTCACTGTGTATCCCATGACCTCCTTGAGCATGCATGGGAAGAGAGAGAGCTCTCTGGAATTTCTTGATCTTTTATAAGGAAACCAGTTCTATTGGATTAGGGCCCATCCTTATGATCTCACTTAACCTAATCACCTTGTTAAAGGCACTATCTCCAACGTAGTCACATGGGGGTTGGGCTTTAACAGATAGATTTGGATTGGGGCACACAATTCAGTCCATAGCAGTTCCCTTCACACTTTGTGGGCTACACAGTTTCAATAAATTCAGGCTTATTGGATATTTCTCACTCATTATGTTTAATGAGATAGAGCTCAGGGCCCCAGGACTATCACACTGCACAAATCCAGTAAATACCATTCTCTTTACATTACTATGACAGTGACACCTCTAGAACAGAGTGCATGCGTCTGAAGTGGCCTTGCTGGAGAGGGATAGGACACCACCACAATAACTGACATACTTCTGACAATAACTCAAATACTTCTAACAAGATATGCAAATATTTTGTTGACATATTCAGCTCAGCTTAACTAAAGGAAATAAATCTGTGTGACTAAGGGCTGGTTTAGTCATAAGATATTATTAAGCGTGGCTACTACTACAGAGATTTCAGACTAGAGTATGAAAACAAAAACAAAAACACAGTATCCTTTTCTGGTCTTAGTCTCTCAGTTCTGTAAGTTAGGGGCTAAAATCTCAAGGTACTGGTGTGTTTGACTAATTTTCCCAAGGTAGTCCTGCTGAAATATACCTTTCTTATCTGTCAAGTCCCTTATATCACCCTTAGGGAACGAATTTCAGGGTACTCTTTTTTTCCAGTTGTAATAAACCCATACACTTTGTTGTGTGTCACAAGTCTCTTGTCTTTCTCCCATGTGGCTAGGTGCTTTGTATAAAGCTCATGCTAAGTTACACCACAGTAGACATTCTGCCAGCACACTTAGGTTATTCGCTATTTATTCTTTCAAATAAATGAGAATTAAAAATAAGAACATAACAAGACAAAACACAGAACATAAAAAGTCCATCGAGCATATCAAAATACCCAGGAAGCTCAGCTCTTCTGTACTGATTCTCTTTGACCTTTGGGATAAGCATCCTGGGGTTGGCTCCAGGCTGGTCTTATAAACCAAAATTCCCCACTGACAGCATTAAGCAAACCTAAGATACAGCTAGTTGGAAAACAGAATAAACAGTGGCTTTCCTCAAAGGTCCAAAGTAATCTATAGCCCAGGACATAGCACAATCCATAGCATGTACAAACTAAATAACGATTTTGACAATAATGGTTAAAATAACAAAGAATGACTTGCAGTTGTTGCAAAAATTCTACCTGAGTTCTTTCCCTCATGGGCTAAAACCTGTTTTATAAACTCAACCTCTTTTAAGATCTCACCTCTCTCATCTCTTTCTTTTCTTTCTTTCTCCCTTTCCTTTTTTGCTTTTTAAAAATAATATTCTGTGTTAGTTTTACCGCTTATACTTTGTATTATGTTTAAGATTTATTTTCTATAATTTTTACCCATTTTTAGAACTGTGAAATATGGTACAGATAAAATAATGTATGAATACACATATATAGCTGAAAAGTTAATAATGAAAAATGACTTCCCCAATGCTAGGATAGAGAATAAGCACGTGACTTGTAGCATAGAATACTCTGAATGCCCCTTTCTGCATACATCTTCTTCCATTTCTGAAGAGAGACCACAATCCTGAATCATGTGCTAATCATTTCTCATAGTTTTATATCTATGTATTTATTTTAGACAATATATTGTTTAGTTTGCATAAACATATGTTCATTTGAATACTATCTACATACTTCTTTTGTTCTTGTTCAATATATTGTTTAGTTGAAACTTATGTAATAGAAATTGTGCTATGTATACTTCTGAGTCTACCTTCTTTGGCTCAATATCATGTTCTTGAGATTCATCCATGTTGATGTGTATGGATTTCAATAATTTTCAGTAATTTATGAAGCCATTGTATTATTCTACTACATTTTTCCCCAGATCTCCTCAATAAGAGGAAGTTGTAGTCAAGACTGGACTTCAGACTTTGACAATGAGGGATCAGAAAGAAACTGGTTTGATCTTGGTACATTTCCACTGGACCTGGGCTGTTGTTATACAACAAGAAATGTTAATATCATTTAGGAGGTATGCTAAATCCATGTAATCCTATTTCTGTTGACCCACAGAGCCCTCAGTCTTATACCACAGGATAAGACAGACAATAAGGAGCCATTCCACTTCCAAGTGTTGCAAAACAGTGTCTCCTCCCCTGAGACACAGTGGCAATAGTAGTGGTCATCATAGGGACAGGGCAACCATGCTCAGTGAGGAAGAGCTCTCATTGTCAGCAAAAGCTATGGCCTGGTGACATGACATGAGGAAAAGTGGGATAATTAGTGCACGTTTCTGAGTTTCCATTACCAGAACCCAGAAAAATTCATAGAAATGGCTGGTAGTAACACTAAAGGAAGTTATGGCGTCTTTAGGAAACCCACACACTTTTATTTGCTGTCCACTAGACTATTCTCCAGCTACAAACAAACAAACAAAAACAGAAACAGCACTAGGTATTCTGAACTTAATCTTCCACCGGTAGAAGGCTTCAAGATGACTGACAAATTGAGAAAGCCTGAAATGCTGACACACTGAAGGTAGGAAAGTCTCGATTTAGAGTACAAGTGCTCATCCCAAAGTTTGCTCCATAGACATTTAGATGCAAGAGAAAAGATCTTGGAGCTTTCAGTAACATAAACCAGGCCTCAAGCAAATAAATTCTATTTGCTATCACTGAGCAGCTTATTTTGAACTTGAAGCAAGATAAATTTTTTATCAGGAAAGTTGAAATCTTATTTTTGCTGATCCCCATAACTTTCTGAATTACATCTTAAATTCAACTTTATATTCACTTTAGTGTTAACCCAAAATGTTAGTGTTAACTAGTAACATCAGAAATAGTTTTCTGCTACATTTGGTAACAATTCCAAATCTTTTTTTATAACTTTCTACCAATTTAGAAAACACAGCAAATAACACAATGGCAATTCTTAAACATTTCTAAGTAAATTCCATTTCAAACAGGTTTCAAGTCTTCTAAATAGCTTGCAGAAATGGAAAATCTAATGCCTACCCCACTCTCTTGTATTCTGTGATGGTATACACGTTTAACACATAGAATAATAAAAAATATTTACTTAATTCTAAAAATATTCTAAATAATAATCAATTTCCTAATAAAAATTTATCTGCAACAAAACTGAATTCAAAAGCAACTTAACCCCTAAAATGACAAGTATATTATACTTCCAATTAATATTCTCAACCTTGCCTGTACACTTACTAATTAAATGATGATGGTCTCTAAAATCCCTCATCCTTTTTGTCAAAAAGACTGTTCATTCAAAATCATGCAAAAGTTAGCTCCTTAGTTGCCTAGGGAACTGCAAGATCCAATAGCAATTTCAAACTAAAATTGAAAGAAAAACCCTTCCCTGTTTTATTTAGCAGTGTGCGTTGGATGGAGGATGTGAGTAGAGTTCCTTTAGCAGGTTTTCTCAAATATCAAAGAAAGAAACAATATATATGAACTCTCTAGAACTCTATGTCAATCAGGTCCTATTCAGTGATGAAATTAACTTTTTATTATTTCACCAACACAGTAGAAGTTTTAAACATAAATCAACTTCCCAAGACATTTCCTTTTTCTTTTTTTTTTTTTGCAAAATTTTTCTTCCAGCATTTAATATTAAAAAATGTAGCATTACTCTTTGCCAGAAACTCAACAATACAGTGTCTTTCCATAAGTCATAAAGATTTACAACAAGATATCTGTGTGCAACCTGGATAACTGACAAAAGATGG